>NC_041386.1:160239219-160251711 GCF_002162155.2 Triticum dicoccoides | reverse complement strand
CCTGCCTCTCCTTGCTCCGTCTCTCTGTGTCTCCGTCTCTTTGTGTCTCCGGCTCTCTGTGGGTGGCTGGTCCTATTTATAGAGGCCCTGGTCCTCTTCCCAAATATCGAGCGGGAAGGGAGCCAACAATGGTGGGCTAATTTGAAGGGGGACAGCTAGTATCAACTATCCTGACAAAATTAGTCTTCGCCTGCGCAAAGCTCTGGTGATGACGCCGCCTTGGGCTCGATGGTGACCTCCATCTCGTAGTCCTCCTGGTCTTGGTCTCGTTGCACCGAAATGGCAACCTTTGCCTGATGCCTCGGTACTCCGCGGCTGCGCTTGCCCCCTTTGCACCAAAGAGGAAGGGTGGACGCTGCGCGGGCTGGCACCCGCCTGGTGCCCCCGGTCGTCATGGCTTGCATCACGGGCACCTCATGAGGTACCCTGCCTTGATCTCTCCGCCTCCTCGTGAGCCAGCCTGACGAGGCCGCGCCTGAGGAAGCTCCGCGTCGTCCGCCCCGCGAGGCTTGGCCCCTCGCGAGGGTCTTGGGTTTGTGTTGGTGAAGATGGGCCGCGCTGGGCCCCCTTTTAGCCACGCCGCAGGCCGTAGGCAGGCAAGTCTAGGACCCCCATTCCCAGAACGCCGACAGTAGCCCCCGAGCCCAAGGCGCGCTCGAACTTGGCCGTGCAGGGAGGCGGAAGGGCAAGAGCGAAGCGCCAGGGCCCTAACAGCCTGCGGCCTTGGGCGCCGCGTGGCGGTTGACTGGACATGGGCGCCTCCACTTCCCCATGGCGGCTCGGCAACTGTGCGGGTTGGGCAAGTCCCTGCATGCAAAGTGGGTCATGATTACCTGTAGTCATGGAGGTCGGCGGTTGGCCTTCGCCGGCCATAAGTACGGGGCAGCGCACGCCCTTCCAGTCCATCCCTCCTTGCTTCTCCTTCTTCCCGATCCTTGATCCGTCTTGCTGCGATGGCTCCGATCCGCCGGTTCTCGATGACAGGGAAAAGAAAAAGCTCCCCGAGAGGAGCCAGACCCACTTCCGCTGAAGAAACGGCTCGTCCCCCATGGCCCAGACGAAGGGGCCCTTCAGGTGGTGTCGAGGCCTTGGTGCGAGCGGGTGCCGCCGGGGTTCCCGCTGCCATTGTACGCCACGTCGAGGGCCCCGAAGGAGCTGATGTTGACCGCCATGGGCGGCACCGCCGTCGGCACCGACGGGTCACGAAGGTGTGGGTCGTCCCCCCTGGGGTTCACACCGAGGGCTCCTCCCAAGAGTGCGTGCTCCATGTCGCCATTCCTACTCAGTCTTGGATCCTCCTTCCTCCCTTCTTTGCCTCCATCATCCCACAAGGGAGCCCTTGGAGCTCTGGCTACAGCACGCCGGCTGCAGCACCCTTGCGACCGAGGCAGATGTCGCGGTCGTTGCCCCGGGTGAGGTCTTCATGACTCGGGGCTGGAGAGAGATCGCCCGGGTTTGCAGGGTGAGGGGTGTCTTCGCGGTCCACTTGGATTACGACGGCGCTTCGGTGATGCTCCTCAAGGTCTTCGATGCGAGCGGGCGCCGGCTGGAGTGCTGCCCCGGGGAAGGTGGCCCGGACCCTGCGCTCCCTTGGCGGCTCCTCAGGTGATGGAGGCGTCGAAGGCTCCAGCGACTCCGGTGAGCTCTTCGCGACTCCGGAGACGAGCGACGACAGCTACGAGCCCCCGAGCCGGCGCCGCTCCTGGAGCAGGGCGGGCTCATCAGGCCGCCGCCGACTCTGATCTGGATGGGGTTGGCGTCGGTGCTTGACGGCCCACTGTTGATGATGGCGTCTTTTGCACGGTCGCACGTAGTTTGTGTCTCTTTAGGATCTGTTCCCCACATCTACCTTCGCGATCCCGGGGTCGACCTCGACAGCCTGCTGGAGCCAGTGAGCGGCGAGCGTGTCGCTGCTGCTGCCGAGGCTGTGAAGTGTCGCGCAGAGGCCCTGCTGGGGAAGTTCCAGGCCTTCAGCACCAAGCCGAGGCAAGGCGCTGCCGACCCCACCGCTCCGTGAGGCGTACCGAATCCGCGCTGCTCCATCGCCGACAAGTGACTCCGTCACAGCTCCTGTCCTGCCTTTAATTCCTGCACATGTATCATGCCTCGAGGAGGCGTTTAAACTTGCGTTTGGCATTGAGATAACAGTGTGGACAGTAATATTTGCTTTTGAATTCCTTGAAATTTGTGCCTTTCCTTCCTACTTGCTTATGTTCTACGCCGGCAGAGCCCGGCCCCGCGCATGCCTCACCCAGCATTTGTCCCGACCGGAAACCAGGACGGGGCCAAGGAGTGAGGGGCCACGTGACAAGTTAGGCTCCTGAGTCGCGATGCTCAGGAGTCCCCCTTGGCGCACGAAAAGCAAGTAGGAAGGTGCGATGCGGGTGGATCTATCGTTGTACGTCTCCAGAGCCCGGCCGCGCGCATACCTCACCCAGCGTTGGTCCCGACCGGAAACCAGGACGGGGCCACGGAGTGAGGGGCTACGTGACCAGTTAGGCTCCTGAGTCGCGATGCTCAGGAGTCCCCCTTGACGCGCGAACAGCAAGTAAGGAGGCGTGATGCGGGTGGATCTACCGTTCTACGTCTACAGAGCCCGGCCGCACGCGTACCTCACCCAGTGTTGGCCCCGACCGGAAACCAGGACGGGGCCACGGAGTGAGGGGCTACGTGACCAGTTAGGCTCCTGAGTCGCGATGCTCAGGAGTCCCCCTTGACGCTCAAACGGCCTTCGTACCTTGGCTCCGCTTGGGGAGAGACGCGTGACGAACCAGGCCCGGGGGGACCTGGCTGAGCGGCGTGCGTCTAGGTGTGACCCAGGCACAGCCCCCGTGCCCAGCCCCCTCGCGCGGCACTCCCGAGGGGAGGCGTTACGATGAGGCTAGACACTGAGCTCTGGGCTCCCTGAGGTTGGTGCGGCCCGGGGATCACCCTCAGTTGTTTATCACCAGCGCGGAGCATAGCGCTACCGTATGTGTACGGGCATAGCCACTCCTCGGTAGTGTCGTCAGCCAGCGCAGAGCATGGTGCTTCCACTGGTACGTGGGAGGGGGCCCCCTCCGGGAGGAGCCCCCAGGGCGTGTACAGCCCCGCCCTGACACGTGGCTGGCACGGTAGGGCATGGCGAGGTGTATCTGGGCACCCGTGAACCAGCGCGGGACTCACGGGGCCCTACCTCTAGGCGGGTTGCGCCTGGCACTGGGCCTTATCTTGTGATGTGTCCCTACAAATTTGGTTAGATGTCGGCACTCTACGTCCTCGGGTCCCGGCCCTCGAGCTGGTCTCAGCCGTCGCTGGTATGCCAGGTCGCGATGCCATGGACAAGGCCAGAGGGTGAGGGCTGGAGAGCCAGTAAGAGCCCTGAGTCGCGATGCTCAGGTACCCCCCCCTTTAACGTGCAAGTGGTCGGCATGGAGAAGAAGAGGTGCCGTGAACCGGCATCAAATAATCAAGCATGGTGGGTCTAACACATAATCAGAAATAAACGCAAATGGGATACATGCCGCTAGGCCTGGCCCGAGCGGCTTGGGGATCATGCAGCCCGAGGGGCGTCCCCAACAAGGTAAGCTAACAACATGGAATAAAAAGGGATACACGCCACAGGGACGGACCCATGCAGCCTGGGAATAATGCAGCCCTGGGGGGGGGGCGCTCCCAGCTGGAAATAAAACTCGAAAGACGTCACCTGATGATGTTGAGGACGAAGGAGCGTTGATGTAGCAAGCTCGGTGGGCTGCGGGAGCTGATCCTCATGAGCCCCCAGGCCCAGGGGCCTCGGGAGGCTCCGGAGGCGCTGGCGGCTCCTCACGGGCCATCTCCATCCCTGCCAGGGCTGCGAAACGCCTGGCCTCTCGTGCCCCCGTGATGCCCCTCATGAGGCGCTAGTGCGTGTCAGCCGCGTTCGGCAAGCCGTAAGGCATGCGAATGTAGCTGTGGGGTGGGCCTCCGCAGTGCCCCACTCGTGAGGGCCAGAGGCGCTCCAGAGAGGCGACACGGTTGAGCCCTGGTATGTCGATGCAGACGCGCAGCCCACCATCCTCGCCTGGATGGGGAGCCACTGCGGGCAGGTGGCGGACGCCTTTCACGACTCTTGACTTCTGTAGCTCCTGAATGGCCTTGCTGACGAACTCCTGAAGGTCTGGGTCTCCTTGCCTTGCTCCTTCTTGAGGGAAACGTGCTTCGAAACATGCCTCCATGTGGTGCCCAAGCGTCTCCCTCGTGACCCTGGCTAGGTCGGTGGCCCTCTAGGGGAGAGCCCCCGAGCCCTACCTGAGGAGGGCGCCGGGCGCGCTTTCCTATGCGATGGAAGGAGGTTCCCCCTGGGCAGGCGCGGGCCCAGAGGGGCCTGCCTCCTGAGTGGTCGGGCTGGACGATGTCTTCTTCTTCTTAGGGGCGGTCTCGGGAGGCCTCCTGCTTCCACGATCCGGGTCTTCCAGTGACGCCACCTGAAAGGCTCGTTCCAGGGAACACACCGCGTCCTTCTCTTCACATGGCACCATGATGACCCCGCCGCTTCCTGGCATCTTGAGGACGTTGTAGCCGTGGTGAGTTACGGCCATGAACTTGGCCAGTGCTGGGTACCCAAGGATGGCGTTGTACGGCAGGCAAATGTGAGCGACGTCGAAGTCGATAAGCTCGGTGCGGTAGTTGTCGCGTGCCCCGAAGGTGACAGGGAGGCGGACCTGCACAATCGGGACCGTGGAGCCGTTGGTGATACCGGAGAAAGGCTTGGTTGGCTGAAGCTGGCTGTAGGGCACTTGGAGGTTGTTGAATGTTTCCACGGATATGATGTTGAGCCCTGCCCCGCCATCGATGAGGGTCTTGGTGACCACCACATTGCTGATGATTGGGGAACAAAGCATCGGGAGAACTCCGGCTGTAGCCGCACACTTGAGCTGATCTGCTGAGCTGAACATGATGGCGCACGCCGACCACCTAAGAGGGCGCGTGGCTTCGAGCCTGGGGAGGGCTGCGTTCACTTCGCGGGTGAACTGCTTGAAGATGCGCTGAGAGGCTGGGGCTTGTGCCCCGCCCATGATGCAGGCGATCGCGCGCGGCTCCTGGAAGCCCCCAGCCCCCTCGTCCTGGTGGCGGTCCTCGTTTCTCCTTGGCTGCGGCGGCAGCGGTGGGAGGCCTGCGTTGGCCCACAAGTCATCCTCCCACTATGGTGGGTCCCAGCTAGCAGGGGGTATTCATTTTTTTGTGCGTAATAAGGAGGCACTTCCTTGCGTGCAAAGATATAGCTGGTGGGTCCGACATGTCAGTGGGGGGAATGTTTTTTTTCGCGAAATACAGAGGCCCTTCCGGTGGGTCCCAGCTGTCAGGTGGAGGAATCATTATTTTGCGCGTACAGTCCACGACCTATGGATGTTGTTCGTTGACCAAGTTGACCAGGCCGCGCCGAGAGCACCATGGCGGTGGACGACAGCGAGGCCTAGGAAGGGAACAACACGGAGCCGGGGAAGACTCGGCAATGGTTGCCCACGTGGTGGGGAGTACGAGGGTTTACTAATCCGGCTGCCGTCGCCGAAAAATAACAGGAGGTGTGGGTGAGTAGAGGAATGGCCTGGCCAGCAATGAAGTAGGGTGGGGCGGTGCGGCCTGTGCGGCAGCACAGCCGGCCACGGGAGGCGGGAGCAGGCACTCCCACCGGAGCTGGTTTGGGTGGCTGGAGCAAGAAGATCAGATATTGAAGAAGCAGCACGGCCGTTGGATTAACATCCAACGGTCACTGCTGCTAGAATCGTTTGTGGACTAAGTTGACAAAGCCAAATTACACGTCAACCTAGTAGACCCACAAGTCAGCCTCCAAATCTGTCCCAAACAGCATACAGCCCGAAATTTCTAGCCAGATTCAAATTAATTTTAAATCTAAATATACCTTAATTTAAATTCAATGAAAATTTACCCGCACAAAAACAATGAAATTTAAAATATCAAAATCCGAAAGAAAACAATATTTTGGAACTAATTGTCTGTTTGCTGTATTTTTTCATTTTACAGCCCATTTATTATTACTTATAGCCCATTTCTTATTACTTATAGCCCATTTTCTGGGAAAATGCATCCCTCCTCGTCTTGAAAGATTTCCGGCCCAGTAGGGCGTAGAAAAGCAAGTAGGCCTACGTTGGTTATTCTGTAAAAAACAAAATAGCTGGCTAGCAATTTTCAGAAAGGAAAAGAACAAACTGGGCTGGCCATGTGCTAAACATATGACATAAAAGCCTCGGCTAGACGGGCCACGGGTCCCGCACAACCCAGTTGATACCCTTCTCCGTCCCGAAAAAACAAAATTACTGCGCGCGCTGCTGGGTCCCTACTGTCATCCTCACCATGTACAGTCATCTCCTTATTCCTCTCGGTTGTTGACCATGTTGACAACACTAGAGGGCGGCGCTGCGGCGAGCGAACCAAGGTGGAGGACGATGGTGATGCCTCAGACAGGAACAAACAGGAGCCGGGGCAGATCACAGCCAGCCGTGGGAGGCGGGAGCAGGCGGTCCCGCTGGTGCTGGTTTGGCTTTGGCGGCTCAAGGAAGAAGAGATTGAAGAAACACGACAGACGTTGAATGTTAATCCAACGGTCAAGGTTGGCACAATCGTTCTGTTGACTAAGCGGACACCAAGTAGCATGCTTTTTTATATATAGGAAGAAAACTGCGAGGAAAATGCGTTCGTCTGCCGTCGTCCTCACAGGGAACGTTCGCCACATAAGTGACTAGCACCCTTGGTTTTCAACCGAGAGGTCTTGGGTTCGAGTCCCATGAACTCTCAATTTTGTCCTCCTTCCTTCCTCACAAAAAAGGGAAAGAAAATCAAAGACTTGGGAAGGCGTACAGAACAAGCTAGTGTACTAGTAATGAGACGTTGCTGAGTTTTAGAAAAAAGAAAGACGTGCTCCTGTAGATGGTTCGAATCCAAACCTAAACTATGACTATATATGGTGCTATGCTACTCTGCAAGTAATGAAACTGACATATCCAACGTTCGCTTCTCCTCTTCTCTACTTACTCTGCCTAGCATCAGAAGCTCTAGCCGCAGCAACCATGTCCGCTGGCTGCTCGTTCACCTACTCTTCAGCAGGCAACAACCAGATATGCGCCAAGTCGCAACCCGTACCATCGCATGTGGGTCTCAACACACCCTCGCCGGCACGCGCACCGCAGCCGATTGCTCATCACAACCGACTGCCGTTGGTGTGGTGCCACTGCTGCAAATCACGCAGAGTCATCCGTCGCGTCTCAACCACAATCCGCAACCCTGGCCGAGTCTTCTACAAATGCCCGAATCATGGGGTAATAATATGTTTAAGTGTTGTTCTGCTGATTTCAGGTTCTGATTTTTTTTATAGTTTGGTTGATGATCTACCAATTTGATTCGTGCAGAAAAGGGAAGATTCATGTGATTTGTATTTCTGGGAAGTTGCTGATGTGGGGGAATGCAACTACGCTGATTATTTGGTTAGCCGAGGAATCCCAATACCAGCAGGTTGGGGTGTTGGACAAGTAACTGAAGGAACGACAGAAGAGGAAGATGCAGAGCAGAAGCTTAAAGATGCAGTTCCTCTGATCATGGCCAAGCAACAGTTGCTGAACGGCCTTGATAGCAATGAGGAGATGAAAGAGCTTGTGAAGATAATGGGAAAAATCAATGTGCTCTGTAGGATGATTGTCTCTTTATTTGCAGTGTATGTAGCACTCGTGATGTATTCAATGGCTACGACATGAGCACTTTGCTGAAACTAGTAATGAATGAAACCTGTGTAGCAGGCTGGGAGTAGTGTTGTGAACATATAATGATTTCTATTAACGGAAATCAGGGGGTATCCTATTTTTCTCATGTAAATAAATAAATAACAGAGGCCCTGTCGGGTCAGCTTTGTTCTCATTCGAAGACGTCGAGCAAATTGCAGTCCAACAGCAAACTATGTCATCAAATTCAAGTTTCACGGCCAAATATGAGTACAACTAAACAACAATGTCATCATGTTTTAGTTGTCATACAATCACCAAACACAAATCAACATACATAACAAGTGATGTTCTCACAGCAAAATACTAAACAACATGTTCATCAGGTTTCAGTTGTCATAGCAAACACAATTTCACATAGTAGATAAAAAACATCTTCTGACAGGCAAATATGACAAAAGCAATGTAATCATCATCCGCAGCAGCAGCGTCAACATCTTCGCCATGTGTATCAGTCTGAATCGTAATTCCCCACGGTGTCATCTTCTTCGTCCTCAACGTCCTCGAACGTTGGCTTCTACTTGATCAACTCTTGTATGTCCACAGCACGACAGGCACTCTTTTCGCCGGCGTCATTGATGTGATGGTTCTCAAAGATATTAGGAACATTCGTGTTATCTTGTACATTAGGAGCAGTGTAAGCATCATCTTGTTGTGCAACTTCATTAAATGAATTCCTCTGCTCAAACCTTTGCAATACTCTCCAGTCATTGCTACGTGCAAATGTGTCTTCCAAGAAAAATATCTGTGTTGCTTGATTTGCCAAAATAAAAGGCTCGTTGGTCTGGTATGCCGCCTTGACATTGATGGATTTGAAATAATCATCAGCTCTGGGTTTTGCGATCCTAGAAAACAGGTTATACCAATGACAGCACAACAGAACCACACACCAATGATCCTCGAAACTGGAGATATACTGCAACTGAATAATGTCTGTTATGTTAGCATACATTTCAGTTGTCTCTTTGTCATACGTATCCGTGCTCATGATGGGACTGTTTTGTGTCTTCCTGCCTTCGTCTTGTGCAAGGGTGTTGTAGCGCACATCTCCAACAACGCAAGATTCATAATGTCTTACCCGAGTATCAGGACCCATTGCTAGTGAGTAAAGGACATCATCAACTGCTTGCCCATCCTCCCGCATCTTCTTAACCTATGGTTAGAAAATAGACAAGCTGATCATCTTATGTACTCATTATATTAAAAAATGACAGTGCACTTCAAAAGCTTACATGGTTCTTGAACCATTTCGCAAATCCTGCCATAACCAGTTTGTCAATGTTTCTTGGATTTTGCGGCAGTAAAACCTCTTTGTAGATGCTGCACAACATAGTGATCACGTCAAACATCTAAATATAAAAGAATGTGCTGCAAGTTTAGTAGATTACGATGTATAAGCTGCAGTACTGCACTTACTTGATATAAGGTAGTATCTCAGGACAGTTATTCAACACATACCAAACCATTTTGTCCAAAATCTTTAGGTTTGTCCTCTTGTCGACTCTTCCCTGTAACTCGAATAGAATAATCCAAAACATTGAGCCCGAGATTGTCTTCACCCACCTCTTTGCTAAGCTGATCAGCTGTTTCAATGTATTTTGAGCAGAATGTCAACGCTTCTGTAGCAATGTAGGCCTCTGCAATGGAACCCTCGGGTCTAGCTCTGTTCCTAACATAGCCCTTGAAAGTGCCTAGCCGCCTTTCAATAGGGTACATCCAGCCATACTGTACTGGACCTCTAAGTAGTGCCTCATCAGGTAGATGAACAGCCAAATGCACCATCACATCAAAGAAGGCTGGAGGATATATCTTCTCAAGGTCGCATAGGATAGTTGGTATCTTGTCTCTAAGACGCTCCAAAGCATCTATCCTGATATTTCTACTGCAGAGTTCCCTGAAGAATTGTCCCAACTCTGCAACTGCACTGTTTAAGTCAGGGCAGCCCAATCCTCTAAGGATAACAGGTAAAACCCTTTGAAGTAGGACGTGGCAGTCATGAGTTTTCAACCCTTGTACCTTGTTTCCATCTGCACTGACTCTCCTTTCAGGGTTGGAAGCAAATCCATGTGGGAATCTCACATGTGACAGGACCTCGCAGAATTCTTTTCTTTTTACCTTGTCCAAGACGTACACAGCTGGTGCCATATCCCGTGGTTTACCTTCATCTTGCACCTGCAAATCCTTTCTGATACCCAGGTGTGTCAAATCAATCCTAGATTTTAAGGTATCTTTCGTCTTGCCTTCAATATTAAGAAGTGTGCCGATAATGCTGTCACATATATTTTTCTCGATGTGCATCACATCAAGATTATGCCTTAGATCCAAATCTTTCCAATACTCCAAGTCCCACAAAGTGGACCTGCGGGTAAACAATAATCTCTCTTCTACCCTACCACGCTTCCTTTTCCCGCTACCATTACCAGGATGGTTTCCTGGTGTAATATGCCTGACCTTCTCTAATTCCAATTGCAACTCATCGGCGGTGAGCCTCTTTGGCGCATCACGATTTTCATGCTTTGCATTGAACACATGTCTTCAGTATTTTCTAGGATGCGGCTTGTCCTTGACAAGGAAACGGCGGTGTCCAATGTAACAGATCTTGCTAAGTATTGCGTATGACAGGGATTCCTGTCACAACGAACACATGCATTGTAACCATGTGTCGTTCGCCCTGACATAGTGCCCAAAGCCGGATAATCATGGATGCACCAAATTATAACAGCACGCAGAAAGAAATCAGCTGGTGGGCTGCTATATAGGTCTCAAGTGAGAACACCCTTCCATAGCTGTTGAAGTTCCTCCACAAGAGGCTCCATGAACAAATCAAAATCCTTTCTATGACTTTTTGGACCTGGGATGAGCACGGCCATCATGTAGTTTGATTCTTTGGTGCAGAAATTTGGAGGCATGTTGTAAGGGATAACAAGCATTGGCCACATGCTATATGTGGCGCTCTGGTGGCCAAGTGGGTTAAATCCATCTGAAGCTAAGCCAAGTCTAATGTTTCTCGGGTCAGCAACAAACTCTTTGTGTTTATCATTGAAGCTTTTCCACTCACTACCATGAGATGGATGGCTCATTACATTCTGATCTCTGTACTCCTGGTTCCTAGAATGCCACAGTACATCCTCTCTTGTTTCAGCATCATGAAACAACCTCTGCAATCTTGGTGTAATTGGAAAATGTCTCAGAACATTATGAGGAATCCTCTTCACAGCATCGCCATCTTTCCATCTTGATGATTTGCATTTTGGGCATTCACTTAAGTTGGCATAATCCTTCCGGAACAGAACACAATTATTCTTACAAACATGGATCATATCATATCCAATTCCAACTGCACGAAGGAAATTCTTCATTTTACTATAGGTGTGTGGCAGCTCAAGCGCATCTGGGAAAGATTCGTGGAAAGCAGCCAACATCGCATCGAATGATTTGTTGGTCATCCACTCAGATGTCTTCACCTGAAGAAAGGTGACCATAGCTGAGAATACTGACAACTTATTTCTTGGGGTGACAGCAACGTTGCATTTTTCCAACATGCGGGCCCACCGTTTTTCTTCTACAGGTGAGAGTTCACGGAATGCACGAGCATTTCATAGCATTGTTTCAATGTTGGTCAAACTCACTGGCTCCGCCACCACCACCTCCTCCTCCTCCTCTTCCACCTGAGCATCAGGCAGATCAAGATGGTGATCTGCTGCTTCCACGTAGTCAATAACATTGACGTTCACAACTTCACCATGATGAACCCACCTAGTATATGTGACCGACATCCCATACAAGTGTAGATGTTTTGCACAGTTGACTGGGGTCTTGTAACCGAATTCATACAACTGCTACACGGGCAGAGCACATCTGATTTCTGACCACCGTACTCAGCTCTGATAAAGTTCATGAAGTTTTCAACCCCCTCGACATATGAAGTGGAGAATCTTCAAGCAGAAGTTATCCAAGTCCTGTCCATCTGTTAGACATACAAATTAGTTCTTCTACTAGATATTACAGGAAAAACATATATGCTTTTTTATGAATTCCAGAAAAAAATACCTAGGTCGATGTCTAAAGCTATGGCAAGATATTTGGACGAGCAGATCTAAGTAACGAAATATATGTAAAGCTAATTCAGCAAACAGATTTGAGTGCCAAATTATGGCAGGCTGTTTCAGCAGTCAATGAGGCCGAGCACACAGCCATCGAACTATCGAAGGCCATCGCAGCAACAAAGATCGAGTATAAAACGGTGTAGAGCTATTTCAGCTAACAGATTGGCTACTAGACCATGGCAATCTACGTCACAATAAATATATGGTAGGATATTTTAGCAACTAATCGGCCTTGGCATGCCATCTCAGCTAAGCAGATTGAGTGCAGAACAGGGCAAGGAAGCTTCTTAAGCAGAGCATATTGACAGTAAACTACTTCGGCAAACAGTGAGATTAACAGCGTCTATCAGCTAACATTCAGTGCTACACCGACATGAATGGGGCCTCAGTCTAGAATGTGCGTACCGTGGGAGAAGCTGACCACCGTGCGTCTCCACACGAACGTCGCCAGCGGTGGCGGCGCTGACCGCCGTGCGCCTCCACAAGAACGTAGCCAGAGGTGGCGGCACGGCTAGAGGACGGCAGTCTACGAGAGCGTACTGTGGGAGCGATAGGATCGCCAAACCATGACACTGACGTATCGGCGCGGAGGGAAGGGCGACTTTGGTGGAGCGAATGGAGTGGAGGGGGACAGG
>NC_041386.1:160231362-160238726 GCF_002162155.2 Triticum dicoccoides | reverse complement strand
GGGTTTGGGGAATATTATTGGCTAGTTGGCCGAAGGGCGGTTGAATCGGATTTGGGGGGAATTTTTGGGTGTGTGTGGGGGGGGGGAGGATTTTCGCGCGGTGGGCGAGGGGAGTTTGGCGCATGGTCGGTTTCTCCAAGTGCAGTCCCATGTGTCAGTGAAGAGGCAAGCTGAAGCGCGTTCCATTTGTGTGAGCCGTGTGCAGGACCGAACGTGTGTGGGGTGCAATGCGACCGCGACAGGAGTGTTGTGAGTGTACCACATTTTTTCCTTTAAACCTAGGTGCTTTGCCCCCTCAAAAAAATCTGTTGCTTCGCGCAATCCATCGATACTACTACTAGTAATCCGGTAATCCCGACTAAAACGGCGCGGCCGGGTCTTTTCCCGCGCGATATACTGGGAGGTTGGCTTAGTTGGGTTTTTTAGGACGAGTAATGCTACACCTATGTAATCCCAGTTACGTAATTAATGTAATGTGAAACGTGTGAGCTGTTGATTGTAGATTGGGGGAGGGAGGGGCCCACCACCATGAAAATCAGGGGAGGAGAGAGAGAGAGGCAATTTACGTTAACCCTTTCGTAGGTTCCCGTAGATGTAGAAAGATGTGTCCGATCCTGCAATATAGGCCATCCGATCTATATCTAACGGATAGGAAGGAAACTATGACAATTTACCCGCACTCCTCTCCACATTTGCAGATAAGGCTTTCCCTCGTTCATCCTTTTCTCCCACAAGATCTTGATCTTCCGTGCAATGCACGGGCATCTTGCTAGTACTCCTACAATATGTATATTATTGTGAAAGTTCATATACACCGGCCGAGATTAATGCAAACACGGCAGATTTTCATTACATTTCGAACTTTTATAGGACAAAAAAAAGAAACCCGACCCTGAACCTATTCTACGGCGGCGAGTGACGTCCTCCATCTATGATCTCCATGTACGGGGGCGGGGTTCAAGACCGTGAAGTGAAGGTGCAGTCTCTGGCGAGGAAAAGTAGAACATGGGAGACGGACCGGCCAGTTGGCACACCATGCCCTGCCGCCTCCCATGCCCTACTCATCCTCGGAGGAGTCCCCAACCTCGGCGGTGCCGGACGTTGGACGGCGGCAAGTAGGACGCGTGGCTGACGGTGCTCCCGTCATCGGCCGCCAGTGTGGCCACCGCTTGTGCGGCGACCTCGAGCTCCATCCCCGAAGACAAGCTCTGCCGCAGAGCATTCACGCTTGCGGTCATGGCAGATGTGGTTCTGGGTAGGAGGACGATGCACTATGGTGTGGAGGTTAGCTGGGCGTTGCTGCTTTAAGTAGCGCATTCTGGTGAGGCCAAGCGTCCGGGTGCGTCATTAAGTCGCCAGAGTTGGTTTCGCGGGCACCGAGCCTCTTAATGACGACATACGAACGGACGGCATGAATGCGGGCAGCTGGCGCCGGCTGGGAACGCACCGCGTGACGGTGCGAGGGACGAGGGTTTTGGTGTGCCAGGGTAGTCAGCTGCGGTCGTGGCAACGTTGGAGATGCCCTTTGCTCACATGCGATCCCCGCATGTCATTGGAAAAGCAAGATGACCTGGCATGGTCTCAGGTCCAGAGGATGCAGTTGGGCGCGCTACACCACTCCGCGGATGCGTCGCGGTGCCCCGTGCATCCTCGATGAGCCGGGTGTTGGGGTGTGTTTGGATTGTGGCCAAAGTGCACCTTGCCAAAATTTTGGTCATGACCAAAAGATTGGTCTTTGCTTGGATGGTTGCCATTTTTTGGCATGCCAATGAACTCTAGCCAACTCTAGCTCATTTTTCTTGCCAATGTCGGCCAAATCATGGGCAACCAATACCTCAACCAAAATTTTGGTCATGACCAAAAGATTGGTCTTTGTTTGGATGGTTGCCATTTCTTTGGCATGCTAATGAACTCTAGCCAACTCAAGTTCATTTTTCTTGCCAATGTCGGCCAAATCATGGGCAACCAATACCTCAACCAAAATTTTGGCTACCCAATGTTTTGATGGGGCAACCTTGGGCACAAACCAAACATACCGTTGGTCGTGCCAGAGCACTAACGCCACCCTCAGCAAACTGAAACCGACCGTGTCTAGCAACGATATGAGCGTGTCGCTCACCTCAGTCGCCATGTCCAGAGGCGGTGCTGGAGCTGCGCCCCGTTGTTGGCCCCAACGACCCACATGAACGGTTGTCGGTGGCGAGGAGGTCGTGGGCCAGCCCCTCCATTGGACTAGTCTACGCTACGTCGTCCTGACGGGTGTGCCCCACATGTCTGTTTCCCTATTTTCCCGGCCATATTCGAGCGTCAGTGCTCCGCGTTGCGCATTAGGCCTTTCACTATGTAGGCCAAGCGAGACAACTTATTGTTTGTTTGAGCCGTTCAAGTATAATCATGTGGCGTTTTCTTATTTCTCATTCCTCTCCAACCCTCTTCTCCATCGATCATGTTGCCCTCCAGTCGAGTCCATGCTCCCGCATGCCTCATTTGAACATTCCGCGGAGTATCATTCGCATGTACCCACCCTAGTCCTCTATCAATAGATCTTCGGACCCCGAGATGAAATTGAGAGGGAACGAGTGGGGGCACGTCATACCTAAGGCGGATTCAAAATTTTGAACCGGTGATCATAGCATCCGCAAATCATATATAAAGGGTATTCAATGTTCGTTTCGTTTTTGAACGTACAATATACTCCCTCCTATCCTTTATAGTTTACATATAAGTTTTATGTGTAGTCAAAGTATATCTACTTTGATCAAAAAGGTATCAACATTCAACAACGCCCAATCAATATTGTTAGATTCATACGTACTCCTAGATTTGTACTCGAGATGGTTTCCAATTTGACTATTGACCAGATTAATAGTACATGAGATGTATAATGTGAAAATTATATCATTGGAAACTCCTTTCACATACGAATTTGACCGTATGCTTTGTGTAAGTTGCATGTCATATATTATTACTCTAACATTTGGTCAAAGTTATCCTCGAAAAACGCATTAGACCCTGTATGCTTTGTGTAAGTTGCATGTCATATATTATTACTCTAACATTTGTGTAAGTTGCATGTCATATATTATTACTCTAACATTTGGTCAAAGTAGTATAGTGGAAGTGGATCCTCTGACGTAGGTATCCCTGCCTTACCCTCCCTTTCGGTCACTTACTGGCGGACCCCATGCTTGCTAGGCCCCGCATGTCAGTTACTCAATGGGTTCGGCCACGTCAGGGGATCCTCATCCGTAGTATACTGCCTCTGTTTTTATTTACTCCACATAAAACGAGGGAGTGGTGGTATAATAAATGACGCAGGCGGGGGAGGGGGAGGGATGTCGGTTTGCTCTCAACTGCGGTCCCACAAGCGAGCAAAAACGCAAGACGAAGCATGTTCTATTAGGTGAGCGACGTGGAGGGTCCAGCATGCCGGGCTGCAACGCGAACGCGACAAGAGCGATGTACAGTCAAAACTGATTGACCGGTCGTCACCGGAACCACTATTCACACCAGAACCATCGCCGCTCGGCCTACGCCAGCCACTTCCTAAAACCACACCAAATCTCCAGCCCATTCCCCCACCTTTCGATCCCCTAGCCCGCATCAAGCGTCCCCTAGTTCGCCGGAAAGCCATGGTGCGACGCAAGATCACTTACTACAAGATGCTGACGCCGGAGCGCCGCGCAGAAATCGCGGCGGCGGTCGGCGCCACAGACCTCCGTTCCCAAGCTCGCTTTGCGGCCGGCCAATCCCCGAGTTCTCTGGAGCCAAGCTACGAGGAGGAGGAAGCCGATCCAATGTTCATGGCGGAGGTCGCGGCGCAGAAGGCCCCCGATGGGTATGAGACGATGGACGTCGACTTCGTGCCGGTGCCCGAGTCCCCCATGGTGCAGGCGGACCAGCGTTCAACATGGCGATACTAAAGGAGGACCGTGAGGCAGAGGCTCAACTCGACATGGAGCGCGCGCATGCCGCTGCCATCGAGGCTCTCCTGCAGGCGGAACCGGATGTCGTGGATGTGAACCGGGCGGCGGAGGCTCAACTTGAGGCAGAGCGCGCGGATGCCGCTGCCATCGAGGCCCTCCTGCAGGCGGAACCGGACGTCCTGGACTTGAACCGGGCGGCAGAGGCTTGACTCGACGCAGAGCGCGCGGATGCCGCTCTCATCGATGCCCTCCTGCAGGCGGAACCGGACGTCCTGGACTTGAACCGGGCGGCGGAGGCTAGACTCGATGCGGAGCGCGTGGATGCCGCTGCCATCGAGGCCCTCCTACAGGTAGAACCGGACGTCCTCGACTTGAACCGGGCTGTGCTCTTGTCCGTGCAGAGTGCCCGCACGCTCCTCTTGAACGAGTAGCTGGAGGCCGAGGACAACCACAGTGCGGAGACACACGTCGGCTGGTTACCGGCAGCCAAAGACGATGAGGTCGTCTCTTTCCGCGAGCAGTGATAGTTTTTCTTTATGTTGTTGTTTTTATGGATCTTTTGCTGTCTAAAAACATATATTTGTTATGCAAGTCGCCTGACTTGGGTCAGTCTACTATTTCAGGCGATTGGATGAATATCCTACGTCTCCTAACCCTTCTTTCCTTCTTCCTCACCTCTTCTTCTTCCCTAACAGACCACCGCATGGGCCGTACGGATACTCCCCAACATGTGGTTGGATAAACATACTCTATGAACAAAAATTATGTGCCAGCGATAGGATGGCTGAGTTTGGTGTGTTCACATGCGACAACACGTGCCAGTGAGGGTGCGTTCCCTTGGTTGGGTTTGCGGCGTGCAGGAGCGACCGTGTGAGGGTGCGGTGCGACCGCGGCGTGCAGGAGCGACCGTGTGAGGGTGTGGTGCGACCGCGATAGCCGTGCGCAAGTGTACTTCCTTCTCATTTTGAAAACTTTAGGCAAGCTTGGAAAAAATGTGGGGCAAAGTTTGGCAATGCAAGGCCTAGACCCAAACAGGATAAGTACGTACGTACTACTAGGAGTAATAGTGTTAAAAAAGAAAGGCTGGGTTTTCCTTCGCGGGATTTAATCGATACAAATCCTCATTTCATGTGTCAATTAATGCGTATTTTTTTCTCCAAAGACCAAAGAGCTAACCATCTCGCTCCTCATCGCTTGATTAATGCAGCGCCATGCAAACCAACCTTCTCACTTCCGCATGCATGCAGGGGATATTAATGTCCTTGGTTGCTAACCCCATCAATTTTGCCTCGATTAGTGTTAGTGGCCCTTTGCAAGTTGTAATTTTGATATACTGGCCTTGTGTACAAAAAAATGGAGGTAGTAACTATATTTGACTTCCTTCCCCATTGCGGTGACGTCGACGATATTTTTTGGGTGGTTTGGCGAAGTGCGTTCGACGAAGAACACCATTGAGGGAGACCACGGTAAGTCGTTCGCAAGTGCCGCCTGCAAGCCGAGACAACCGCCTTATTTGCATCCAGGAAGTCCTTTACTAGTACTACTATAACTAATGCGGTGAGATGGCTTCTCGAAGAAGATGATGGAGAAGCGGAGTCAGCGAAGAGTGAAATGATGGTTGCTTCATCTGTGCTTTTGTGATTTGACGCCTCACTGCTTTGTGATTTGTGATAGAAGGGACATGGGAGTAGACTCTATGCTCTATACTATACTACATGCGTCCAAGCATGGGAGAAAGAGGAGAGACATTGCATTTTTCTATTCCTTCAATCAATCAATCAGGGAGCTTCGGTTCCATCCTTTTGGCTTTGGCAACACCATCCACAATGGTTCCCACGATGCCAAAAGCTATTTTCACATTTGGTTACACATTGTGGATGCCCTTAACCGTACCACTTGGTTTTGCTCCTGTGTGCTATCTATACAAATCTCAATTATATTGATCTAAAAAATTATAGAATCGAGATTAGTAAAAAGGAGGTGATTTTGCCGCGCAGATGGCGGGGGAGGTTTCTTATTTGAGCAATGCTACATCCACGTAATGGTTTACGTAAAGTTACGAACTGATGTGATGTGGGACTATTTGATTGGATTAAAGGAGAGGATTAGGCCCACCCCACCTGAAAATCAGGGGGCATATATAGATTAGATGGAAAGTATACGTAGCAGCTACGTAGCCCTTTGTAAGTCTAGGATTAGGCTTCTTATTTTCGGAGGACGTTGTCCTGGCGGTTTGCTAACATGCGGTCCCACGTGTCAGTGCTTTACCAAGCAGATCCGCGTCCCACATGAGGCAGAACAACGGCAGAAGCAACACATGGTTAAGTTGAAGAAGATGAGGGAGAAGCGGATTCAGCAACGAGTGAAAAGATGGTTGCTTCGTCCCTCCAACTTAACTGCGGGAAAGGTGCAGCTTTGTGATTTGACGCCTGATTGCTCATTACTACGCCGGCACCATCACTGGGGTGCTTCACCCCGGCTGCTCTACACTGTATTCCGGTATGGCATGTGGACCCGGTAGCTTGATGTCCCACATGTCGGCAAAAGGGACTAGAAGATTTATGAAAGCGAGCGCTCCACTCTTACGATGGAGGAGTAGACGACACGACGGCCCAGTGAACTATCACTTGTACTGTGTAGTACTATAGTTTTGCTGTTTCGCACGATCCATCGATACAAACCCAATTAAACAGGAAGGGCGGGATTTTTTCCGCGCGGTAGATGATACTGGCCAGACATTTCAAAGGCAATTTTAATGTATGCAAACTGAATAATTATAAGTAACAATATGATATCTAGTAAAACTAAAAACACATATGATTTATTGTGTTAGAGTGTAGTAGTAGTGTTGTATTGCATAGTTGTTAGATGTAACATGCGAGAACGTGTAGAGATGTAGTTTTGGAGGGCCTATAGAGAGAAAAGCGTAATACGGTCACCAAACTTCAGAATAAGCTGATTACGGTCACTATATACGTTTTGCGGTGATTATACGGTCACTTGCTCACAACTCAGCATCGGATTGCACTCTGTTGACCGGCCAAATAGTCCGTGTGGCGCCATGTTGACTAGTTAAATTGACCACATTTTGTCGGATTTCGGGTTCCGGCAGACCCTTGAGGTTCGAACACTGGGGTGCGCACGGAGATTTCGCCTCCTACCTACCTGCACCCCTCCGCCTTGCTAGGATCTGAACTAAGGAAAGAACAACGCAAGAGACACATGGTTTATACTGGTTCGGGCCACCGTTGTGGTGTAATACCCTACTCCAGTGTGTGGTGTGGTGGATTGCCTCTTGGGCTGATGATGATGAACAATACAAGGAAGAACAACCTCGCGAGGGTCTGTTCTTGGCTGGGGTGATGAACTGCTGGGAGGAGCTCAACCACCTTTCTCTCTCTCTCTCTCTCTCTTTCTGATCTTCTCTCTCTCTCTCTC
>NC_041386.1:160221601-160230986 GCF_002162155.2 Triticum dicoccoides | reverse complement strand
CTCTCTTTCCCTGCATCTCCTTGCTCCATCTCTCTGTGTCTCCGTCTCTTTGTGTCTCCGTCTCTCTGTGGGTGGCTGGTCCTATTTATAGAGGCCCTGGTCCTCTTCCCAAATATCGAGCGGGAAGGGAGCCAACAATGGTGGGCTAATTTGAAGGGGGACAGCTAGTATCAACTATCCTGACAAAATTAGTCTTCGCCTGCGCAAAGCTCTGGTGATGACGTTGCCTTGGGCTCCACGGTGACCTCCATCTCGTAGTCCTCCTGGTCTTGGTCTCGTTGCACCGAAATGGCAACCTTTCCCTGATGCCTCGGTACTCCGCGGCTGCGTTTGCCCCCTTTGCACCAAAGAGGAAGGGTGGACGCTGCGCGGGCTGGCACCCGCCTGGCGCCCCCGGTCGTCATGGCTTGCATCACGGGCACCTCATGAGGTACCCCGCCTTGATCTCTCTGCCTCCTCGTGAGCCAGCCTGACGAGGCCGCGCCTGAGGAAGCTCCGCGTCGTCCGCCCCGCGAGGCTTGGCCCCTCGCGAGGGTCTTGGGTTTGTGTTGGTGAAGATGGGCCACGCTGGGCCCCCTTTTAGCCACGCCGCAGGCCGTAGGCAGGCAAGTCTAGGGACCCCCATTCCCAGAACGCCGACAGTAGCCCCCGAGCCCAAGGCGCGCTCGGACTTGGCCGTGCAGGGAGGCGGAAGGGCAAGAGCGAAGCGCCGGGGCCCTAACAGCCTGCGGCCTTGGGCGCCGCGTGGCGGTTGACTGGACGTGGGCGCCTCCACTTCCCCATGGCGGCTCGGCAACTGTGCTGGTTGGGCAAGTCCCTGCATGCAAAGTGGGTCATGATTACCTGTAGTCATGGAGGTCGGCGGTTGGCCTTCGCCGGCCATAAGTACGGGGCAGCGCGCGCCCTTCCAGTCCATCCCTCCTTGCTTCTCCTTCTTCCCGATCCTTGATCCGTCTTGCTGTGATGGCTCCGATCCGCCGGTTCTCGATGACAGGGAAAAGAAAAGCTCCTCGAGAGGAGCCAGACCCACTTCCGCTGAAGAAACGGCTCGTCCCCCATGGCCCAGACGAAGGGGCCCTTCAGGTGGTGTCGAGGCCTTGGTGCGAGCGGGTGCCGCCGGGGTTCCCGCTGCCATTGTATGCCATGTCGAGGGCCCCGAAGGAGCTGATGTTGACCGCCATGGGCGGCGCCGCCGTCGGCACCGACGGGTCACGAAGGTGTGGGTCGTCCCCCCTGGGGTTCACACCGAGGGCTCCTCCCAAGAGTGCGTGCTGCACGTCGCCATTCCTACTGAGTCTTGGATCCTCCTTCCTCCCTTCTTTGCCTCCATCATCCCGCAGGGGGAGCCCTTGGAGCTCTGGCTACAGCACGCCGGCTGCAGCACCCTCGCGACCGAGGCAGATGTCGCGGTCGTTGCCCCGGGCGAGGTCTTCATGACTCGGGGCTGGAGAGAGATCGCCCGGGTTTGCAGGGTGAGGGGTGTCTTTGCGGTCCACTTGGATTACGACGGCGCTTCGGTGATGCTCCTCAAGGTCTTCGATGCGAGCGGGCGCCGGCTGGAGTGCTGCCCCGGGGAAGGTGGCCCGGACCCTGCGCTCCCTTGGCGGCTCCTCAGGTGGTGGAGGCGTCGAAGGCTCCAGCGACTCCGGTGAGCTCTTCGCGACTCCGGAGACGAGCGACGACAGCTACGAGCCCCCGAGCCGGCGCCACTCCTGGAGCAGGGCGGGCTCATCAGGCCGCCGCCGACTCTGATCTGGATGGGGTTGGCGTCAGTGCTTGACGGCCCACTGTTGATGATGGCGTCTTTTGCACGGTCGCACGTAGTTTGTGTCTCTTTAGGATCTGTTCCCCACATCTACCTTCGCGATCCCGGTGTCGACCTCGACAGCCTGCTGGAGCCAGTGAGCGGCGAGCATGCCGCTGCTGCTGCCGAGGCCGTGAAGGGTCGCGCAGCGGCCCTGCTGGGGAAGTTCCAGGCCTTCAACACCAAGCCGAGGCAAGGCGCTGCCGTCCCCACCGCTCCGTGAGGCGTACCGAATCCGCGCTGCTCCATCGCTGACAAGTGACTCCGTCACAGCTCCTGTCCTGCCTTTAATTCCTGCACTTGTATCATGCCTCGAGGAGGCGTTTAAACTTGCGTTTGGCATTGAGATAACAGTGTGGACAGTAATATTTGCTTTTGAATTCCTTGAAATTTGTGCCTTTCCTTCCTACTTGCTTATGTTCTACGCCGGCAGAGCCCGGCCCCGCGCATGCCTCACCCAGCATTGGTCCCGACCGGAAACCAGGACGGGGCCAAGGAGTGAGGGGCCACGTGACAAGTTAGGCTCCTGAGTCGTGATGCTCAGGAGTCCCCCTTGGCGCACGAAAAGCAAGTAGGGAGGTGCGATGCGGGTGGATCTATCGTTCTACGTCTCCAGAGCCCGGCCGCGCGCATACCTTACCCAGCGTTGGTCCCGACCGGAAACCAGGACGGGGCCACGGAGTGAGGGGCTACGTGACCAGTTAGGCTCCTGAGTCGCGATGCTCAGGAGTCCCCCTTGACGCGCGAACAGCAAGTAAGGAGGCGTGATGCGGGTGGATCTACCGTTCTACGTCTACAGAGCCCGGCCGCGCGCGTACCTCACCTAGTGTTGGCCCCGACCGGAAACCAGGATGGGGCCACGGAGTGAGGGGCTACGTGACCAGTTAGGCTCCTGAGTCGCGATGCTCAGGAGTCCCCCTTGATGCTCAAACGGCCTTCGTACCTTGGCTCCGCTTGGGGAGAGACACGTGACGAACCAGGCCCGGGGGGACCTGGCTGAGTGGCGTGCGTCTAGGTGTGACCCAGGCACAGCCCCCGTGCCCAGCCCCCTCGCGCGGCACTCCCGAGGGGAGGCGTTACGATGAGGCTAGACACTGAGCTCTGGGCTCCCTGAGGTTGGTGCGGCCCGGGGGCCACCCTCAGTTGTTTATCACCAGCGCGGAGCATAGCGCTACCGTATGTGTACGGGCATAGCCACTCCTCGGCAGTGTCGTCAGCCAGCGCAGAGCATGGTGCTTCCACTGGTACGTGGGAGGGGGCCCCCTCCGGGAGGAGCCCCCAGGGCGTGTACAGCCCCGCCCTGACACGTGGCTGGCACGGTAGGGCATGGCGAGGTGTATCTGGGCACCCGTGAGCCAGCGCGAGACTCATGGGGCCCTACCTCTAGGCGGGTCGCGCCTGGCACTGGGCCTTATCTTGTTATGTGTCCCTGCAAATTTGGTTAGATGTCGGCACTCTACGTCCTCGGGTCCCGGCCCTCGAGCTGGTCTCAGCCGTCGCTGGTATGCCAGGTCGCGATGCCATGGACAAGGCCAGAGGGTGAGGGCTGGAGAGCCAGTAAGAGCCCTGAGTCGCGATGCTCAGGTACCCCCCCTTTAACGTGCAAGTGGTCGGCATGGAGAAGAAGAGGTGCCATGGACCGACATCAAATAATCAAGCATGGTGGGTCTAACGCATAATCAGAAATAAACGCAAATGGGATACATGCCGCTAGGCCTGGCCCGAGCGGCTTGGGGATCATGCAGCCCGAGGGGCGTCCCCAACAAGGTAAGCTAACAACATGGAATAAAAAGGGATACACGCCACAGGGACGGACCCACGCAGCCTGGGAATAATGCAGCCCTGGGGGGGGGGCGCTCCCAGCTGGAAATAAAACTCGAAAGACGTCACCTGATGATGTTGAGGACGAAGGAGCGTTGATGTAGCAAGCTCGGTGGGCTGCGGGAGCCGATCCTCATGAGCCCCCAGGCCCAGGGGCCTCGGGAGGCTCCGGAGGCGCTGGCGGCTCCTCACGGGCCATCTCCATCCCTGCCAGGGCTGCGGAACGCCTGGCCTCTCGTGCCCCCGTGATGCCCCTCATGAGGCGCTAGTGCGTGTCAGCCGCGTTCGGCAAGCCGTAAGGCATGCGAATGTAGCTGTGGGGTGGGCCTCCGCAGTGCCCCACTCGTGAGGGCCAGAGGCGCTCCAGAGAGGCGACTCGGTTGAGCCCTGGTATGTCGATGCAGACGCGCAGCCCACCATCCTCGCCTGGATGGGGAGCCACTGCGGGCAGGTGGCGGCCGCCTTTCATGACTCTTGACTTCTGTAGCTCCTGAATGGCCTTGCTGACGAACTCCTGAAGGTCTGGGTCTCCTTGCCTTGCTCCTTCTTGAGGGAAACGTGCTTCGAAACACGCCTCCATGTGGTGCCCAAGCGCCTCCCTCGTGACCCTGGCTAGGGCGGTGGCCCTCTAGGGGAGAGCCCCCGAGCCCTGCCTGAGGAGGGCGCCGGGCGCGCTTTCCTATGCGATGGAAGGAGGTTCCCCCTGGGCAGGCGCGGGCCCAGAGGGGCCTGCCTCCTGAGTGGTCGGGCTGGACGATGTCTTCTTCTTCTTAGGGGCGGTCTCGGGAGGCCTCCTGCTTCCACGATCCGGGTCTTCCAGTGACGCCGCCTGAAAGGCTCGTTCCAGGGAACACACCGCGTCCTTCTCTTCACATGGCACCGTGATGACCCCGCCGCTTCCTGGCATCTTGAGGACGTTGTAGCCGTGGTGAGTTACGGCCATGAACTTGGCCAGCGCTGGGTACCCAAGGATGGCGTTGTACGGCAGGCAAATGTGAGCGACGTCGAAGTCGATAAGCTCGGTGCGGTAGTTGTCGCGTGCCCCGAAGGTGACAGGGAGGCGGACCTGCACAATCGGGACCGTGGAGCCGTTGGTGATACCGGAGAAAGGCTTGGTTGGCTGAAGCTGGCTGTAGGGCACTTGAAGGTTGTTGAATGTTTCCACGGACATGACGTTGAGCCCTGCCCCGCCATCGATGAGGGTCTTGGTGACCACCACATTGCTGATGATTGGGGAACAAAGCATCGGGAGAACTCCGGCTGTAGCCGCACACTTGAGCTGATCTGCTGAGCTGAACGTGATCGCGCACGCCGACCACCTAAGAGGGCGCGTGGCTTCGAGCCTGGGGAGGGCTGCGTTCACTTCGCGGGTGAACTGCTTGAAGATGCGCTGAGAGGCTGGGGCTTGTCCCCCGCCCATGATGCAGGCGATCGCACGCGGCTCCTGGAAGCCCCCAGCCCCCTCGTCCTGGTGGCGGTCCTCGTTTCTCCTTGGCTGCGGCGGCAGCGGTGGGAGGCCTGCGTTGCCTTGCGGGCGATCCTCGCGAGGCTGATCCCTCCAGTCCCCCTCGCGAGGCTGATCTCTCCAGCCTCCCTCGCGAGGTGGGTCTTGCCAGCGATCCTCACGAGGTTGATCGTGCCACCCTTGGCGCGGGCCACGGTCTTCCCAGCATCCTGCGTTCCTTCCTCCTCCTCAGCCATAGCCCCGGCCACTGCGGTCAGGGCGATGGCCGATCCTTCCTTCTCGCACAGCTCGGAGCTCTTGACATTCGTTGGTGTTGTGGGTGTGGAGGTCGTGGTACACACAGTACCGGCTGCCCTTGGAAGGTTCGGGCTGATCTCTGCCCCGCTTGGTGTCTGGTTCTGCTGCGAGCACGGCAGCCCCCTTGCGCTTCACATCCTTGGCCTTGGGCTTCTTCTCTTCTGGGTCTGCGGCAGGCAGCTCGAGGAGGGAGAGACGCCCTTCCTTGGCCCTGGCGCACTTGGTTGCAAGGTTGAACAGTTCCAAGGAGGTGCACAGGTCTTCATGCATCGCCAGCTCCTCCTTCATCTTGACGTCGCGCACGCCGTCGGAGAAGGCCGAGATGATGGCCTCCTCAGTCACCTTGGGAATCTTGAGGCGCGCGCTGTTGAAGCGTTGGATGTACTTCTGCAGGGTCTCCCTGGGCTGTTGCTTGATGTGGCACATGTCGCTCACGGCAGGTGGCCGGTCGCGAGTGCCTTGGAAGTTGGCGATGAAGCGGGTGCGCATCTTGTCCCAGGAGGAGATTGTGCCTGGAGCCAGGTTCAGGAGCCAGGTGCGGGCCCAGTCCTTGAGTGCCATGGGGAACCAGTTCGCCATGACCTTCTCGTCTCCGTTGGCAGCTTCGATGCCCAGCTCGTAGAGCTGGAGGAACTCCGCAGGGTCAGCCGTGCCATCATAGCGAGGAGGCAGGTCTGGCTTGAACTTGCCGGGCCACGCGACGTTGCGTAGCTCGGCGGTGAAGGCGCGGCAGCCTGCTGTGGCCATGGGAGGCCTTGGATGACGGGGAACTTGGTCTCGCATGTCCCCACGCGCTGCAGCTGGGAGCAGCACGGGGTCTTGACGCGCGGGAGCAGGAGCATGGTCGCGACGTGCTGGAGCAGGGAGCGCCCGGGCAGCTTCCTGCGGGCGAGGGACTTCATGACAGCTCTGCTCTTGCTGCGCCGGCGCCTGATGGAGCGGGTTCCGCCCAGGGGCCACGCGCCTTGGAGCCATGGAGCCTTCTTGAGGAGGAGGCGACCGGGGCACCGCCGGGGCTTCACTGCCTGCGCGGGGCGGGGTGCGGTGCAGCGGAACGGACGGCGCAGGAGAGCCCCCTGCGGCGCGGACAAGCTCGGCGACGCGGTCGAGCCGTTCTTCGTAGACGTCATCGACGGGACGGTAGCGCAGGAGCTCGTTCACCGCGATGAGTGCAGCCCGAGCCTCCATGGGCGCGTGGAGCGCGCGGGACGAAGAACCAGCTGGGGTGAGCGAGGGAGTTGCGGTACGGCCATCTTGCTGCACGGACGGATGCTGGGACGATGCTTGATGCTCGTCCCCCGCCGGGTCGGTGGCGGCGTTGACGGCAGGTGACGGGGAACGGCGAGGTCGCCCGCCGACAGGGGCCGTCTGGGCGATGCGGGAAGCGAGCGCGGCCCAGCGCTCGGCGCGGGCCCGACGAGCGTCAGACATGGACGTGATGGTCGGAGGAGAACGGGGTGGTGGAAGACGAATCCCGGTGCACCCCTACCTGGCGCGCCAAATGTCAGATTTCGGGTTCCGGCAGACCCTTGAGGTTTGAACACTGGGGTGCGCGCGGAGATTTCGCCTCCTACCTACCTGCACCCCTCCGCCTTGCTAGGATCTGAACTAAGGAAAGAACAACGCAAGAGACACATGGTTTATACTGGTTCGGGCCACCGTTGTGGTGTAATACCCTACTCCAGTGTGTGGTGTGGTGGATTGCCTCTTGGGCTGATGATGATGAACAATACAAGGAGGAACAGCCTCGCGAGGGTCTGTTCTTGGCTGGGGTGATGAACTGCTGGGAGGAGCTCAGCCACCTTTCTCTCTCTCTCTCTCTCTCTCTCTCTCTCTCTCTCTCTCTCTCTCTCTCTCTCTCTCTCTCTCTTTCTGATCTTCTCTCTCTCTCTTTCCCTGCCTCTCCTTGCTCCGTCTCTCTGTGTCTCCGTCTCTCTGTGTCTCCGTCTCTCTGTGGGTGGCTAGTCCTATTTATAGAGGCCCTGGTCCTCTTCCCAAATATCGAGCAGGAAGGGAGCCAACAATGGCGGGCTAATTTGAAGGGGGACAGCTAGTATCAACTATCCTGACAAAAGTAGTCTTCACCTGCGCAAAGCTCTGGTGATGACGCCGCCTTGGGCTCCACGGTGACCTCCATCTCGTAGTCCTCCTGGTCTTGGTCTCGTTGCACCGAAATGGCAACCTTTGCCTGATGCCTCGGTACTCCGCGGCTGCGCTTGCCCCCTTTGCACCAAAGAGGAAGGGTGGACGCTGCGCGGCTGGCACCCGCCTGGCGCCCCCGGTCGTCATGGCTTGCGTCACTGGCACCTCGTGAGGTACCCCGCCTTGATCTCTCTGCCTCCTCGTGATCCATCCTGACGAGGCCGCGCCTGAGGAAGCTCCGCATCGTCCGCCCCGCGAGGCTTGGCCCCTCGCGAGGGTCTTGGGTTTGTGTTGGTGAAGATGGGCCGCGCCGGGCCCCCTTTTAGCCACGCCGCAGGCCGCAGGCAGGCAAGTCTGGGGACCCCCATTCCCAGAACGCCGACATGTTTGTCGTGGGTCCCACCTGTCAGTTCGCATAGGCAAAAGGTCAGATAAACACAAATTTACACAGGCGCGACAAGGCTCCAACCCGTGCGCGGGAATCACCTGGTTGTGTATGTGTCTGTCAGGGCCTGATGTGTGCGCATGCACGTGTAGGTTGAGCACTTGAGCGTGAGAGTGTGTGTTGGTCGTGTGGTGTACTGGTGTGTGCATGCATGCGTGCGTGTGTGCGTGTGAGTGTTGCGTGTGTGCGTGCGTGGTTGCGTGTGTACGTGTGAGTGTTGCGTGCGTGCGTGGGTGCATGTGTTTGTGTGAGTGTTGCGTGGATGCAGTTCGTGTGCATGCGTGCGTGTGTGTATAATCACCACACCAACTCTTGTGTGTTAAAACAGACGGCTCAGCATACCAATACAAGGCCACCTTGTCTGTTGTGCCCGCGGTCATGACTTCGAACCACCGTCCAAATATTTTTTTGTCATTTGTTTTCATTCTTACTAGCAAGATGCCCGTGCATTGCATGTAACATCAAGATGCATTTGTATGACTTGTTTATCTTGTGAGAGAAAAGGATGAACGAGGGATGGCCTTATTTGCAAATGTGGAGAGGTGTGTGGGTACCTTTTTGCAAAATTGCCATAGTTTCTTTCCTATCCGTCAGATATAAATCGGACGGCCTATATTGCAGGATGGCAGGCACACCATCATCACCAACTATATTTTTATAAGAGTGTATTTTATGTATTTTATAAGAGTGTAGATGTAGAGTAGATAGAAGTCGACAGGTGGGCACGATGGTAGTGAGATAATGTGATGCAACACTAGAGGTGCCACGTGGAGCGTTTAACTGGTCAACTAGTCATGTCATGAGCAAATACAGAGTTGTACGGTGAGCCCGTGACTGCATAATAACCACTAAACGTAAATGGTGACCGTAATGAGTGGATTCTGAAGTCCAATGTATGTATCGTGCTTTTGCTTCAAATACAATGATCGTCATTGCATATATCGCGAGAGAAAGATGAAACATGCGTGAATTTTCTGGGGGCTTACTTTTAGAGGACCTGGAGATAGTTTTGTGTGCATACGTGAAAGGGGCGTACAAGGGGGTATGCGATGGAGAGAGAGATGCTCTTCGTTTCTCTTTATTATGACTAACTTTGTATATAGTATAAAAATATACAAATTCACAGTGCGGAATAAATATCATTGTGGGCACCATGCAATGCAAATTAGCGTTCGTACTCCTCCATATAACTTTGTAATGTTGTATATATGTAGAAACTCTAAAATAATTTTTTGGCCACACTTTATTCAAAAGGAATGTTGTATGCGAAATAAACGTGAAGAGAGGGCTTTTTAGATCAATGGGGTACGTGATGTAACATGTGTGAATGTGTAGTTGATGCATTTGGCGGGGCCTAGAGAGGTATGTGTGTGTATTACATATTCGAGAGAGGCATGGATAGAGGGGCCGA
>NC_041386.1:160168218-160221363 GCF_002162155.2 Triticum dicoccoides | reverse complement strand
CGTGGGAGAGATAGCACGAGAAATGAGAGTGGTCTAGAGAGAGAGAGACAAATATGACGTCACGACAAGAGATTCCATTCCCTTGAGTGTGTATATGCAAGGGGGAGGGAATAGAGGCACCAGGAGAAATTTTCTGTGTGTGGTGTTTGTGTTGGTATGTGTGGGTGTGAGAAGATAATGAGACGTGGGGGCAGAGGGTGTGTCACCGCGTGAGGTCCGGTGGGTCGAGGTGAGGCCCTTCGTTCTGTTCCGTCCTGCGCCACATTGGTCGGCCCGTGATGCATTTAGGAAGACCCATGGATGACTAGTCGTACAAGACAAAGATATCAGAATTGTGAAGGACTCTATGTCCACTGACAAAGCCGGCTAGGATTTGTAACCCTAGGTTCTCGGACTAAGGTAACCCCTTTATCTCTGATATTACTATTCATCCAACCTAACTTTAAGGGGCATCCTACAGAATGCTCTGCTAGAATCATACTCGTCGATTAGGAAGAGAGGTGTGAGACAATGCGTGAGAGATAGGCGTAAAGATAATGTGCGTACATGAGACACGTAGGCAGGTCCATGTATATAGAAAGGGTCGATGAGTATTGTGTGTGTGTATGTTTGCAAGAGGAAGAGTGCTTGTGATAAAGGTTAGTGAAAACAGTTGTAAATGGTTACGAGAGAGAGAGAGAGGGAGGGTTATATCTAGAGCATGTGCGAGAAAGACACCTCAGGAGAGAGTGTGTGAGCATGTGTGAGAGACCACCGATGGAGAGTGAAACTACACGTAAAAGACTGCTCTACACATTGATTAAAGATACAAATTGTATCCAAATATTAGGATGGGATCATGATATTTGCAATTCGCGTAAGGAGCGGTCATTGATCCATCAGACATCTAGATTCTATAGAATTTGAGCATGTCTATGTTATTATTCGACACAATTGATCCACATAATTAGTATTTTGAACTCCAGACAATGCATCGCTTTAGCAATCGAATATAAATGTGAGTATAGTTCATGTTGTGTGTGTAAAGCACATTATACATATGAAAGTTACACAATGGACATTATAAATAGCTACTACCTATGAACTAGCATACATTTGAATTCAACTTAAGGTGGTTTAAAAAAATCGAATTCAACATGAAGTCCATTCAATTATTTGAATTTGATATCATGGCATTTGTAAACCACACCTAAATTATGGAGGCACCAATTTTGCTCTGATTTTGTACATAATAGCATATGTAGTCATGTACAAAATAGATTCAAATTTAGCTCCTCCATTCCAAAATAATCGTAGTTATAGGATTTTCAAGTGTCAAAATTTCAAAAAGAAGCGGATAATTTAATGAGGTTTTCAAACATACAAGGTCAAATATAACGTTGTATATTTAAGTCAATCCTCATAGTTCAATAGTACTCTAAACGTGAATGGTTGTGTTTCAAAATTTCGAATGAAGCGCCAAAAGAGCCTCTACTCGCCCGAAACCGCGTGAGACCAATGTTTGGTAGTACAAGGAAATTACTTTTCTAATAACTCTGACCCGTGAAACCTACCGGCCCGACGTCCAAAGGTCTAAACTGGGGTAGGTTTGTAGCTTCATCTAGACGCCACGCAACCGCATCCGAAAAACATTCATACACAATGGCCGCCTAAGCACACATGCGCGTGGCCGAAATCGCTCCCGCCCACTATTTGGACACCTGGGATTACCATGCTACCCCCGACCCGCAGTAGGTCCGAAATTTAAGAGGGGGGCAAAGTTTGTACTTTCCCCAAATTTCAAACAAGCGTGTCCCATTTCTGTTCAAAAAAGCCAAAAACAAGCGCGTCCCAGACCGAAACATGGTTCCCCCCCACCCATCTGATTCCCCATTCGTACTCCGTGGGCGCAAAAACTACCTCTCCACCAGCCGCGAAACCCCGGCGTCCTTCGTCCGCCTCCCCATCCCACCCATCAACCGCCGCCCTCCTCCATCACGCCAGATTCGATACCCTGACATCGTCGTCTACCACAACGGCAACCGCAACGCCCTCCATGGCTAGTAGTTGAAGCCGAGGCCGAGACGTCCGTACCCGAGCCAGTTCAACCACGCCGTCCTGCGCCTCACCGCTGCCGCTCCAACTTCGCCACCCTCCACCGCACCAGAGTTGTTCCTGCTACGCCGTCCTTCGCCGCCTCAGATCTGCTTCCCCTCCGCTGACATACGGCCACGGCAACATAGTCAACAATTTGGCCATGGGTTCGTCCAAGCCTGCACCCTCCAGAACATCGGTTTCCCCGGTAAAAAGAAGAAAATCAGCGCGACTTGTGGAGGTGACCACACCGGCAACCGAAAAAGGTACTCCTCTTCCCTTATTCGTGCAAATCTTACGTCTCTTCTTGCACGGTATTCATCCCACAAAAGACACTAGTTGACCACTTCTTCTTGATACTAGATGTTCCTAGTAACTCGCGATGCACAAGGTTTCTCCTCATATACTATTTCACCTTAGCTAGAGGTCCGTTGCCCCCCTGAATTTCAATTTCTGGCCACTTGATTCCCAATTAACGAAAGCATTCCCCGGCGTAACAGGCGCTAGTACGCCTATTACGCCGGGGAAGCAGCGCCTTGGTGTTTATCTTAGGGGCGTGTGCGGCCTAGAGCTACTGTCACCCGATCTGGAGGTCGGCTAGGATTAAAGGGATGGCCTGGGGGCGCTGCCAAGCACGGCGGTGGTGTGAGGTCGATAGGAGGACGGGGCGGCAGAGGCAGGGGTCTGGGCCGGTGGTCGCTGGCAGTTCGAGAAAGATCGTCAATAGTGACTGGCGGGAGGTAGACGAAGGCCATCTGCCCTTTCCTTATAGATCGGACGGTTCATTAAAAAAATTGATTGGCCTATTTATTTTTAGTCGACTGTTATCTTAGATATGACCACATGTGGTGGTGTGCTGGAGGAGTACCTGCATTTCCTGTGCTCATATATTACAAAATCATATAGAGTAGAATCTAATTTTGTTTGCCATGCAATGTTGTAGAGCTATCATATGTCTCCTGTCATTTATTTTTTAGCCACCCGCTATCTGCTACTTTTACAGTGCACTAGTTCTGCACACAATTCACCCTTACTCCCACTGTTGTGTTTTTATGCAAGGGTATTTCAGACTCTGCTGCCATGAGAGAAGCCAAAAAGAAAAGAGAGAAGTCGCTCCAGTTTGGTGTGCGGCTAGGCAAGACACGTTTCAACGCTTTAAAGGGTGCAGTGTCAGCAGATGGAGACGGGGAACGTAGCTCTGGAGTTGATGACCTCGCTCGCAATGAACCACCATCCCAGGTGCTTGCTTTAACTTCGCGGTGTCATATGTGGTTGCATGTTCCATATGGTGTCTAGCTTGTATTCGAAAGGCCGAAGTCAGTAAGATAAGGAAAGATATTTTTTTACATGAACCACCATCCCGTGAGCACCAGAAGACAAATAGCTAGTCAGGGCACTGGCCGAGCCAGTGACAAGCCCAACAAAGATAGGCATCACCTAGAAGCCAACTAAAAAGTTGCGATGGTGGCGAAGCAGCCCGCCTCCCACCAGGCTCTCAGGTCCTAGATGATCATGGTCACCACTCCAGTCGGATGTCTAGCTTGTATTGCTTCCAATTTGGTTAAATTACATCTGCTTAGCTTACACATTATACCTTTGAATATGACATGCCTTTCTGTTTTTGGTACATACTAGTACATCTGTGTATTAACCATGTTCTTACATCAAACAAATGTTCTTGTGTATCCCTCATCAATCACTTATGATGAGGCAGGCAGGCAAGGGGACTACTCCCCATTTAAAGAATGCAGCGTCAGCCTCCCGACATGATTCTCAAGAAACAAAAATGCTAGATGAAGATAGTGAACGTAGCTCTGTAGTTGATTACAGCATTTCCCCTACACTAGCATCGCAGGTGCTTGCTCTAACTTGGCAGCGTGATATGTGGTTGCATGTTGCATATGGTGTCTAGATTGTAATTCTTCCAATCCGGTTAAACTGCATGTGCTAGTCTGCTTAGCTTATACATTATACCTGTTAATGTGACATGCCTTCCTGTATTTAGTACATAGTACATCTGTCTATTAAGCATGTCCTTACATAAAACTATTGTTTTTTTGTATCCCGCATCAATCAACATGACGAGACACCTTTAGTATATGCAGTGCGATATTAGTTGCATCTTTCATATGATTTATAGCATGCGCTACTTCTAATTTGTTGAAATTCCATTTATGATGGGACGCTCTTAACTTGGCAGAGTCATATTGGTTGCATCTTTCATGTGGTGTCTAGCTTGCATTGCTTCTTATTTGCTGGAATGGTTTCTGCTTAGTTTACACAAACAGTTCTGAACATGCCATGTCGTCCTGTTTTTCGTACATATTCCATCCTGGTATCATGTTGCTTTACATCAAAGTAGTGATTGTCAGTATCATGTATGAATGAGTTCTGAAGAGAGAATTTTATTGCTTTTTCTTATCGGTTTTACTTGACAATTCAAAATCAATAAAGCGGAAGGAAGTTAGCAAGGCAGCGGATAAAGGTGCTCCTTTCGAACGGAGGGCCTCTACAGTTTCTACTCCTCCACACCCCCAAGATGATTTCCAAGACAACACATGCATAGACACTCAACAAAGTTGTGTTTATGATGAGCACGTCTCCCTAGTGCAGCATCACTGGTGCTCCCTCTAACTTGGCACTGTTATATGTGGTTGCATGTTATGTGTGATGTCTAGCTTGTATTGCTTCTAATTTTGTTGAATTCCATCTGCTTACTTTACACATTATACTTGAATAAGACACGTGTTCCTGTTTCTAGAACATACAATATCTGTCTATCACACCATGTTCTTACATCAAATTACTACTGTTGTGTAACCTGCAACAATCACTTATTCTAAGACACGTTTGACTTCGAAGTGTGATATAGGTTACATCTCACATTCTTTTCTAGCTTGTATTACTAATTTGTTGAAATGACACTTATGACGAGACAATTTTAACTTGGTAGAGTGATATTCGTTGATCTTTCATATGGTGTCTAGCTTTCATTGCTTCTAATTTGTTGAAATGCCTTCTCCTTAGTTTACACATCATAAGCTGTGAATATGCAATGCTGTGAATATGCAATGGCACTAATGACAGAGACCTCTAACATGGTAGTGTGATGTTGTGTGCATCTTGCATATGATTTATTTCTTGTACTACTTCACATTTGTTTAAACGCCATTTATGATGAGACACTGTTAACTTGGCAGAGCGATATTTGTAGCATCTTTCATATGGTGTCTACCTTCCATTGCATTGCTTCTAATTTGGTGAAATGTCTTCTTCTTAGTTTACACATCATAGTTCTGGTTATCTCTTCCATCCTGTTTTTCATACATATTACATCCTCCTATCATGTGGTTGTCTAACATCAAAGTTCAGTTCGTCTGCATCACGCATCAATTTGTTCTGAAGAACTAAATTGTTATTCGTTTTTCTTGTCGGCTTGACTTACCATGGCACAAAGAAAGAGGAAGAAATACAGAATGGCAGGGAATGAGAAGCGGATGAATCCTGCAGATTCTGCTAGTACTGATGGTGCAATAGAAGGTCAAAGTACAGCAGAAAATTCAACAAACACGGCATCCCATGCTACATGAGTTGCAAAAAAAGACAAACAGAAACAAATAGCTGCCACCAAACAAGCAGAGACAACCCTAGTTCTCGCAACACCTACCACAGTACTACCAGCTGCATGACGTACTCGTGCGTCAACTGAGCTAGCAGCATGTTCCCAAGCTCCCTTGCCACCTGACATTACTTCCCAAGCACTCTTGACACAAGACGAGTTCGCAATATCAAATGAACCTTTTGAGCTTCAACAACAAGAAGGTAGTTGCTGGAGTCAAGTTACAGTTGCATGCTTCTTTATATGTAGTCTCACAATTTGATGTACACTAACACTTCCTATGTTTGTTGTTGGACTAGCACCTAGGCGCAAGAGGAAACAAACATCAGGGATAATGCTCGATAGGTTAACTAAATCTAGAGGAGGAAGAATGGAGATCCGTTTTGAGGCAGGTTTAAAAAGGCCACGTGATGCTACAAAGTCAGCCAAGTTAGTATCAGAGGCAGCGGTTGCTGTTAAGTGTCATGTACGTATCCTCCCAACATGGATTCAGTACATGAATGACAAAGACGAAACCCAGTTCAACATCTTCCTCGAGCATTTATCTGTAAGTATGGTTATGTATGGAAACTAGTAATATCGTCTTGCTCTGTCCAATACTTTCTAGGTTGCTGATAATGAGTGTTGGTGTCAAAACCGGCGGATCTCGGGTAGGGGGTCCTGATGGTAACAGGAGGCAGGGGACACAACGTTTTACCCAGGTTTAGGCCCTCTTGATGGAGCTAAAACCCTACATCCTGCTTGATTAATATTGATGATATGGGTAGTACAAGAGTAGATCTACCACGAGATCGGAGAGGCTAAACCCTAGAAGCTAGCCTATGGTATGATTGTATGTTGTCCTATGGACTAAACCCTTCGGTTTATATAGACACCGGAGGGGCCTAGGGTTACACAAGGTCGGTTACAAAGGAGGATATATCCATATCCGTACTGCCTAGCTTGCCTTCCACGCCAAGTAGAGTCCCATCCGGACACGAGACGAAGTCTTCAATCTTGTATCTTCATAATCCAATAGTCCGGCCAAAGGATATAGTCCGGCTGTCCGGAGACCCCCTAATCTAGGACTCCCTCAGTAGCCCCCGAACCAGGCTTCAATGACGATGAGTCCGTCGCGTAGATTGTCTTCGGCATTGCAAGGCGGGTTCCTCTCCAAATTCCGTGTACCTGTTGAAATAGTGTTTGGCCTCTTGTGAATGTTGCGCTCCTTGGCTTCCACGCCCAATAATGGCCACTTTTCACGTGTCGAGCAAATGTGAAGAGGCAGGGTGTTTTTACATTTACCCCCTAGCTATGTGAATGAGATGCCTATTAAAAAGATGAGGATTCAGATCCAAATCACACCATCCTCCCTTGGTGAGCCTTCAACGGAGCGCATCCGACAGAGATCCATTCCATCATGGCCAGTCGATGCAGCTCCTCCTCTCGCTCCCCTAGCCCCAAGCCTGGAGATTGGGAGAGATGTTTCGTCCCGCACAGCAAATTAGTGATGCTTCAGACCAAGGGATTTCTGCCCCCAGCATACATGGTCCCGGTTCGAGCCGGGCTCGCCACCTATAATGGCGGAGAGCAAGCGGAGAGCCTTCCCAATCCCTCCAAGGGAGAGCGGGTATGCCTTGTCGCTCATTTGGTAAGATGGCTCAGATTTCCAATTCATCCGTTTCTCCGGGGGCTCCTGGAGTTCTACGGCCTCCAGTTGCACAACCTTACGCCTGCCTCCATATTGCATATCGCGGGCTTCGTAGCCCTTTGCGAGCTATTTTTGGGCTGTGAGGCTCATTTCGCGCTGTGGAAGAAGCTGTTCTGCCTTGTGCCCCGTTCTTAGAAGGGGTCAATATACCAAGTGAGCGAAGCCGAAATGTGGCGTATTACCGGGACCGGATATCTATCCGGAACCCCAAAGAAGACGTCCAAAGACTGGTCTTCAGAATGGTTTTATATAGAAGACGTCCCCCTCCCGGACCCTATTCGAATCGGCCTCCCTGAGTTCAACAACGCTCCTTTGAAGAAGCGCCGGAGCTGGCGTCCATGGAGCCCCCTGGAGGAAGATGACATGGACGTTCTTTACCTGATGAGCCGGATAAGTTTGTTAGCTCGATCCGGATTGACCATGATTGAGGTCATGGCCACATGTATTATGCGGGGGGTGCAGCCGCTTCAGTATAGAGGCCACCCTATGTGGGATTTCAACGGGGAGGATGATGCCACCCGCTACGGCCGTAAAGGGCCGGAATCGGTTGCTACTCTAATAAAGATCTTATCCACTTTGTACAAGGGAGAAGAGGAGGAATTCCTCCGCGTCAACCCGCAGGGCGGATTTTCTATGTACAATCCTCCGAGCTGGGTAAGCGGACACTTTTTCTCGCCCATCCGTTTCATATTCCCATAGTTAAGTATTCAGCCCAGCAATTTCAACGCAGGAGCTGCGCCAGGCAGTAAGGGAGATAAACAACCCCCCTCCACAACCCGAGGACCCGAAACGGTCCCTTGACCCAGCCTCCCAAGAGGATCCGGACATATCTGTGGAGCTGATCGATGGGGTATTTTACCAATTGAGCAATGACAACGCCTTGGTGGCCATTACGGCCGATTACCCTGGGCTACTTCCAGCCTCACAGGTAACTGAGACCGAAGTCCCAGTACTTTGAAAAGGGATCTGTCCTTGCGTGTTTTTGATTATCGTATAACAACCGTGTTTTGCAGGGGAGGTCCTCGAGGCGGAAGGCCGAGCCTGCGGTGACTAGCCAACAAGGGGCCACAAGGCTAGGCAGGCTGAAAAGACACGCAGTCCGGATTGAGACACCGGCGCAGCGGTACGGCGCGTCGTCTTTATTCCAAGACATTATTCTCAGAGGCATATTAACGCCCATGCCTTCTTTTTAGGAAAAAGAGCGCTCACCGCACTATACCCGGAGAGGCTACTAATCGCGCCTCCACCAGCCAGGCTCCAAGGCCGGATTCGGAGGCGGGAACGAATACGAGGCGTGCGCCGGGCGCTCCTCCGACAGAGGATGCAGATAGACTGTCCGCCACCAATTCCGAGGTGGAAAGTGCCATGAACCACAGGCGTCGCCGGACTGTTCTTTGTGACGCCTGTTTCTCCCAAGAGGCATTGGATGCCTTCAACTCGGGAGATGCGTACCTCCGTGCCGCTCAAAATGGTCTAGCCAGAGCCACAGAGCAGTATGTAAAAGACATACGGGTGAGAAAATTTGGTGATTATATATATTAGTATCCCCTGAGACTTGAAACAGTTAGAATAACTGATTTAAGGATCATTTGTTATGCAGGTTCTTACAGAAAAGAATACCCAACTATCCCAGGAGCTGGAAGAGTGCAAAGCCCAACTTCAGGCCGCATTGGCTGCAGCGGGGGAGCCCAAAGAGACCCCCTCTGGTAATATATCCTTCGAATGATAAGTATCATATAAAGTGCGGCGTTTATGCAGATCTGACGATAAAATTGCAGATGACGCTGCAGTAAATCTGGATAAGCAATAGCTCCTGTGCCAGCTGAAGGCTGGTGAGAGCGTGCTTACGAGGGTGAGGCAGGAGAAGAATGATCTCCTAGATGCCAACACCAAGCTGGGTGTGGAACTAAAGGATGTTCGTGCCCAACTGTCGGACTCCGTTAAGGAGAATCGGCGGCTTCGACGCGGCATATTTAGTAAGTGCTTGAACGAACTTTGAAAAAGATTTCGGCGAGGAAGTTGGATGACAGAGTTATGTCTGTAGGTATGCTAACAGGTTGTCCTGCAGAGGAAATGCCCGGTTCTACGGGTGACCTTCTTTCCGAGCTCTCACAACTGCATGAACGAGTTCGGCAGGTGATGCAAGGCGTCGCCCAGGCCTTGTGGCCATCCGTCTCCATGCCTGAAGGCCTTGGAGAGCTTGCAGAGAAGTTGAAGGGAGCGCGGTGGCGCTTTCGATTATGGAAGATATCGGCCTCCCGTCAGGGCGCCAGGGAAGCCTGGGCCATGGTGAAGATGCGGTACACGAAGGCTGACCCGAACCACATGGCCGAGGTCGGACCTGTGGGGCCCGATGGTAAGGAGATCCCTGTGAGCTTAGTGTACGGCCAAGTAGAATTGGCCGCAAAGTATTCCCAACAGGACTGTAGACTAGACAGCCTATTGGATGGTATTGAAGAGGAATTCAACCTGTCAAATTGACTATGTAATTTAAAGTGACATGTATAATGCCTTCTAGCCGGATTGTAGATCGTTTGTCGTGGCGGACCTTTTCGCTTCAACCTCGGGACCCGACGGTCCGGAGTGTATCCAAATACCCTCTCGGTTATGTAAGAACCGATGCATGCGTGGAGACCAAGCGTAGGGATCATTAGTGCTTGAACAGACAAGTGCCCAACTAGTTATGTTCTATTACATGGTTAGTAAGAAACATCTTCCAGGGAGAATAGTTCCGTTAGGGGTTCCTTTCCCTAGGAGGCATGCCCTAAAGTGCATGTCCGGACTGCGAGAAGAGACGCAGAAAAAACATCTGGGGGCGCATAAGTAAATAAGTGAAAAATCATCTTTAGTTCACCGACCGAATATTCCCTTAAGAATGCTAGCTTTTGGCTTCACCCAGTCTGAGGTACACATCCGGCTGACCCGGCAGTAACAATCGCAGAGGTGCTCCCCTTATGCCCTAGCCGAATTAACGGGAACGTAGGGCATAAACACAAGAGCCAGGCAACCAGCTTGGCCAAAACTTAAGTCATATCGATGCATATAATGGTGAATAAAGGGTACATGCGGAAGGATAACACATGTGTTGGGCATAAAGCCCATATGAATAAGCTTCTGTTAAAGAAGCCCCCAGGCATAATGAGCGCGGATAGCGCGTCAGTTGCGAGCAAACAAGGCACAAATGGGCCCCTAAAGGCTGTGAGAGAAAAGAAAAGGAGAAGAAGAAAAATATAAGACAGATAGTGTATAAAAAATGGACAGAAGAAGGAGACGAACATAGAGTCCGGCGTTAGGCATAGAATCTTCGGAGTCGGGCTGCATTCCATGGGTTCGGCTCGAGTCGATTATCCGATGCATCCCATAGACGGTACGCTCCACCAGTCAGGACTTGGTCAATGATGAAGGGACCTTCCCATTTGGGCTTGAGTTTGTCCTTTTTCTTATCCGGCAGGCGTAGAACTAGCTCGCCAACATTGTAAGTTTTGGCCCGTACTTCTCTGCTTTGGTATCTTTGAGCATGCTGTTGATAGAATGCGGAACGGGCTTTTGCCACGTCACGCTCCTCCTCCAAGGCATCCAAACTGTCCTGCCGATCGAGCTCGGCTTCTCTTTCTTCGTACATGTGCACTCGAGGTGAGTCATGAATGATATCGCAGGGCAGAACCGCCTCTGCACCGTATACCATAAAGAATGGTGTGTATCCGGTAGTGCGATTCGGCGTGGTCCGCAGCCCTCAGAGTATGGAGTCGAGCTCCTCTACCCAATGCGTGTTAGATTCCTTGAGGGACCGCACTAATCTGGGTTTGATGCCGCTCATGATAAGACCATTTACTCGCTCGACCTGACCGTTAGTTTGTGGGTGATAGACTGAAGCATAATCGAGCTTGATGCCCATGTTTTTGCACCAGAGTTTTACCTCGTCGGCCGTAAAGTTGGTGCCGTTATCAGCGATGATGCTATGGGGGACGCCGTAACGGTGTACGACCACGGATATGAAGTCTATCACTGGTCCGAATTCGGCTGTCTTAACAGGCTTGGCTTCTATCCATTTGGTGAACTTATCCACCATGACCAGTAAGTATTTTTGCTTGTGGGTTCCTCCTTTAAGGGGTCCAACCATGTCAAGCCCCCAGACCGCGAAGGGCCAGGTGATGGGGATAGTTTGGAGGGCGGTGGGTGGCATATGGCTTTGGTTAGCAAAAAGCTGGCAACCAACGCATCGTTGGACTAAGTCCTGAGTGTCTGCCTGGGCCGTCAGCCAATAGAAGCCTATACGGAAGGCCTTGCTTACAAGGGCCCGGGCTGCCGCGTGGTGATCGCCAAGTCCAGCATGAATTTCAGCCAGAAGATTCTGCCCTTCCTCTTCGGAGATGCACCTTTGAAGGACTCCGATGGTGCTTTTCTTATAACGCTCTCCCTCATGGACTTTATAGGCTTTAGATCGCCGCACTATGCAGCGTGCCTCGTTTTGGTCCACGGGAAGTTCCTGCTTAGTTAGGTAGGCTAGGAATGGTTCTGTCCACGGGGCGATGACTGCCATTATTACGTGGGCTGAAGATGTTATTTCGTTGGTAGAGCCTCCAATTATGTCAGAATGTTCGGTGTCGGGCAGTGCGGTTGGGTCCGGGCTGTTATTTCCGGGTTCCCCTTCCCATACTACGGATGGCTTGAACAACCTCTCCAAGAAGATGTTGGGAGGGACGACATCGCGTTTTGCGCTGATGCGTGCCAGGACGTCTGCTGCCTGATTGTTTTCCCGGGCTATATGGTGAAATTCGAGCCCCTCGAACCGAGCAGACATTTTTAGGACGGCGTTGCGATAAGCTGCCATTTTCGGATCCTTGGCATCAAAGTCTCCATTTATTTGGGATATTGTGAGGTTTGAATCCCCGCGCACCTCTAGGCGTTGAATGCCCATGGATACTGCCATCCGGAGACCATGTAGAAGGGCCTCATATTCGGCTGCATTGTTGGAGTCCGTATACATTATCTGGAGTACGTATTGAACTGTATCTCCTGTTGGGGACGTCAAAACGACGCCAGCCCCTAGACCAGCCAACATTTTGGAGCCGTCGAACTGCATGATCCAGTTGGAATATGTGCCGTACTCTTTAGGGAGTTCGGCTTCTGTCCATTCGGCGACGAAGTCGGCCAAAACTTGCGACTTAATAGCTCACCGTGGCTTGTAAGTTATGTCGAACGGAAGGAGCTCAATGGCCCATTTGGCAATCCGGCCCGTCGCGTCGTGGTTGTTTATAATATCGTTAAGTGGTACTTCCAAGGCTACCGTTATTGAACACTCTTGAAAGTAGTGTCGCAGCTTTCGGGATGCCATAAATACCGTGTACGCTGTCTTTTGATAATGCGGGTACCGTGACTTGCATGGAGTAAGGACAGTGGACACATAGTAAACCGGCTTTTGAAGGAGGAATTTGTGTCCGTCCGTTTCTCGTTCGACGACGAGCACTGCGCTTACAACTTCATGAGTTGCCGCAATGTATAATAGCATTGGTTCGCCAATGTTTGGCACGGCCAGGACTGGGTTTGTTGCCAATATGGCTTTTATTTCGTCGAGTCCGGCCGTGGTGACATCCGTCCACTCGAAGTGTTCGATGCGCTGGAGGAGGCGATAAAGGGGTAATGCCTTTTCTCCCAAGCGGGAGATAAAGCGGCTTAGAGCCGCCATGCATCCGGTCAATTTTTGTATTTGTTTGAGGTCCTTTGGGATGTCCAATTGTGACAGAGCTGGGATCTTGGCTGGATTTGCTTCAATTCCTCTACCGGATACAATGAAGCCCAAGAGCTTTCCGGCTGGTACGCCGAAAACGCATTTTTCCGGGTTGAGCTTGATGTCGTATGTTCGGAGGTTATAGAATGTGAGCCTCAAGTCGTTTACTAGAGATTCGACATGCTTGGTTTTGACGACCACGTCATCTAAGTATGCCTCCACTGCTTTGACGATCTGGTTTTCCAGACATGTCTGAATCATGCGCTGATATGTTGCGCCGGCATTTTTGAGCCCGAAGGGCATTGTGTTGAAGCAGAATGGGCCCTACGGTGTGATGAATGCCGTTGCGGCTTGGTCTGGCTCTGCCATCTTAATTTGATGGTAGCCGGAGTATGCGTCGAGGAAACACAATGAATTGTGTCTTGCGGTAGCGTCGATGATTTGATCGATGCGGGGGAGGGGGAAGGGATCCTTTGGGTAGGCCTTGTTGAGGTCCTTAAAATCGACGCACAAGCACCAGGATTTGTCCTTCTTTGGTACCATCACCAGGTTTGCTAGCCAGTCTGGATGTTTTATGTCTCTGATGAATCCGGCCTCCAATAGCTTGGCTAGTTCCTCTCCCATGGCTTGTCTCTTAGGTTCAGAGAAACACCAAAGAGCCTGCTTGACTGGCTTGAATCCTTTTAGGATATTTAGGCTGTGCTCGGCTAGCCTGCGTGGGATTCCTGGCATGTCTGAAGGGTGCCAGGCAAAAATGTCCCAGTTCTCTCATAGGAACTCTCGTAGTGTGGCGTCGACATCAGGATTTAATTGTGCCTCGATGGAAGCTGTTTTTGTAGGGTCCGTTGGATGGACTTGGAATTTGACTATTTCGTCCGTCGGTTTAAAGGAGGTGGACTTGGATCTTTTATCGAGTATCATGTCATCCCTGTTCACCATGGAGCGCAGCGCAGTCAGTTCCTCGGCCGCTAGGGCTTCGGATAGTGCCGCGAGGGCCAATGTGGCTCTCTTATTTTCGGCGCGGAGTGCTATGTCCGGATTACTAGCAAGAGTGATGATTCCGTTGGGCCCAGGCATTTTGAGCTTCATGTACCCGTAATGGGGTATGGCTTGGAAGATTGTAAACGCCCCCCGCCCTAATAGAGCGTGGTATCCGCTACTGAACGGGGCCACTTGGAACGTGACCTCTTTGGACCTGTAATTATCCGGCGTGCCGAACACCACATCTAGTGTGATTTTTCCTATACAGCATGCTTCCCGACTGGGGATTATTCCTCTAAAGGTTGTGCTGCTTCGCTCAATGCGGTTCCAGTCTATTTCCATTTTTCGAAGGGTTTCCTCATAAATGAGGTTCAATCCGCTGCCACCGTCCATGAGTACCTTGGTGAGTCGAAAGCCGTCCACTATTGGACTAAGGACCAATGCGGCTGGTGCTCGGGCTGTTCGGAATTTAGGTTCGTCACTGGCATTAAAAGTAATAGCCGTGTCACTCCATGGGTTTATTGTTGCCACGTGGTAGACTTCGGCAAGGCTGCGGAGTGTTCATTTTCGCATATTATTTGATGCGAAAGTCTCAAAGACTGTTAATACCGTACTGGTATCCCTGGGCTGGTGCTCTGTGGCTTCTGCGGTTAGAAGATCTTCGCCACTTTTGGCCACCTGCCGGAGTATCCAACATGCTCTAAGGCTATGAGTTGGTGTGGCGCCCTCTGCACTATGAATTTTACAGGGTCCATTGAGCCATCCCTCCAGTACGGTTCCATGCCCTGTAGAGGGTTTTTGCTTTTTGGTGTTTAACCGGGTATCTGGCGATGATGCACCCTTTTATTTCGGACTGGGTTTGTGTTTAGGGCCGGATTATCCCAAAATTTTATTTTGGTTTTCCAGGCGCTTTCCATCGCACAGTACTTTCGTACTATGGACGCCATGTCGGCAAAGCGTGTAATTTTGCGGCGACTTATGGCGTTGAGGATTCCCTTGTCCGTGCAATTATTGTAGAAGAATGAAATTGCGTCTTCCTCGCGGCAATCCTTTATCCTGTTCATGACCAGGAGGAATCTGGCCCAGTAATAGTGTACTATTTCTTCGGGCTCTTGCCTAATTTGGGATAGATCGCTTATGTTTGGGTGGGTGGGTGGAATTGAATCCGAAACCTCACTGTCGGTGTCAAAACCGGCGGATCTCGGGTAGGGGGTCCCGAACTGTGCGTCTAGGCCGGATGGTAACAGGAGGCAGGGAACACGATGTTTTACCCAGGTTCGGGCCCTCTTGATGGAGGTAAAACCCTATGTCCTGCTTGATTAATATTGATGATATGAGTAGTACAAGAGTAGATCTACCACGAGATCAGAGAGGCTAAACCCTAGAAGCTAGCCTATGGTATGATTGTATGTTTGTCCTATGGACTAAAGCCCTCTGGTTTATATAGACACCGGAGAGGGCTAGGGTTACACAGAGTCGGTTACAATGGGAGGAGATCTACATATCCGTATTGCCAAGCTTGCCTTCCACGCCAAGGAAAGTCCCATCCGGACACGGGACGAAGTCTTCAATCTTGTATCTTCATAGTCCAAGAGTCCGGCCAAAGGTTATAGTCCGGCTATCCGGACACCCCCTACTCCAGGACTCCCTCAGTAGCCCCTGAACCAGGCTTCAATGACGACGAGTCCGGCGCGCAGATTGTCTTCGGCATTGCAAGGCGGGTTCCTCCTCCGAATACTTCATAGAAGATTTTGAACACAAGGATAGTGTCCGGCTCTACAAAATAAGTTCCACATACCACCATAGAGAGGATAATATTTTCGCAAATCTAATTTGCTGACTTGTTTTGGCAGCATGTTATGTCATGGCCCGGTGATTATTCGAACCGTTTTTCTTCAACCAGCTCCACACATAACGCGAGGCGGTTTCTTGACACGTCTTGTCAAAGCAGAGATCGTGTTCCCCCAATTATGAGATTCTCATTAATACGGTCGTGGGTAACCCAACCGTGTCTAGGACTTCTAGATTATAGGCAAGTCCCAAACGGCTATGGAGAGGATGCTTGATATTCACCCTCTTTATAAAGGGACAAGGTTTAGCTTTTTCCCTCTTGTGCTCAACCGAACCCCTCCCCCGCCTCGAGTTCTAACACCCAAAGCCCATGTCAGGTGCTCCGGATCCTCAATCATGTCCGGATCCAGCCTTCAAGGCCGATGGATGCCCTCCTCCGTCACGTAAGAGGACATCAAGAAGTTGAGGGAGGCCAGATACCTGGCCGCCGAGGTTTCGCATCGGCTGCCTGCTCAAGGGCAGGTCGTCCCCACTCCCAAACCCAACGAGAACATCGTGTTCGTCTCCCACTTCCTCCGAGGCCTAGGCCTCACTCTGGATTCCTTCGTCAGGGGTTTGATGTTCTATTATGGGCTAGATTTCCATGATCTAGCTCTGGACTCCTTTCTCCACATCTCGACATTTATTGTCGTGTGTGAGGCCTTCCTCCGCACTACCCCTCACTTCGGTCTGTGGCTCAAGACCTTTGAAGTGAAGCCGAAGATGATTGAGGGGCAACATGCAGCGTGCGGAGGCGCGTCAATAAGCAAGATGGCAGGAGCTCCGTGGCTGAAAGGTTCCTTTCCAGAGGTGTCCAGATTATGGCAACGGGAGTGGTTTTACATCATGGCTCCCAGAAGTGCCAAGTAGGCGGCTGCCTCCGCTTTCCACTCGGGCCCCCCACCACAACTGATGTCATGGATTAGCAGAGGACTAAGCTGGGGTCCAGCCAAGGACGTGCCTATACTGCAAAGCCGCATTCAAGATCTCTTTGAGGGAGACTTTAATTTGGTTGTGGTAGTGCAAGTTATGTTGGTTCGTCGAGTCTAGCCCTGCAAATGCTGGCCCCTTCGCTTGTGGGAGTTCAACCCAGAAGGACCGCGTGCCATTCAAAGTTTCCTCGGCTTGACGCACGAGGAGATGTACAAGTCATTCTTCAGACCTCAAATAGAGTGTCCGGATGCTACCGAGGACGTGGGCCTGAGCAGTAACCGCGTCGTCGAACAAGTAAGTAATCCTCTAGCCGAACACACCGTCTTTTATTGATCATGAAGTTATTTCTGAGAGATCGCTCTTTGACCAGGACTGGCTAACAAAGGCGAAGATGATTCGGTGTTCGCTCCCCCTCCCTGAGGGTTTGGAAAATCCGGTATTGGAGAAGATGCTTGAGCTCACACCTTGCCCTGAGCCCTCGAAGGAAGATACAAGGGGGATAATATGGGCGGAAGCGGGCCCCCATCGCTGCCAGTTCCAACCGAGGGAATGAGTGCCTCCATAAAGGAGGATAACCGGGGGAGGAAGAGGACTGCTTCCGAGGATCCGGAAGCCGAGGCCTCCAAACGAGAGAAGAAGTCTCCAACAGAGGGTCCTGCCTCAGGGGGTGCTCTTGCCGCACAAAGTCCGCGGGGGGATCAGCCCTCCAACGAGTCGTAAGTGATCCAAAAAAATACTTTAATAGTGAAGGTATACTACCTTTCCTCTAAGGAGAATAACCGCCGCATATATCATGCAGTTCAGGTCTTAGCCCTTCTCAGCTGAGCTCATCTTCAGGGGATCTTCTTCTGGAGATGATGGAGAGCGAAACGCCTCCCCCGGACTCCTCCGCTCAAGAAGCGGGCGACCCTGAAGTGTTGTCACGGAGGGCCTCTCCGGATCCGGTGAGGCCAGAAGATAATCCCATAGTCACCCGAAGTCCCCAACATCCAGCTCTTGAAGAGAGCAAACAAAAGAGTCTGACACCGTCTGGTATGCGGTCGGACGTTTTGAGGGAGCTGTTGGGGCGAGCGGCCATCTCAGAAGAACACCGTACGCTGATGGGTATGCTGATGGAAAGAATTTCGTCTGCCGAAAGCGGATTACATGAAGCCTTTATGAGTCTACTGACAGGCTTTGAGGTACGTGAAATAATATTTGATAGTACCGCACATGTTAGGTGTGCCTTGTGTAGATAGTAGCCCCTGAGACTCTGGTTGTCGTCGAGAACGGCGGCGAACAGAGGATCATAGTCCCAGGCAATAACCAGACTGCCTTTATGTGCAGGGGGTGGAAGCTCCGGTGGCTAGCCGGACTAGTGAGTTTGCCAAATTAAAACGGCAACTGGATGCGGCAGACGCCGACATCGAGCTTGTGAACAAGCGGCTTGACGAATCACAGGGTAAGTAATGTTTTCTGGTGAATGTCACATAATAAGAGCAGCATGATGCCAATATCTTTAATATGTTGTGACTGCAGATGGAGCTGCCACCGTGGAGACCCTTCGGGCGGAACTCGCCCGAGCCAAGGAACAAGCAAGTGTTAGTAATGCGGCTGCTTTGAAGGCGGCCGAAGAGTTAAGAGCCGAGAAGGCTGCCCATTGCGAAAGCAAAGGAAGGATGGCCAAGATGGCCGTAGAATTAAAAGGCACTGCCGACCGTTGCCAGTTCCTTGAAGAAGAGAACCGAGTGAAGGCAGCAGACCTTGAGAAGGCCACTATGGCGACCAAAGACAGCCGCTCTGCTATGAGGGCGAAGAAGGAGGAGCTGCGCGAAGCCGGGGATATTGCGGCTGGGAAGCCCTTTCTGCCGTGGAGGAAGTTCGGAGATCCGCGATATGCCCCTCTGGATCGGCTATGGAGTTCGGCAGACGCATATGTGGACTTGGCGGTGAGCGCTGTCGATGCGGTCGAATGCTTCCAAGATCAATCAGATCATGAAGTGGACAAGCTATTCTGGTCGCAATTCAACGTTCTAGAGTGTTTGCTTCCCTTGACTGATCAGCTAGCCGAATGGGCCGAACTTAATAAGTTGTCCGGACTCGCCATGAGGTCTGTTGTAGATCATTTGTGGCCGGAGAAGCCGAAGCCGAACAGCTATTTCAGCTTAGTGCAGTAGTTCCTTGACGCGGTGCCGTGCATCAACGCGATGAAGAGGTCGGCGTGCATAGAAGGATCGCGGATGGCCTTTGCCCGTGTCAAAGTATACTGGGGGGAGATGGATGCTACCACTGTTGCGGCGCAAGGTTCGGCCATAGGCCGAGTAGCTGCCGAGCACTATTTTGAAGAGGTTCTTGAGGGTGCTCGTTTGATAGAGTCCCAGTGCTTGAAGAATATTATGTTTGAATGACATGTATTCCCATTGTAAACACAATGTTTTTATGAAATATAGTAAGGCTGTATTTATACTTTTGCCAGAAAGTAATGTGATGCCTCCTGTGCGGCCGTTTATGTATATATGTACATAACCTGAAAGATTGCAGTCGTCGGCTTCAACCCCCACGCATATAATGCGGAGGTGCTCGCAAAAAATGCGTGTTCACACTTAACCCAACGTCTTGGTCCTATTAAGGAGGTGATAGCGCAGCGAACGAGGCAACTGAACTATAATGCTTTAACACTTTCACTTAGCCATAGGAGTTTGATAGTGGGGCTACTAGATAGCCCCTGGTGGCTCTGCACTCTCCCGATCTCGGGGTGCGTACATGCCTGGCCGGAAAACGGCCCTTCGTTAAGGCGGAGGAATTCTAACATTCCCATAGGTCATCGAGTGGTTGACCAGTCTCACACTATATCATGACAGTCATTTTTCGGCTTTCTCTACTGAGGTGCTCGTCTGGATGAACCAAGGCACAATCGCAGTAGTTCTCCTGGTGCTGCCTTCGCCGATAAAGCGGAACATAAGGCACCAAAACACAGGAGCTGGGCAAACCCAACATTTGACCAAAGACAATGATTCGGAGCTGATGCATATAAGGCCAAACTCGTGACGCCGAACACTCCCTAAGGTATTCGGTGTTTATGGTATAAACTGGGCCCAAATAGTGCCCTTTGTAAGAAGCCCCTTGTGTCCAGGTACATGCATTATTCTGATGTGGCCACATGCCAAGACGTCAGCATCCTTCTCAACTGTACTGAGAATTCGAGGGATGTGTATCAACAAGAGATAGTAAAAAAGGTTTACGCAGGTCTTAATCTAAAAAGAATCCTTGGAGCGGGTCCCTGCTGCACGTCTGCCCCTATGTCTCCGTTGTGCCGTATCCTGGACGGGTGTAGCACGATGATCATCTGTAAAAGAGAGGAACTTAGGTGAAAAAGTTGTCGTGCAAAAAGATAGTTTTTAAAGAAACCATGTATAACTAAAAATGAGTAGAAATTGCCACTTGTCTGCGCGCGTTGAGCCCCTTGTATTTGTAATAGGGGTGTGGCCATCAATCTGGTACAAATTACATATAGCAGCGCCGGACTCGTCTGACCGCGTCCGTGGTCTTGACGACCTATCACATGCTTTAGTTGGTGAGGCCGTTTTTAGTGTGCGGCTGCCAAGGCAGTCGCATTCTCTTCGGCGCGCAAAGATCGCTTAATATTTCCATTCACTGTAATGATGCCACGTGGACTGGGCATCTTGAGCATGAGGGAAGCGTAATGCGGTATTGCATTAAAGCGAGCAAAAGCTTCGCGTCCAAGTAGTGCTTGATAACCGCTTTGGAACGGAGCAATGTGGAAGGTTAAATGTTCGCTGCGGGAGTTATCGGGGAAGCCGAATATAACCTTTAGTAGCAGGGAGCCCGTGCAGTGAGCCCCTGGGCCTGGCGTTACTCCTTTAAAGGTAGTGTTGCTATGGCAAATTTTCGTTTGGTCTATCCCCATTTCGCGGATTGTATCCTGGTATATCAGGTTTAAACTGTTGCCACCGTCCATCAGGACTCGTGTAAAGTGGTATCCGTTAATTATTGGGTCTAATACCAGGGCAGCCCATCCTGCCCGCCGGATACTTGCTGAGTAATCACGATGGTCGAAAGTGACCGGTTGAGATGACCAGTGGCAGGATTTCACGGTGATAGGCCCTTGGACATATTTATCTAGGAGGGTCGCTTTGCTTCCCTTGATCACGTGTAATACGTTGACTGTTTTGACTTCTGATGGAAACTTCTTTTGTTCCCCAGTGTCTTGCTTGAGAGGCTCATCCTCATCTTCGCTTGGTGTATCCTCCCCCTTGTGTACGGTGTTGAGCTTGCCGGACTGCTTGAAGACCCAACATTCTCTGTGGGTATGATTAGCGGGTTTACCAGGAGTGCTATGAATCTAACATACTTGGTCCAGAATTTTTTCCAGGCTGGACAGTTCATCTCTGGCGCCTTTAGAGGGCGGCTTTTGCTGACCTGGCTAAGAGCTTCTGAATCCGGCGTTTACCGCCGTGCTCTTCGGGCTGTCTTCTTTATTCCGATGCTTATTATTTTTGATGCGTCATGATTTCCCGTTTTCATCTCTAACTTCGGATGTGCTTGGGTCGCTGGTGCTGCATCTGGCTAGCCAGCAATCCTCACCCGCGCAAAAGCGGGTCATGAGGCTTGTTAATGCTGCCATTGTTCTTGGCTTTTCTTGGCCTAGGTGTTTGGCAAGCCATTCGTCATGGACGCTATGCTTAAAAGTTGCCAAGGCTTCGGCGTCCGGACAGTCAACTATTTGGTTCTTCTTAGTAAGAAACCTGTTCCAAAGCTTTCGGGCTGACTCTCTGGGCTGTTGAGTTATATGACTCAAATCGTCTGCATCCGGGGGTCGGACATAAGTCCCTTGAAAATTTGCCCGAAAAGCGTCTTCGAGCTCTTCCCAGCTTCCAATGGAGTTTTCGGGAAGGCTTTTAAGCCAGTGCCGAGCTGGCCCTTTGAGTTTGAGGGGTAAGTATTTAATGGCGTGGAGATCGTCTCCTCGAGCCATATTGATGTGGAGGATATAGTCCTCAATCCAGACCCCTGGGTCTGTTGTTCCGTCGTATGCCTCTATGTTTACGGGTTTGAATCCCTCTAGAAATTCATGGTCCAACACCTCATCGGTGAAACATAGGGGGTGTGCGGCGCCCCTGTATCTGGGCGTGCCATGTTGTTCGGATGTTTGGTGTGTTGCATCGTATGCTGGGGCGCGCTTGCGTGGTCCATAGATGGATCTGGTTGTGCCGTCCTTTTGATGCGAGCCCTCGCATGGATCGCATATTGGCTTATTGCGGCATTGCTTGCCGCTCTACGTTGGCCGTGAGGTCGTCTATCCGGCCAGGTGGCCGTTTTAATTTTTTGGGGGGGTCTAACGCCTCCTCATCGAATTCAGGTAGCAACTTCCGCTTCGGGTAGCTCTTGGTGGGGCGATTACCGCCATACTTCGCTGCTGTGTTGAGTACTTTGCTCCATCTGATTTGGAGCATGTCCTGCGCAGCCTTGAGCCTTTGCTTCCTCTTTTTAGACTCCCAGCGGTGGCAACAAGCCTTTGACGGGCATTCTGTTGCTCCGGGTGCCCGCCCGGCGTTATGTCATCCGGACTATTATTTTTGGCAGAATCGGTTTGTTCGGTTTGATTCTCCGTATTGCCGTGGTCCGGCAGTGGTTCGCCCTGCTCCAACGCTGGGTCTGTATGATCGTTATTTCTGCCGAGGCGGGATTTGGGGCGGCGCTTACACCGCCGCTTTGACTGCTTCTCGAGGGGACAGCCCTTCGTTGCGTCCTTCCGTTCCTCGTCGTCGTTTTCCTTTGGTGTGTCCACCATGTATACATCATGTGATGAGGTGGACGTCCAGTGTCCTGTGGGCGGTGGTTCCTCTTCGCCTCCCGCACCGTCGTCCATACCGTTGATGTCTTCGGAGTCGAAGTTCAGCATGTCGGTTAAGTCATCGACAGTGGCTCGAATTTCTTTGTCGTCCGCATCCCAGTCCTGCCGGACATAGTTCGGCCAGGATCCTCCTGACAAGGAGAGAGACCTTAATGAGTTCAGTATGTCGCCAAAGGGCGAGTGCTGAAAAATATCCGCGGAGGTAAACTCCCTGATCGGCGCCCGATCGGATTCGATAGGAACGGGTGCAGGCGGTTCGAAGTCCGTGGCCGGAGAAGGATCCGGCAGTTTAACAACACGGCTCTTGTGCAAGGTAAGGTGGATGTTCGGCTCGATCGCCGCTGAGGGTAAGGCCTCCATGGCGGGGTCCATCCACCCATCCGCGAAAGGTGCAACTGGCTCCGAATTAAGGATCAGAGCGACTGCCGGTGCGATCTCCTGAACGCTGTCCGATGGTAGAGCTAAATCGTACTCATCGCGACCGCGTGACGCACAAGGCGGAGGCTCGAATCCGTCGAAGATCAAGTCTCCACGGATATCAGCCGTGTAGTTTAAGCTTCCAAACCTGACCTGGTTGCCAGGGGCGTAACTTTCAATCTGCTCCAGATGGCCAAGCGAATTGGCCCGCAGTGCAAAGCCGCCAAAGACGAAGATCTGTCCGTGGAGAAAAGTCTCACCCTGGACTGCATCACTATCGATGATAGTAGGAGCCATCCAGCCTAACGGTGACGACACATAGGAACTCTCAATGAAAGCACCAATGTCGGTGTCAAAACCGGCGGATCTCGGGTAGGGGGTCCCGAACTGTGCGTCTAGGCCGGATGGTAACAGGAGGCAGGGAACACGATGTTTTACCCAGGTTCGGGCCCTCTTGATGGAGGTAAAACCCTACGTCCTGCTTGATTAATATTGATGATATGGGTAGTACAAGAGTAGATCTACCACGAGATCAGAGAGGCTAAACCCTAGAAGCTAGCCTATGGTATGATTGTATGTTCGTCCTATGGACTAAAGCCCTCCGGTTTATATAGACACCGGAGAGGGCTAGGGTTACACAGAGTCGGTTACAATGGGAGGAGATCTACATATCCGTATTGCCAAGCTTGCCTTCCACGCCAAGGAAAGTCCCATCCGGACACGGGACGAAGTCTTCAATCTTGTATCTTCATAGTCCAAGAGTCCGACCAAAGATTATAGTCCGGCTATCCGGACAACCCCTAATCCAGGACTCCCTCACTCACCCAATCTGAGACTCAGGGGCCAAGGAGTTTCCGATCTCGGAAGTTTGGATTCTTGGATGTTTTCCAATGAATGTAGCCCGCTGCCTGACTCTAGGTTCAGGTCTTGAGTGACGTCCTCCCCTCCGCGGGTATCCGGCTTGGAGGGAAAGTGAATCCGGACATAGCTAGTCCTTAAGATAGATGAAGGGTTGCCGCATTGTTCCTCCACCACTGCAACATGATGAGTGACCTGGGGAGAGTTGATCTCTCTCAGATCGGGTTTAGGCCCAATATGATCATAGTCTGTAGCGACTCCCAAGGCGGCGATGCGATCCAAGAGCTCATTTAGGGAAGAGAGCTCCATTGGATCTAACTGCTCGGTGACTTCCGAGCCGACGTGAAGATTGCTTTCGATGTCCCGAGAAGTCATCGTCGGCGCAGCGGCCGAACAGGCGGTCATAAGAAAACCACCTAGCCGGAGAGTTTGGCTGATAGCCAAAGCTCCCTTAGCAACAATGTCGTCTTTAAATACGGGATGAGGCATCCTTCCTGATGGCGACATTCACAGAGGAACTCTCAATGAAAGCACCAATGTCGGTGTCAAAACCGGCGGATCTCGGGTAGGGGGTCCCGAACTGTGCGTCTAGGCCGGATGGTGACAGGAGGCAGGGGACACAACGTTTTACCCAGGTTCGGGCCCTCTTGATGGAGGTAAAACCCTACGTCCTGCTTGATTAATATTGATGATATGGGTAGTACAAGAGTAGATCGACCACGAGATCGGAGAGGCTAAACCCTAGAAGCTAGCATATGGTATGATTGTACGTTGTCCTACGGACTAAACCCTCCGGTTTATATAGACACCGGAGGGGGCTAGGGTTACACAAGGTCGGTTACAAAGGAGGAGATATCCATATCTGTACTGCCTAGCTTGCCTTCCACGCCAAGTAGAGTCCCATCCGGACACGAGACGAAGTCTTCAATCTTGTATCTTCATAATCCAATAGTCGGGCCAAAGGATATAGTCCGGCTGTCCGGAGACCCCCTAATCCAGGACTCCCTCAATGAGACTCCCATAATTTTCAATAGATGAGGTTCAAGTTGGATAGCCAAGATGATGCAACCAGACAAGCTTGCACCCATGTTTTCAGGTCTGCTCTGCGACAGTATCGGTATAACTTGAGGAAAACTCACTTTGAAGGCAAGGCTAATAGTGAACTTGCCCAAACATCTCCAGTGGAAAATATATATGATAAAGACTGGAGAGGCCTCGTTAAACACTGGTCCGATCCGAAGTATTAGGTACATTATATATATGTCATCAGATCACATGTTGAAGTCCTATTTACGCATGTGCCACACAAATCTATCTTCTTGTAGGTGAACTGTTCAAAGAACAAGGCCAACCATATGAAAGTGAAATTCCAACAGACGACAGGATCTCGTAGCTATATTGCACACTGCGAGGCTCTTGTAATTAGCTGCTGTTTCACTCTTTTCGCTGTACCATATTATCAGATCTATATTGACTTGTTCCAAATGCAGAGGAAAGCCCGCAAGGACCAAAAAGTACCTGAACCAAATGCTGTGGAAATCTTCAAGGACTGTCACACCAACAAGAAGAATGGCATGACTACACCAGTCAAAGCTGCTATTGTAAGTCCTCAATCCTCATGCCTTTTAACTACTACTTACTTTGACTTGTGCCTTGAACTGCATGGTTTGCAGCCAATGTCTATTACTCTTTTCAATTTTATACACAATTGTCTTAGCGTATCATTGCACCTTACAAGGTTTAAAAGAGAGGAGTGATGTTCCTTTGATCTTGACCCGTAATCTAGTTCCGTGCTGGACTTGCCCACACAACGTTACAATTTCCTGTTTGTCTGTTCTCAGTTGTTTTGTGATATGAATGATGTCATACTATGCTTACCGTATTATAAACTTCGTCTCTTTATCCTTAGCCCTCAATACAATGTGAAGAAATAAACAATGCATTAGCGATGGTACATGGTCGTATGTTTGGAACCTAGTTTTATTATGTACTTTACAATAAAATACAACTAATATTTTACATGGGTTCACCAGAATAAGTTCTGTATATAGACCAAAGCTATTTTTTTTGGTTTTTCTGCCTCCTTAATATCTTCTGTTCTGGTACTACTAATGTAAAACCTCAACTTTTCAGCGAGCTATGAAAAAAATGGTGGAACCGCCACCTTCTGAAGGTGGCGAGGCAACTATAACCGCAATGTCAGCTCTTGCTACAGTGGGTCAGTACCTGTCCACTAACAGTGCCAAAAGCACGTTCTTGCGTAATACTGGGTTGGTTGTTAAGGCAATATCGTCCAAACTGCCTCATGATCAAGATATGCAAGCTCAAAGCAATGTTGTATCTGCACTCCAGACACAAGTCCATTACCTAACAGAGACCCTTTGTGAAACAAGGAGAAACATTGCTCAATGTCGTCAAGATATGCATGGTTTTGAAACCAGACTATCAGACATTTGCTATGTTGTTCAGGAGCCTAGGGGAAATGAAGGCGAGGGTTATGGTGCTCCATCGGACAATACAACATGAAAACGTAACAGTCAGGTCAAATGAACTGAGCTTCTGAACTTCTGGTGGTGCATTTATCTGCTAGACTGTTAAGTTTTATGCCAACCTTCCTTTTGTTATATAGTTGTAATTTGTTTTGGTGCGATACAAAATTTATTCTTAACGTGCAGCCACCGCCTGAAGAAAACAGCAAGCCATTTTTGTATAGTGTAGGGTGTTCCTTATATTTGCATTGGTGGCGATCTTTGATGCCGAGTGGATGTAATCTGTGCAATCGCCTTAATAGCCTAGCGTTAGTTTCAGCCTTATTTATTTCATAGTCTTCTTTTTCCCTGGTTTGCTAGTGGCCGCAACTACCATGGGCCATATACGGGCCGTAGGATCCATGGGTCTCCTATGGGCCATCGATAAATGGCCTGTAATCGGTGGGCCTCGGGCCGTCGGATAAATGGGTGTACATGGGCCATAATCGAGCGTAATTGGTATCGGCCCAGCATGGTAAAAGGCCGTAGGACAGCAAAGGCTAAATTCTGTCATGGGCATAACGGGTCTTTAATGGGCCAGAATATAGGATGGGCTGGAAATGGCGCAACGGGTTAACAGGCCAGAAACGGGCCGAATTTGGCCCATTAGGGTAACATGCCAGTAACGGGCCAACTCTTGCCATGGGCCGAATTTGGCCCATTAGTGGAACATGCCAGTAACAGGCCGACTCTTGCCATGGGCCGAATTTGGCCCATTAGGGGAACGGGCCAGTAACGGGCGGGAAGTAATCGAGGGCCGAAAAGGAGCCCAAGAACGTATGGGCCGTCCATAGGCCGAAAGCTAACACGGGCTGGAAACGGCCCATGTAAATCATGGGCCGTTAACGGGTATAAAGAAAATTACTGTTCATTATGGGCTAGAGTCACCGTGGGCCTTTACCTAGGCCGGCCTATTATGGCACACAAAAATCTTGTGGGCCTTTACTTGGGCCTATTATGGCCCAAGAACGTATGGGCCGTCAATAGGCCGAAAGCTAACACGGGCTGGAAACGGCCCATGTAAATCACGGGCCGTTAACGGGTATAAAGAAAATTACTGTTCATTATGGGCTAGAGTCACCGTGGGCCTTTACCTAGGCCGGCCTATTATGGCACACAAAAATCTTGTGGGCCTTTACTTGGGACGGCCCATTATGGCCCGTGAAATCTTGTGGGCCTTTAGCTGGGCCAGCCCATTGTGGTCCGCAAAATCTCGTGGGCCTTTAGCTGGGCCGGCCCATTATGGCCCGCAAAATCTTGTGGGCCTTTAGTTGGGCCAGCCCATTTAAACTTGTTGGGCCGTGCCACGTGTCGAGGTATCATAGGCGCCTTCTGTCCAGTGAGTGGATGACATCTGTCCCGATGATGAGCCGACACGTGTTTCCTCTAGCCAATGATGATTTTACATGTGGAAAATCCCCATTGGTCAGGGCTGTTAATGGGTTATCGGATCCAAAACCCGACCCGATAGCTTAACGGCGTTTTGTTACGGTGGATGCCACGTGTCGGTCACCCTTGACGAAAGCACTTCTGTGACGCGCGGTTTATCATCATGGAAGTGGACACTTCCGTGATGATAATTTTGGTAATGTCATGGAACACTTCTACGACAACACATGTATGACTATCTTGATTCTGTCATAAATTTGTCATGGATGTACATGCATGACAAAAAAAGCGACCTACTGTGACAAACACGTATCATCACGAAAGTGTATTTTTTTTGTAGTGCATCACGGAGGCCGCATCCTCAGCGGCGATCGAGCCAAATATCGACCTTACCCTTCATGAGAGCCGTGTCGCCAAACTGCTGGATCCTTCTCCGGCCACGGACTCCGAACGCCTGCGCCCATTCCTATCGAATCCGATTGGGCGCCGATCATGGAGTTTACCTCCGCGGATATTTTTCAGCACTCGCCCTACGGCGACATACTGAACTCATTAAGGTCTCTCTCCTTATCAGGAGGACCCTGGCCGAACTATGTCTGGCAGGATTGGGATGCAGATGATGAAGAAATTCGCCGCCCACCCACCACCCACTTAGTAGCCACTGTCGACGACTTAACCGACATGCTCGACTTCGACTCCGAAGACATCAACGGTATGGACGACGATGCGGGAGATGAAGAGGAATCACTGCCCACAGGGCATTGGATAGCCACCTCATCATACGATATATACATGGTGGACACACCCAAAGAAGGCAATGGCGACAAGACAATGGAGGATGACCCCTCCAAGAAGCAACCCAAGCGCCGGCGTCAGCGGCCGCTCTAAGTCCCGCCAAGGCAAAAGTGGTGATACCGGCACAGGAGATAATAGCACTCTGGACAGTGCCGAAGACGGCAACAATCCCCTCCAGCAAGATCTAGGGCTGGAGGATGGAGAAGCGAGCCCTCTAGAGAGAGCGGCAGATGGAGAGACGGAGGATGATAATTACATGCCTCCCTCCGAAGATAAGGCAAGCCTCGACGATGACGAATTCGTCGTGCCTGAGGATCCCGTCGAACAAGAGCGCTTCAAGCGCCGGCTTATAGCCACGACAAATAGCCTTAAGAAAAAGCAGCAGCAGCTTCAAGCTGATCAAGATTTGCTAGCTGACAGATGGACTGAAGTCTTGGCGGCCGAGGAATATAAACTCGAACGCCCCTCCAAGAGTTACCCAAAGTGCAGGTTGCTACCCCGACTGGAGGAGGAAGAACAGAAACCTACATCTCCGGCGTATGACGCGGCTGTTCGGCCACCTCATGGCCGCGACAGGGAGGCATTCCAGCCAAAAGCTCAGCCCGCACCCCGACGCCGTTCAAATAAAAAGGCATGGGGAAATATGCCAGACCTGCGAGACGTATTGGAGGATAAAAACATGCAAGATCGATCTACAGATCCTGAGGGCGCGCCACTACGCGAGACGATAATCGTCATGCCGCATACAGTGAAAGTAAGTCCAGCCGGGCCGAACACAGCAGGCAAGACTCATTCGAGCTGCGTCGCGACATAGCCCAGTACAGAGGCGCCGCACACCCCATATGCTTCACAGACGAAGTAATGGATCATCAAATCCCAGAGGGTTTCAAACCCGTAAATATAGAATCATACGACGGCACAACAGATCCTGCGGTATGGATCGAGGATTTCCTCCTGCATATCCACATGGCCCGCGGTGATGATCTACACGCCATTAAATACCTCCCACTCAAGCTCAAAGGACCAGCTCGACATTGGCTCAATAGCTTGCCAGCAGAGTCCATTGGCTGTTGGGAAGATCTGGAAGCCACATTCCTCTACAACTTCCAGGGCACTTATGTGCGACCACCAGATGCCGATGACTTGAGCCACATAATTCAGCAGCCAGAGGAATCAGCCAGGCAATTCTGAACACGGTTCCTAACAAAGAAAAATCAAATCGTCGACTGTTTGGATGCAGAGGCCCCAGTGGCTTTTAAGCACAACATCCGCGATGAGTGGCTCGCCCGGCACCTTGGTCAGGAAAAGCCGAAATCTATGGCAGCCCCCACGACACTCATGACCCGCTTTTGTGTGGGGGAAGACAGCTGGCTGGCTCGCAACAATAACATATCAAAGGACCATGGTACTTCGGATACCAAGGATGGCAACGGCAAGTCACGTCGCAACAAGCATAAGCGTCGCATTAACAATGACAATACCGAGGATGCGGCAATCAATGCCGGATTCAAAGGCTCTAAACCCGGTCCGCGGAAAAAACCATTCAAAAGAAGCACTCCGACAATACCGAGGATGCGGCAATCAATTACCGAGGATGCGGCAATCAATGCCGGATTCAAAGGCTCTAAACTCGGTCCGCGGAAAAAGCCATTCAAAAGAAGCACTCTGGGCCCGTCTAGTTTGGACCGTATACTCAACCGCTCGTGCCAAATACACGGCACCCCGATAAGCCAGCCAACCACACCAACAGGGATTGTTGGGTGTTCAAGCAGGCTGGCAAGTTAATTGCCGAAGACAAAGATAAGGGGTCGCACAGCGATGACGAAGAGGAGTCCCGGCAGTCGAACACCAGAGGACAAAAGAGGTTCCCCCCACAAGTGCTGATGGTGAACATGATATACGCAACCCACATCCCCAAGAGGGAGCGGAAGCGTGCACTGAGGGACATATATGCGTTGGAGCCAGTCGCCCCAAAGTTCAACCCATGGTCCTCTTGTCCAATCACCTTCGATCGCAGGGACCACCCCACTAGTATCCGTCATGGCAGATTCGCCGCACTGGTCCTAGACCCAATCATTGACGGATTTCACCTCACTCGAGTCCTTATGGATGGCGGCAGCAGCCTGAACCTGCTTTACCAGGACACAGTGCGCAAAATGGTTATAGACCCCTCAAGGATCATACCCACAAAAATGACCTTTAAAGGTGTAATACCAGGTGTAGAGGCCCATTGCACAGGCTCAGTCACGCTGGAAGTGGTCTTCGGATCCCCTGATAACTTCCGAAGCGAAGAGTTAATCTTCGACATAGTCCCGTTCCGCATCGGCTATCATGCACTGCTCGAGCGAACCACATTTGCAAGATTCAATGCGGTACCGCATTATGCATACCTCAAGCTCAAGATGCCAGGACCTCGGGGGTCATCACAGTTAATGGAAACACAGAGCACTCTCTCCGCACGGAGGAGCACACTGCAACCCTCGCAGCAGAAGCGCGAAGCAGCCTCTTAAGGCAATACACTAGTTCGGCGATTAAGGACCCAGGCAACTTCAAGCGCGCCCGGAGTAATCGGCAACAAGACTGCCTGGCACGTTCCGAGATTGCATAGCAATGCAGCCCCCACCCCAGCCCCAGCCAAACGGCGAAATCAGTGCCGCGCGTACATAATTACACATTGAAAATACCATGGGCATAGGTGGGGAGGGGGGCACGACTACGGCACACCCCAAGATGTGGCTTAACCGCACCAGGGGCTTCACGCTTTATTATTTTTCTCTCTTTCATGACTTTAATCACTGGAAACCCTGTTCGGCAGTATGATTGCCAAACACATGATGCAGCAACCAAGGAGGTAGAAAGCTACGTCACACCACGGAACTCCCAGGTGGATTACGATAATGAGTGAAATACTTTCTTTAATACTATTCCTCAGCTTGCCCTTGGAAGGGACATGTCAAATAGTCCTACTCTTTGCTTATCGCACTATCTGTATCATTCTGCTTTAACGCACCTTTTTGAATAAACAATGCATAGCATTAAGACTATTATTGCATTCTTCTTTTATATATATATATGTTCATTCATGACATCCAGCACCCGTACACTCTGGTACGGCCAATATGCTAGGGGCTTAAGCATACCCCATAATACGGCATGAGAAGTCCGAACACTTTCGACAGTGCGGCACCCCAAACTTATAGCATTATATGCATCAGCTCCGAATCATGTCTTGGGACAATAGTTGGGTTTGCCCGGCTCTGATGTTTTGGTACCTTACATTCCGCTATATCGGCTAAGGTAGCACTGGGAGAACCACTGCAATTGTGCCCCGGTTCTGCTGGGCTAAGCACCTCAGTAGAGAAAGCTAAAACTGTCTGTCATGATAAGGCGAGAGACTGGTCGCTGTTCGAGAGGTTTCAAGTCCCTAAAGACTTATGCCACTTAGAGCGAGGAGTCGGCCCTGTCCGGCTTAAGGCGTGTATAGCGCCCGAATTCGGCCTTCGGAATACTAGGAGCTTTGCCAAAATTTAAAATTATAGAATTCTATGGCTAAGTGAGAGTGATAACGCTTTATGGTCCGATTGCCTTGTTCGTTGTGCTGAGCACCTCCCTCGAAGGACCCAAAAATGGGAACAAGAGTGCTCAGGTTTATCCCGAACACCCCAGCACTCGTGGCATGGGGGCAGAAGCTGACGACTAGCCATCTCTCAGATTTGATAAACAGCCGAACAGAAGGAAATATTTTAAATTCAAACAAGCGTTGCATAGCGCATATGAACAAGTTTTCATAAATACAGGATTACACAAGCAAGTTTACTCAAATATTACATCTTTCGCACACTCGTCCGCTACAAGACGTGCATCCTTCAGGACACCCTCATAGTACATCTCGGGGTTGCGATGTTCCTTGCCTGCAGCGGCCCCTCCTTCACCGGCTTCACGGCGTCCATGTTGGCCCAGTGCACCTTCGCACGAGCGAAAGCCCGGCGAGCACCTTCGATGCAGACGGACCGCTTGATGACTTCCAGCTGTGGGCAGGCATCCACAAGCCGCCTCACCAGCCGAAGTAGCTATTGGGAAGGGCATCGCCAGGCCACATCCGGACTATCAAGCCCTTCATGGCATGTTCGGCCGCCTTGTGTAGCTTGACCAGTTGCTTCAGCTGGTCGCTCAGAGGCATCGGGTGTTCGGTCCCAGTATACTGAGACCAGAACAGCTTCTCCGTTGAGCTTCCCTCCTCGGCCTGGTAAAACTGTGCGGCATCCGACATGCTGCAGGGCAAATCTGCATATGCTCCTGGAGAGCTCCGGATTCGGGTAAGTAACAAGTAATTTACTTTCACATGCTTGCTTTGCATATAGAATGCCTTACCCGCCGCTATCTTCTTCATCGCATCAATCTCCTGGAGGGCCTTTTGGGCTTCGGCCTTGGCACTCTTGGCACTCTCAAGGGCCGCGGCAAGCTCGGACTCTCGCGTCTTCAAGTCAAGCTCCAACGCCTCGTGCTTCATCACGAGAGCGTGGAGCTCTTGCTGCACCTCGCCCACCCGTGCCTCTTGTGTTTCCCGCTTGGTGCGCTCCTGGGCCGCTTTGTTTTCGACCTTGGATAGCGCTTGCTTCAGGGTTGCCACTTCGATCGTGGCCCCTGGCAAGTTAAAGACGATCCTGTCATTTTGCAATCGCATCCTTTTTATATATATACATTTATAGACTAGGTATTACTTACCTTTGTTCTCCTCAAGCTGCATCTTGGCAAGGTTGAGCTCTTTCTTGGAACCTTCGAGGTCTTGCTGCAGTACGACGACCTCCGCAGTCAGTGCAGTAGAGGCCAGCAGCGAAGCCTGCATACGCATATAGACACACTTATATTAGACTCCTGCAGATATTAGTTGATCCTCAATTCGACTTTTCTTTTTGAACACCAAACAGAGCATCAGGGGCTACTGTCTATGCGGTAATATTTTTCCTATATTTCAAATACTTACCTCAAAGGCTGTTAGAAGGCTGGCACAGGCTTCAGTCAGTTCGCTCTTGGCGGACTGAACCTTCTGGATCACCGCACTCATAATAGTGCGGTGCTCTTCATCGATGGAAGCGCTGCGAAGCGCTCCTAGCAGATTGTCCAGTGCCTCTGGATGGACAGAGGTTACCAGCGTAGGCATCTTGCCCCTTTTGGAAGAAGGCCGCCTGCCTGAGTCCGGAACCATTGGAGGTTCCGGTGCGGTGTTCGGCTGAGGGCCAAACTCGGTGCCCTCGGGAGCCTCTGCTCCCGGAGTCCGGAATGTCGCCTTGAGGCGCCTTCGGGACTGTCTCCCCTCGACCCGGTGCCTCTTGAGACAATACCTCGGTGTTGTCCGTAGGGCATGGGGAGGTGGCGGTCGGAAGTGGATCGTTATCCATATCCGACGAGCCCAGGGAGCTATCCGACGAGGATACGTCGATACGGGCTTGGGGCGGTCTGCACAATCATAATTCGGCGTTAGGAGAAGCAGTGCAACAAAGGTACGCTATGAGTTACTCTGGTATCCGAATACTTACAACTTTGCCAGGGGCTTGGCCCTGAGCAGCCACTCGTCTTCGCCTTCGGCGGCGGTGTGGAGTAGTCCGGAAGGAGAGTCCTTCCCTTCTTGGACCCTTCAGCCCCCTTGGTTGGGGCGGCCTTCCTTTTCTTGTCTCCCCGACTGGAGGGGGAGCGTCTTCCTCTTCCTCCTCGTCTTCGAGGGAGGAGTGCGTCGCAGAGTCATCGGACGATGAGTTTGATACCACTTGGCGCCGGTAACTCTTTCGGGTTCCCTTGCCCTTCTTGGTCTGCTCCGGCACCTTGTAAGGAGCCAGAGTCAGCATCTCCTTCAGGAGAGCGTCCGTTGTGTCTTCTGGCAGAGGGGCTAGACAGTTAATCTGCCCCGACGTTTCCACCCAGTCCTGTCAAAGGCATGGAGCTCAGACCCCGCACATAGTTAAGCTAGGGGAAATAAATATCCTACTGGATGTATAGGACTCACCGAATGCGCTAGGCGCTTCGTGCTTAGCCCGCGGTCCTCGGTGAGAGAGGGAGGGACCTCGACGCCCTTGAATAGCACCCTCCAGACGTCCTTGTGCATCGTGTCGAAGAGCTCGCTGAGAGTCTGGTGCCGGGCCGGGTCGAACTCCCATAAAGTGAAATCCCGTTGTTGGCACGGGAGGATCCGGCGGAGGAGCATGACTTAGACTATGTTGACAAGCTTAAGTTTCTTGCTTGCCATGTTCCGGATACATTTCTGGAGTCCGTCCAGCTCCACCGATGAACCCCAGGACATGCCCTTCTCTTTCCAGGAAGTGAGCCGCGTAGGGAATCCGGATCGAAACTCGGGGGCCGCCACCCAGTTGGTGTCGCGCGGCTCGGTGATGTAGAACCAGGCCGATTGCCACCCCTTTATGGTCTCCACAAAGGAGCCCTCAAGCCATATAACATTGGGCATCTTGCCCACCATGGCTCCGCTGCATTCCGCTTGTTCGCCTCCCACCACCTTCGGCTTGATATTGAAGGTTTTCAGCCACATGTCGAAGTGGGGCCGGATGTGGAGGAAAGCCTCACACACGACGATGAACACCGAAATGTTGAGGATGAAGTTCGGGACCAGATCATGAAAGTCCAGCCCGTAGTAGAACATAAGACCACGGACGAATGGATGGAGGGGAAACCCCAGTCTACGGAGGAAGTGGTGAAGGAAGACTACCCTCTCGTGAGGTTCCGGGGTAGGGACGATCTGCCCTGCAGCGGGCAGCCGATGCGCGATATTCGCGGACAAGTATTCGGCCCCGCGCAGCTTTTTGATGTGTCCCTCCGTGACGGAGGAAGCCATCCACTTGCCTCCCACTCTGGACATGTTTGGAGAAGGTTGAGGATAAGGATGAGGACTTGGGTGTTGGAGCTCGAGTGCGCGAGAGTGGATGAGCAAGGAGGAAGAAGTCATGGGTAGAAAAAGTAAAACCTTATCCCTTTATAAGGGCGGACGAAACTATGCGCCCCCACTAGCCTGGTGAAACTCGCTTATCCCCCAAGCGCTGTAATTGATGGTGCGGTTGGGTTACCCACGCCCGTATTGATGAGAATCTCGTAATAAGGGGGACACGATCTCTGCTTTGACAAGACATGTCAAGAAACTGCCTCGCGTTATGTGCGGGGCTGGTTAAAGAAAAACGGTTCGAATAATCGCCGAGCCATGGCATGATGTCATGTTGCCAAAACGTGTCAGCAGATTAGATTTGTGGAAATATTATTCTCTCTATGATGGTATGTGGAACTTATTTTGCAGGGTTGGACACTATCCTTTCGTTCAAACTCTTCTGTGGTGTATCCCGAGGAGGAACCCGCCTTGCAATGCTGAAGACAACACTGCGCGCCGGACTCATCGTCATTGAAGCCTGGTTCAGGGGCTACTGAGGGAGTCCGGGATTAGGGGGTCTCCGGACAGCCGGACTCTATCCTTTGGCCGGACTGTTGGACTATGAAGATACAAGATTGAAGACTTCGTCTCATGTCCAGATGGAACTCTACTTGGCGTGGAAGGCAAGCTAGGCAATACAGATATGGATATCTCCTCCTTTGTAACCGACCTTGTGTAACCCTAGCCCCCTTCGGTGTCTATATAAACCGGAGGGTCTTAGTCCATAGGACAACATACAATCATACCATAGGCTAGCTTCTAGGGTTTAGCCTCTCCGATCTCGTGGTAGATCAACTCTTGTAATACCCATATCATCAAGAATAAATCAAGTAGGATGTAGGGTTTTACCTCCATCAAGAGGGCCCGAACCTGGGTAAAATATCGTGTCCCCTGCCTCCTGTGACCATCCGCCTTAGATGCACAGTTCGGGACCCCCTACCCGAGATCCGTCGGTTTTGACACCGACAGCTATATTCTCTGACTTTCATGAAAAGATTTGTGAGGTTTTGATGGACGACTTTTCCGTCTATGGATCTTCTTTTGATGATTGCTTGAGCAACCTTGATCGAGTTTTGCAGAGATGTGAAGAAACTAATCTTGTCTTGAATTGGGAAAAGTGCCACTTTATGGTTAATGAAGGTATTGTCTTGGGTCATAAAGTTTCTGAAAGAGGTATTGAAGTTGATAAAGCCAAGGTTGATGCTATTGAAAAGATGCCATGTCCCAATGACATCAAAGGTATAAGGAGTTTCCTTGGTCATGCTGGTTTTTATAGGAGGTTCATTAAGGACTTCTCAAAAATCTCTCGGCCTCTGACTAATTTATTACAAAAAGATATACCATTTGTTTTCGATGATGATTGTGTAGAAGCATTTGAAATACTTAAGAAAGCATTGATTTCTGCACCTATTGTTCAGCCACCTGATTGGATTTACCCTTTGAAATTATGTGTGATGCTAGTGATTATGCTGTAGGTGTTGTTCTAGGACAAAGAGTTGATAAGAAACTAAATGTTATTCAATATGCTAGTAAAACTCTAGACAATGCTTAAAGAAATTATGCTACTACTAAAAAAGAATTCTTAGCAGTTGTATTTGCTTGTGATAAGTTTAGACCTTATATTGTTGATTCTAAAGTAACTATTCACTCTGATCATGCTGCTATTAAATATCTTATGGAAAAGAAAGACGCTAAACTAGACTTATTAGATGGGTTCTCTTGCTACAAGAATTTGATTTGCATATTGTTGATAGAAAAGGAGCTGAGAACCCCGTTGCAGACAACTTGTCTAGGTTAGAAAATGTGCTTGATGACCCACTACTTATTGATGATAGCTTTACTGATGAGCAATTAAATGTCATAAATGCTTCTCATACTGCTCCATGGTATGTTGATTATGCTAATTACGTTGTTGCTAAGTTTATACCACCTAGTTTCACATACCAGCAAAAGAAAAAGTTCTTCTATGATTTGAGGCATTACTTTTGGGATGATCCACATCTTTATAAAGAAGGAGTAGATGGTGTTATTAGACGTTGTGTACCTGAGCATGAACAGGAACAGATCCTATGCAAGTGTCACTCCGAAGCTTATGGAGGACACCATGCTGGAGATAGAACTGCACATAAGGTACTGCAATCTGGTTTTTATTGGCCTACTCTCTTCAAGGATGCCCGTAAGTTTGTCTTATCTTGTGATGAATGTCAAAGAATTGGTAATATTAGTAGACGTCAAGAAATGCCTATGAATTATTCACTTGTTATTGAACCATTTGATGTTTGGGGCTTTGACTATATGGGACCCTTTCCTTCCTCTAATGGATATACACATATTTTAGTTGTTGTTGATTACGTTACTAAGTGGGTAGAAGCTATTCCAACTAGTAGTGCTGATCATAACACTTCTATTAAAATGCTTAAAGAAGTTATTTTTCCAAGATTTGGAGTCCCTAGATATTTAATGACTGAGGGTGGTTCACAGTTTATTCATGCTGTTTTCCGTAAAATGCTTGCTAAATATGATGTTAATCATAGAATTGCATCTCCTTATCACCCTCAGTCTAGTGGGCAAGTAAAATTGAGTAATATCGAACTCAAATTAATTCTGCAAAAGACTGTTAATAGGTCTAGAAAGAATTGGTCCAAGAAACTTGATGATGCATTATGGGCCTATAGAATTGCATATTAAAATCCTATGGGTATGTCTCCGTATAAAATGATCTAGGGAAAATCATGTCACTTACCTCTCGAACTAGAACACAAGGCTTATTGGGCTATTAAAGAACTTAATTATGATTTTAAACTTGCCGGTGAGAAGAGGCTATTTGATAATAGCTCACTTGATGAATGGAGAACCCAAGCCTACGAAAATGCCAAGTTGTTTAAAGAAAAAGTTAAAAGATGGCATGACAAAAGGATACAAAAGCGTGAGTTCAATGTAGGTGATTATGTATTTCTATAAAACTCTCGTTTAAATTTTTTTGCAGGATAACTTTTCTCTAAATGGGAAGGTCCTTACGTTATCGAGGATGTCTACCGTTCCGGTGCCATAAAAATCAACAACTTCGAAGGCACAAATCCGAAGGTGGTGAACGGTCAAAGAATCAAACATTATATCTCAGGTAATCCCGTAAATGTTGAAACCAATGTTATTGAAACCTTAACCCCGGAGGAATTCATAAGGGGCACTTTCCGGAACATTTCAGACTCCAAAAAGGAATAGGTATGTGGTACAGTAAGTAAACCGACTCCAAAACAGTTTTTAAGGCAATATTTCTCTGTTTTGGAATATTTAGAAAAATAGAAAAATAAGAAGCAGTCCGGGAAGGACACGAGGCCTCCACGAGGGTGGAGGGTGCGCCCTACCCTACTGGGCACGCTCCCCTACCTTGTGGGCACCTCGTGTGCTCTCTGGACTCCGTTTTTGTACACGACACATATTTTGGTCGGTAAAAATTCATTATATAATCTCCCGGAGGTTTTGACTCCCGTATCATGCAAAAATCCCATGTTTTCGTTTCGAGCTGTTTTTCTGACAGATCCAGGTCGTCATGTCGTCTTGAAGCGCCCCCAAGGACCAGTTCTTCGAGAAGGTCATCAACCCCTACCTCGCAGAAGTGTTGCAACACCCTCAAACCATTGAGATGCGTGAGGGGTTGTTGCACATCCGCGATGCTGAGGGACCAAGGAAGACCGGAAGCATGAAGGCAAGACTCGAGGCATTGGAGCAAGAAGTTTTCAAGTGTCAGGAGATGGTGGAGCGTGGACTCGATTCCAATCACATTATGATCGCGGAGTTCACCAACAACCACAAGATGGATGTCAAGGACACTGGGGAGGCCATCTTCAAGCTTCATGAGAAAACGAGCACCTCCAAGCCCAGATCTATGACCTGCAAAACCAAAACTGTGAGTATGAATATAGATTCAAGAGGATGAGTTTGGCTGCAGATTTGAGGTTTCAGGAGACTCGGTCATCCTTCTATGATGGTGAGCCTATGCCTTGGAAGAAGGATGAGAAGCCTACACCATCAACAAAATCACCACCTTCTCCATCAACAAAGAAGAATTGAGTATCTGGTATGGGCACTCCACTTGGCAACTGCCAAGCTTGGGGGAGTGCCCCGGTATCGTATCACCATCACTTTCTCTTTACCATTTTTCTTAGTTCGATCCTTTTGGTAATATCTTAATCTAGTAAAATAAAAGTTCTTAGTATGATTTAGTCATGAGTTTTTCTTTATTATCCTTCTATGTAATCGGTCTGTGAGCTATATAATAAAGATTAGCATTGAGTCAAGGGCTTGATTATTTTGCCATGATCCTAAGGGAATAAAAGAAAAGAGAAATAAATAAAAAGAAACAAAGAGATCATGTGAGTCTTATGGAGAGTAATGAGCTCACATAGAAAGAGTATGATGAACAAAAGTTGTTGAGGGTTGACAAACACAGTTTTGGTCATCATTGCAATTAATAGGAAGTAATAAAGAAAGAGAGGTCTTCACATATAGATATACTATCTTGGACATCTTTTATGATTGTGAGCACTCATTAAAATATGACATGCTAAAGAGTTGACATTGGACAAGGAAGACAATGTAATGGGTTATGTTTTCTTACATCTGAAATAAATTATATTGTCTTGGATCTTCCAACATGATGAGCTTGATTTCCCCCCTCATGCTAGCAAAATTCATTGCACTAAGTAGAGATACTACTTGTGCTTCCAAATACCCTTAAACCAGTCTTGCCATAAGAGTACACCATATCTACCTATGGATTGAGTAAGATCCATCAAGTAAGTTGTCATCGGTGCAAATCAATAAAAAATTGCTCTTTAAATATGTATGATTGATTGGTGTGGAGGAAATAAGCTTTTTACGATCGTGTGATATGGAAGTAATAAAAGCGACAGACTACATAATAAAGGTCCATATCACAAGTGGCAATATAAAGTGTTGTTCTTTCGCATTAAGATTTTGTGCATCCAACCATAAAGCGCATGACAACCTCTGATTCCCTCGACGAAGGGCCTATCTTTTACTTTTATCTCCTACATTGCATAAGAGTCATGGTGATTTTCACCCTTCCTTTTTACACTTTATCCTTTGGCAAGCACAATATGTTGGAAAGATCCTGGTATATATGGCTAATTGGATGTGAGTTTTCATGAACTATTAATGTTGACATTACCCTTGATGTAAAACGTTGGGAGGCAAAGCTATAGGCCCCTATCTTTCTCTGTGTCCGATTAAAACTTCATACCCATAAGTATTGCATGAGTGTTTGCAATTGTGAAAGACTATATGATAGTTGAGTATGTGGACTCGCTGAAAAGCTCTTATACATTGACTCTTTCCTATGTTATGATAAATTGCAATTGCTTCAATGACTGAGATTGTAGTTTGTTAGTTTTCAATGAAGTTTACGATTCATACTTGATATTGTGATTGAATTATTACTCTAGCATTAGAGATTACATGACAAAGAATTATATGAGTTGTTGTCCTAATAATGATCATGATGCCCTCGTGTCCGTATTTTATTTTTATCGACACCTCTATCTCTAAACACGTGGACATATTTTTCGATTTCGGCTTTTCGCTTGAGGACAAGCGAGGTCTAAGCTTGGGGGAGTTGATACGTCCATTTTGCAACATGCTTTTATATCAATATTTATTGCATTATGGGCTGTTATTACACATTATCTCACAATACTTATGCCTATTCTCTCTTATTTTACAAGGTTTACATAAAGAGGGAGAATGCCGGCAGCTGGGATTCTGGGCTGGAAAAGGAGCAAATATTGGAGACCTATTCTGCACAACTCCAAAAGTCCTGAAACTTCACGGAAGATGTTTTCCAAATATATAAAAAATACTGAGAGCAAGAACTTCACCAGGGGGGCCACACCCTACCCACGAGGGTGGGGGCGCGCCCTACCCCCCTGGGCGCGCCCTCCTACCTCGTGGGCCCCCTGGTGGCCCTCCGGTGGCCATCTTCTGCTATATGGAGTCCTTCGATGGTAAAAAATCATAAGCAATCTTCTCGGACGAAACTTCGCCGCCACGAGGCAGAACCTTGGCGGAACCAATCTAGGGCTCTGGCGGAGCTATTCTGCCGGGGAAACTTCCCTCCCAAAGGGGGAAATCACCGCCATCATCATCACCAACGCTCCTCTCATCGGGAGAGGGCAATCTCCATCAACATATTCATCAGCACCATCTCCTCTCAAAACCCTACTTCATCTCTTGTATCCAATTCTTGTCCCCAAGTCCGGGATTGGTGCTAGTAGGTTGCTAGTAGTGTTAATTACTCCTTGTAGTTGATTCTAGTTGGTTCAATTGGTGGAAGATCATATGTTCAGATCCTATATGCATATTAATACCCCTCTAATTATGAACATGTTTATGCTTTGTGAGTAGTTACTTTTGTTCCTGAGGACATGGGAGAAGTCTTGCTACTAGTAGTCATGTGAATTTGGTATTCGTTCGATATTTTGATGAGATGTATGTTGTCTCTCCTCTAGTGGTGTTATGTGAACGTCGACTACATGGCACTTCACCATTATTTGGGCCTAGAGGAAGGCATTGGGAAGTAATAAGTAGATGATGGGTTGCTAGAGTGACAGAAGCTTAAACCCTAGTTTATGCGTTGCTCATAAGGGGCTGATTTGGATCCATATGTTTCATGCTATGGTTAGGTTTACCTTAATACTTTTGTTGTAGTTGCGGATGCTTCCAATAGAGGTTAATCATAAGTGGGATGCTTGTCCAACTAAGGACAGCACCCAAGCACCGGTCCACCCACACACCAAATTATCGAAGTACCGAACGCGAATGATATGAACGTGATGAAAACTAGCTTGACGATATTCCCATGTGTCCTCGGGAGCGCTTTACATCATATAAGAGTTTGTCCAGGCTTGTCCTTTGCTACAAAAAGGATTGGGCCACCTTGCTGCACCTTATTTACTTTTGTTACTTGTTATTTGTTACAAATTATCTTATCACAAAACTATTTGTTACCACTTATTTCAGTACTTGCAGAGAATACCTTGCTGGAAACCGCTTATCATTTCCTTCTGCTCCTCGTTGGGTTCGACACTCTTACTTATCAAAAGGACTACGATAGATCCCTTATACTTGTGGGTCATCAGTGGACCGTTGTATATAGAGGGGGGATGGTGATGGAGATGTGGGTGAAGGTGACAGAGGTGTTGGTGTAGATTGCGGGTGATGATGATGGCCCCTGGTGGCACTCCGGAGCCACCAGAAGCGAGGGGGAGAGAGAGCCCCCTTCTTATTCTTCCTTGACCTTCTCCCTAGATGGGAGAAGGGTTTCCCCTCTGGTCCTTGGCCTCCATGGCATGGGAGGGGCGAGAGCCCCTCCGGGATTGGATTTGTCTCTCTGTTTCTGCGTTCTGGGATCCTACCCTTTCACCGTTTCTTATATATCTAGAGATCCGTAACTCCGATTGGATTGAAACCTTTGCTCAGATTTTTCTCCAAAAATTATCTTTCTTGCGGCCAAAGAACAGCAGCAACCGCCTTATGGGGTGCCCACGAGGGCTAAGTGCGCGCCCAGGGGGGCACGCGCGCCCCCTACCTCGTGGCCCCCTCGGGCACCGTCTCGCGTTGATTCTTCTTCCTATATTTCACAAATATTCCAAAAATATTCTCCGTCCATTTTATCCCATTTGGACTCCGTTTGATATGGATTTTCTGCGAAACAAAAAAACATGCAACAAACAGGAACTGGCACCGGGCACTGGATCAATATGTTAGTCCCAAAAATAGTATAAAAAGTTGCCAAAAGTATATGAAAGTTGTAGAATATTGGCATGGAACAATCAAAAATTATAGATACGATGGAGACGTATCAGAGAGTAAGGCAAAGTTATTAGGGATGCCTGGTCCCGAAATGAAAAATAAATTTACTTTATGTTGTCAAATAATAAATTCCTTGGAAAGTGTTGGTATGGAAGGCACCCGTGGATGCGGTTAGCCATGGGAAGTGAAAGTATGGTGGAAAAAGGAATAAACTTTATTTTCTATCTGGGAACCACCTATGATATATCTAGCATGGAAAGTGTTGGGAACTCTAAGTCGTTTTCGTTGGTGGGAAGGACACACCTCCCAAAATGTTTTTATCTCTAAGTTTTTCGCTTTGAGCTCTGGCAACTCTACAAATCCCCACTTCCCTCTGCGAAGGGCCTTTCTTTTACTTTATGCAATTTTTATTTTTGAATTTGAGTCTCCAACTTCTCTTATAGAAGCACCAACTAGGAGGCACTATGATCGTACTTGAGCATTGGGTGTAGTTAATATGCTAGTGTGTTTCATGAATGGATCAACAATTGAGCATGATGGGCTAGGGATAGCTTATTTTAGCGTTGATATTTTGAAAGACATGGTTGCTTGTTGATATGCTTGAGTATTTAAGTTATCATGTCAAAACTAGACTATTGCTTTGAACAATATAAAATTCCAAATGCCCATGCTATAAAGAATAGAATATGATATGATATGTTTGGCAGCATTCCACATCAAAAATTCTATTTTTATCACTTACCTACTAGAGGACGAATAGGAGTTAAGCTTGGGGATGCTGATACGTCTCCAACGTATCTATAATTTTTTATTGTTCCATGCTGTTATATTATCAATCTTGGATGTTTTATAATTATTTTATAGTAATTTTATATCATTTTTGGTACTAACCTATTAACATAGTGCCAAGTGCCAGTTGCTGTTTTTTGCATGTTTTTTACATCATAGGAAATCAATACCAAATGGAGTCCAAACACCACGAAACTTTATAGAGATTTTTTATGGACCAAAAGACACCCAATGGGCCAAGGCAGCGCCTGGGGGTGCTCCGAGGGGCGCACAACCCACCAGGGCACGCTTGGAGGCCCAGGCACGCCCTGGTGGGTTGTGCCCACCTCGGGTGCCCCCCGGACCGCCTCTTTGCTTTATCAATACCCCAATATTCCATAAACCCTAGGGGAGTCGGTGAAAATCAATTCCAGTCACCGCAGAGTCCAGAACCACCATATCCAATCTAGACACCATCACGGAGGGGTTCACCACTTCCATTGGGGCCTCTCCGATGATGCGTGAGTAGTTCCTTGTAGACCTTCGGGTCCGTAGTTAGTAGCTAGATGGCTTCCTCTCTCTCGTTTGATTCTCAATACAATGGTCTCTTAGATATCCATATGATGTAACTCTTTTTGCGATGTGTTTGTTGGGATCCGATGAACTTTGAGTTTATGATCAGATCTATCTTTTTATATCCATGAAAGTTATTTGAGTTTCTTTGATCCCTTATGTGCATGATTTCTTAGCCTCGTATTTCTTCTCCGATATTTGGATTTTGTTTGGCCAACTTGATCTATTTATCTTGCAATGGGAAGAGGTGCTTTGTAGTGGGTTCGATCTTACGGTGCTTGATCCCAGTGACAGAAGGGGAACCGACACGTATGTATCGTTGTTACTAAGGATAAAACGATGGGATCTATCTCTACATAGATAGATCTTGTCTACATCATGTCATTGTTCTTATTGCATTACTCCGTTTCTCCATGAACTTAATACAATAGATGCGTGCTGGATAGCGGTCGATGTGTGGAGTAATAGTAGTAGATGCAGGCAGGAGTCAGTCTACTAATCTTGGATGTGATGCCTATGTAATGGTCATTGCCTGGATATCGTCATGATTATTTGAAGTTCTATCAATTGCCCAACAGTAATTTGATCACACACCATCTTCTGTTTTCTCAAAAGAAGCCACTAGTGAAACCTACTGCCCCTGGGTCTCTTTCTCATATTATTTGCCTTTGCGATCTATTTTATTTACCTTTTATTTTTAGATCTACTAAACCAAAAATAAAAAATCCCTTGCTGCAATTTATTTTATTTGGTATTCGATCTATCAATATTTACAACTCTCTCACGCCCGTTTGCCAATTTCTGGCCGTTACCCGAAAGGGATTGGCAACCCCTTTTACACGTCGGGTTGCGAGTATTTGTTATTTGTGTGTAGCTGCTGTTTACATTGTGTTCCTTGGTTCTCCTACTAGTTTGATAACCTTGGTTTCATATTTGAGGGAAATACCTACCGCCGCTGTGTTGCATCATCCCTTCCTCTTTGGGGAAATACCGACGTAGCTTCAAGCGACATCATGCACCAGCTACCTTTCAAAGATGTATGACTGCTATATTCTCTGACTTTTGTGAAAAGATTGTTGAGGTTTTCATGGACGACTTCTTTGTTTATGGAAAGTCTTTTTATGATTGTTTAAGCAATCTTGATCGAGTCTTGCAGAGATGTGAACAAACAAATCTTGTCTTCAATTGGGAGAAGTGCCACTTTATGGTTAATGAAGGCATTGTCTTGGGTCATAAAATTTTTGAAAGAGGTATTGAAGTGGACAAAGCTAAAGTTGATGCAATTGAGAAAATGCCATGTCCTAAAGATATAAAAGGTGTTCGTAGTTTCTTAGGTCATGCTAGTTTCTATAGGAGATTTATCAAAGACTTTTCTAAAATTTCTAGGCCTCTTACGAATCTTTTCAAAAGGATATTCCTTTTGTTTTTGATGATGATTTTTAGAAGCCTTCGAAACTCAAGAAAGCCTTAATTTCTGCACCTATTGTTCAACCACCTGATTGGAACTTGCCTTTTGAAATTATGTGTGATGCTAGTGATTATGTTGTTGGTGCTGTTCTAGGACAAAGAGTTGATAAGGAACTAAATGCTATTCATTATGCTAGTAAAACTCTAGACAGTGCTCAACGAAACTATGCTACTACTGAAAAAGAATTCTTAGCAGTGGTGTTCGCTTGTGATAAATTTAGAACTTATATTGTTGATTCCAAAGTAATTGTTCACATGGACCATGCTGCTATCAAATATATTATGGAAAATAAAGATGCTAAACCTAGACTTATTCGTTGGGTTCTCTTGTTACAAGAATTTGATTTACATATCATTGATAGAAAAGGAGCTGAGAACCCTGTAGCTGATAATTTATATAGTCTTGAAAATGTGCCTGATGACCCACTACTTATTGATGATAGTTTTCCTGATGAGAAGTTAGCTGCAATAAATGTTGCTCATAGTACTCCTTGGTTTTGCTGACTATGCTAATTCCATTGTTGCTAAATATTTACCACCTAGCTTTACATACCAACAAAAGAAAAAAAATTCTTCTATGATTTAATACATTACTTTTGGGATGACCCACATCTTTATAAAGGAGTAGATGGTATTATTAGACGTTGTGTACCTGAGCATGAACAGGAAAAAATCCTACGGAAATGTCACTCCGAAGTTTATGGAGGGCATCATGCTGGAGATAGAACTGCTCACAAGGTATTGCAATCTGGATTTTAGTGGCCTACTCCAAGGATGCCTGTAAGTTTGTCTTATATTGTGATGAATGTCAAAGAATAAGTAATATCGGTCGTCAAGATATGCCTATGAACTATTCACTTGCTGTTGAACCATTTGATGTTTGGGGATTTGATTACATGGGACCTTTTCCTTCCTCTAATGGGTATACACATATTTTGGTTGCTATTGATTATGTTACTAAGTGGGTAGAAGCTATTCCAACCAGTAGTGCTGATCACAACACCTCCATTAAAATGCTTAAGCAAGTTATTTTCCCAAGGTTTGGAGTCCCTAGATATTTAATGAATGATGGTGGTTCACACTTTATTCATGGTGCTTTCCGTAAAATGCTTGCCAAGTATGATCTTAACCATAGAATTACATCACCTTATCATCCCCAGTCTAGTGGCCAAGTTGAACTTAGTAATAGAGAAATAAAATTAGTTTTGCAAAAGACTGTCAATAGGTCCAGCAAGAATTGGTCTAAGAAATTAGATGATGCACTTTGGGCTTATAGAACGGCATATAAAAGTCCTATGGGTATGTATCCTTATAAAATGGTTTATGGAAAAGCTTGTCATTTGCCTCTGAGTTAGAACATAAGGCATATTGGGGCATCAAAGAACTCAATTATGATTTCAAACTTGCTGGTGAAAAGAGGTTATTTGATATTAGCTCATTAGATGAATGGAGAACCCAAGCTTATGAAAATGAAAAATTATTCAAAGAAAAAGTTAAAATATGGCATGACAAAAGAATCCAAAAGCATGAGTTTAAAGTCGGAGAATATGTTCTTTTGTACAACTCTCGTTTTAGATTCTTTGCAGGAAAACTCCTCTCAAAATGGGAAGGACCCTATGTTATCGAGGAGGTTTATCGGTCTGGAGCCATCAAAATAAATAATGCCAAAGGTACTAACCCGAAGGTTGTCAATGGGAAACGAATAAAAAATTATATCTCAAGTACGCCCATTAATGTTGAAAGTAATGTTATCCAAACTTTGACACCGGAAGAACACATAAAAGAGTCTTTTTGGAACACTCCAGAATCATGAAAATAAGGAGGTACGTGATACAATAAGTAAACAGACTCCAAAAAATCCCCAAAAATATTTTTTGTCAGTTTTGGAATATTTAGAAAAATAGGAAAATAAGAAACTTCCAGGAAGCCTACCCTGGTGGGCACAAGATGGGTTGTGTCCACCTAGGACACCTTCCGGACTCTGTTTTTCTACAGCTTGCTTGTTTTCCAAGATAAAAAATCTATATATACTCCCCGAACTTGTTGATCACCGTATCGCGAAGAAATCATGTGTTCTCTTTTCTTGTTGTTTTCTGCGCTGTTCTGAAAATATGTCGTCCCAAGACTCCAACGAAGAGAGCTATGTCTCACATCTCATTGCTGACCCAACAACCTATGGGGACCTATCTCCCTATGGTCGAACTACAGATGACGAGGAGGATGCTCACTTGATGAGGATTGATGATTCAAGCTCGGAGGAGGAGGATGTTCCTCTACCTCAACCCGGGGATATGCACGTGGAGTTCAAGAAGTCAAGTCTCCCTAAGAGAGCTAACCGGTCTAAAAACCAATCTATTCCTTTTCGTTTTTCAGCAGAAAAGCAAAGGGGATTTATGTGACAAGATCTTGAAGCTGGAGTTGGAAGTCAATGATTTAAAGGAGGAAATTTCTCTCCTCAACTACAATATGAAAAAGTTGAAGGCACGATTGCCATCACCACCACCATCTTCTTCATCACCAAAGGAAAATTGAGTATCGGTTATGGGCACTCCCCTTGGCTTCCACCAAGCTTGGGGGAGGTGCCCCGGTATCGTATCATCCCACTATCTTTTTGCCTCTACTTATTCTAGTTCGATCTTTAGCTTTAGATGAATAAAAGTTTAGTTTGATCCTTTCTTCTTTAAGAGTTTGCTTAGTGATCTATCCTTGTAATCGTGTGCAAGATATATAATAAAGCTTAGTTTGAGTTTTTGCTTTCTTTACTTTCATGTTGCAAATAAAAGAAATAAGGAAGAAAAAAGAGAAAGGAAATAAATCAAGAAGATCATATACTAATCTTATGGTACGTGATGACACCACATAAGGAAAAGTATAAGTAGAAAATTTTATTAGAGATTGACAAACATAGCATTAGTCAATGATGCAACTCATGAAAGAATTAATAAGGGAAGAGAAGATTCACATATAAATATACTATCCTAGAAATCTTTTGTGATTGTGAGCCCTCATCAAAATATTATATGCCAAAATTGTTGACGTTGGACAAGGAAGACAACTTAATGGTTTATGTTTGTTTATATTCACATAGAAGTCATATTGTCATGAATCCTTTAACATGTGGTTCTTGCCCCTATCTTTGCTAGTAAAAAGTCCGCACTAAGTAAAGATACTACTTGTGCATCCAGAAACCCTTAAACCCAAATCTTATTTTCAAGAGTCCACCATACCTACCTAGGGATTGAGCAAGATCCCTCAAGTAAGTTGTCATCGGTGCAAAAAGGCAATAAAAATTGCTTCTAAAAGTGTGTGATCATTTAGTGTAAGAGAAAATTGAGTGTTGTACGAACTTGTGATGGTGAAGAATAAAACTGACAGACTGCATAATAAAGATCGCTATCACAAGGGGCAATGCAATGTGAAGTTCTTTTGCACTAAGGGGTTGATCATACAAACAAATAAGTGCATGTCAACCTCTGCTTCCCTCTGCGAAGGGCCTATCTTTTATTTTTATGCAAAGAGTCAAAGTTTTCCTTCTATTCCTTTTTATTTTTCTCCTTTGGCAAGCATCATGTGGTGAGGAAAGTTCTAGGCACATATGTCCAGTTGAATATAGATAGCATGACTTATTATTGTTGACATCACCCTTGAGGTGAATATGTTGGGAGGCGATACTATAAGCCCCTATATTTCTATGTGTCCGGTTGAAACATTTTGCTCATGTGTGCGCGGTGAGTGTTAGCAATCATAGAAGACTATATGATGGTTGAGGATGTGGACTTGCCTAAAGGCTCCTATACATGACCCTTCCTGAAAAGATGATGAATTCTAGTTGCAGAGTTGACCGAGAACATAGTTTGTTGGTTTTCAATAGAGTTTTTGCTTTATACTTCAATAATGTGATGAATTGTCACTTATTCATGAGAAGTCTATGATAAGAGTCCTATGTTTAAGTTTGTTGATGTTATAATAATGAACACGATGCTTCTATGTCTATATTTTGTTTTTATCGACACCTCTCTCTCTCTCTCTATGTGACGCCCTCGATTCAATCGTACACTAATCATACACACAAACGTGTATGATCAAGATCAGGGGCTCACGGGAAGATATCACAACACAAGTCTAAAAATAAATAAGTCATACAAGCATCATAATACAAGCTAGGGGCCTCGAGGGCTCGAATACAAGTGCTCGATCATAGGCGAGTCAGCGGAAGCAACAACATCTGAGTACAGACATAAGTTAAACAAGTATGCCTTAAGAAGGCTAGCACAAAAGTAGCAGCGATCGAAAAGGCAAGGCCTCCTGCCTGGGACCTCCTAACTACTCCTCGAAGCCAAACTCCACGTAGTAACATCCTCGGGATCCTCTGGCTCCTGGACTCCAGCATCTGGTTGCAACAACCATGTATAGAAAGGGGGAAAAGGGGGAGCAAAGAAACCGTGAGTACACATCCAAAGTACTCGCAAGCAAGGAACTACACTACATATGCATTGATATCAATGAAAGGGGTAGTATAAGTGGACTGAACTGCAGAATGCCAGAATAAGAGGGGAATAGCTAGTCCTATCGAAGACTACACTTCTGGAAGCCTCCATCTTGAAGCAGTAGAAGAGAGTAGATGGTAAGTTAACCAAGTATCATCGCATAGCATAATCCTACCCGGTGATCCTCCCCTCGTCGCCCTGTGAGAGAGCGATCACCAGGTTGTATCTGGCACTTGGAAGGGTGTATTTTATTAAGTATCTGGTTCTAGTTGTCATAAGGTCAAGGTACAACTCCGGGTCGTCCTTTTATCAAGGGACACGGCTATTCGAATAGATAAACTTCCCTACAGGGGTGCACCACATAATCCAACACGCTCGATCCCCTTTGGTCGGACACACTTCCCTGGGTCATGCCCGGCCTTGGAAGATCAACACGTCGTAGCCCCACCTAAGCACAACAGAGAGGTCAGCATGCCGGTCTAAATCCTATGCGCGCAGGGGTCTGGGCGCCCGTTGCTCACCTGCATGTTGCGAACGCGGCCGGAAGCAGACCTAGCCTCCCTAATACAAGAGCAAGTGTTCTAGCCCAATCCGGCACGCGCCGCTCAGTCGCTGACGTCAAGAAGGCTTCGGCTGATACCACGACGTCGAGTGCCCATAACTGTTCCCGCGTAGTTGGTTAGTGCGTATAGGCCAGTGGCCAGACTCAGATCAAATATCAAGATCTCGTTAAGCATGTTAATTGAAGTCTCCGCAACCGCCGAATAGGGCCAGGCCCACCTCTCTCCTAGGTGGTCTCAACCTGCCCTGTCGCTCCGCCACAAAGTAACAGTCGGGGGCCGTCGGGAACCCAGGCCCACCACTACCTGGATGGAACCACCTGCCCCTTCAGCCCCCACATCGGAATCACTTGCGGGTACTCTACGAGCCGACCCGACTTTAGTCACCACATGTATCACATATTATGTATATAAGTATATACCCCTGATCACCTCCCAAGTGATCACAGCCCGGTAGTATAGCATGGCAGACGGACAAGAATGTAGGGCCACTGATGGAATACTAGCATCCTATACTAAGCATTTAGGATTGAAGGTAAGGTATCAACAACTATAGTGACAATGACAAGCTATGCAACAGAATAGGATTAACCGAAAACAGTAACATGCACACTACTCTAATGCAAGCAGTAGAGAGAAGGAATAGGCGATATTGGGTTGATCAAGGGGGGGGGGGCTTGCCTGGTTGCTCTAGCAAGGAGGGGTCGTCAACACTGTAGTCGTACTGGGTAGCGGCGGCGTCGATCTCGGTGTCTAATGAGAGAAGAGGGGGAAGAAATAATAAATATAATGCAACATAAGCATGACGATGCATGACATGACAATGAGTGGTGCTAGGTGGGCCCTAATGTGGAAGTAGGTGATACCGGCGAAGGAGGGAAAGATCCGGGAAAGTATTCCCGGTGTTTCGTGTTTTCAGACAGATGAACCGAAGGGTAAAAGGTGCATGTTCACTATGCTAGTGGCGTGTGTCTGACAAACAAACTGCGTATTCAGATTCGTGTCGTCGTTCTGAGCAACTTTCATGTACAAGTATTTTCATCCAAGTTACGGATTATTTTATATTAATTTTTTAAAGTTTAATTCATTTTTAGAATTAACAGAATTAATTTAAATAGAAAATGTAATTATGACGTGAGCATCATGTTAGGGTGATGTCAGCAGTCAACTAGTCAGTTGACAAAGTCAAACTGACATGTGGGTCCCATTCGTCATTGTCTCAGACTAACTAAACCTGTTAATTAGACTAACTAAGTGATTAGGTTAATTCATTTTAATTTGATTAGTTAAGTAGGATTAATTAACTTTATTAACTCATTAATTAGTTAACTAATTACTAATTTATTTATTTATTTTTATTTTTATTATATATTTTTAAATCGTTCTGGGGCAGGGCCTGTTCGCCATAGGCCCATAGGGCCTTAGCGGGCACCGGGCGGTTCAGTTATGGGCGCCGGGGCGTGCGGGCGCTGCTGGCGCATGATAGGAGGCGTGCACAGCGAGGGAGGGGGAGGGGGCTCGCGGTGGCCGGCAACAGCGGACATCGCGGCGCAGAGGAGCAGCGGCGCGCGGGGCAGAGCGGCCCGACACGAGCGGCGGCTATAGCTGGAACAGGCGAATCGGGACACGGGGGTAGGTGGCGGAGCAAGGCGGCTGCGGCAAGCAGCAGCAGGGCACGCGTGCGCGAGAGGCGGCAGCCGTGCACGGAAACAGCGGTCGTGGGGCAGGGGCTCGCGCGCGGGTTGCAGCCAGGGATGGCGAGGCCACGGGCCGGCCGACGTGGAGCAGGCGATGCGGGGCGCGAGCTAGGGTGACGGTGAGCGCGGCCAGACACGGCGTC
>NC_041386.1:160124085-160167994 GCF_002162155.2 Triticum dicoccoides | reverse complement strand
CGATGGCGGGGCAGAACTGGGCGGCGTTGGGGTTCAACGATGAAGGTCGGCGGTGTGTGGCGGGGTCGTGCCCGGTCTGGATCGGGGGCGTCATGGGAGGAGACGAGGGGGAAAGGGAAATCGTGGGGGGAGTGGGGGTTACGGGTTAGGGTTTTCCCGGAGTGGGGATATGGAGGAGGGGAGTGGGGCGCCGGTTGGGCCGGTCTGGCTAGCCCAGTGGCCAACTGGGCCGAGGCCCAACGAAGGGGGGGGGCTTTTTTTGATTTGTTCTTTTCCTTTTATTTATTCTTTTCTCTTTTATTTTAGCTACACTTTATTTTTTTTAGTTTAGTAAAATATGACAATAGCTCTAAAAATCGTGTTTCCACTACCCTAAAAAAATTTACCTCAAAATAAAATAGTTTAACATTTTATAAAATAGCAATGGCACTTTTTAATCGTTTTAACTACTGTTTTTAATCATTTTAGAGTATTAAAACATTTTATAAAAGTGGGGTTTCTTCATCACAATTAACTTTGCATTATTTGGCACAACCCGGACATTTCAGTTTAAAGTTTGAAAAAATATTGTTGTATGCCTTCAATTCAATTTTGAATTGAATCGGTTTTGGACTAACCCGAGATTAACTACAGTGACAGAGGTGACGTGGCATCATTAGCACGGAATTACTGTAGTCTAATTATCCGGACATCACAATTCTCCTCTACTACAAGAAATCTCGTCCCGAGATTTCAAGAGTTGGAGTAAGGGGGAAAGATCTGGTTACGAAATTCTAACAAATCTTCTCGGTCTTGGTTGCTCTTCTCGAAGAATTCGATCCATTACATTGGTGTCTTGATTCCTCTATTTCAGGCCATCATGATGAAGTCATCATTGTTTCTTCGGTAACTCCATCATACTTACGAAAGAATAAAGGGGTGTGTATTCCAAGAGAACGGATCTCTGCAAGGTTGACTATCTGGTCAATAACATCGGGGAAGGCGGCGAAAAGTAACTCTCAAATTGAAACTTAAGAAATTATTGAGAGCAAAGTAAGGAGGTATCATGGGAAGTTTCGAGCGGGTAACCAATCGTTCGATGCCTGAAACAGAGCGTGAAAGGGGTTCAAAGAAACGGAAATAATTATTGTGTCTGATAACAGAATTTGATGATCTCTCAGAAGGTGGCTCGTGAGTTACATACGAGGCCACACGCGAGGAACAACCTTGGGAACAGAGGGTGCAGGAGAGTCAGGTTTCGATCCTATGGAACTGTGGGTTATGGGCCCACCACGTGGATTAAAAGTAGGAAGGTGATGACATTTTGTACAGTCATGATAACAAGGCATGTGAGAGGATAGCCTATCAATTATGTCGGCAACGTCGGTACCAAGGGCGAGAGACGAAGAGAAGCATCTTCCTGCTCGTTGAACGAGGCGTACAATAGGTAAAGTTCTCGTCCATCGGTGGTTACCGGAATGTTATCTACAATATTAACAAGGTCTTACTGACAGAGTGGTTCAACGAGGTGCTTACCTAAGCAAGAGAATATTACTACTTAGATCATATAGATCACCAGTAAGGTTAAACAAAACAATGGAAAAGAAAAGGTGATCATCAGATTAAACAGAATAATGGAAAGGAAAATGTGTTTAAACACATGTTTCAGGGATATATCCTTCCCAAGGACAAGCGGAGCATGATATCCATGACAGGATAGAAAGTAAAAAGCCATTTGGGTAAGGGGAGAGGAATTTCATGACATAACCCAAACAACGGTGTTTGGATAATGGACAAAGAAAATTTAGCATTGTTCATCAAATGCTCTTATTGAAAATCAGAGTACCAGAGACATGCTTCGAGATAGCATTGGCATGGTCTTCAAGCAAAGGTCATACTTTGGATACAGAGGATCCATCGGAAACAACTTATAGAATAAGTTTTACAATTTCCTCATGGCAGAATGGTTAACCTTGCTAAAAAGGAAGTTTAAACAATAGGGCCTCCGGCCAGGTGTGCTAGTCATGACATCACCTTACCGGGTCACATAAAAACCATTGTTATAACTCTTGGAAATATGTTCCAACCATCATATCTGACCGAGATTCAGATCTGATTGGTGTCAGGATAACTCAGACTCAGGATGCCTGAGAAGAAAGGTGCAACACAAATTGTCGAGATGACATTGTAAGATTGTTGGGAATTGAACTATGGAAGCGAGTTCCGAAACAAGAGTCATCATTAAATCAAGGAGAGGTGAGGAGGTGGCTGATTGACTCAGCGAAAATTTATTGAGATTTTCAAAAGATGGATTTCCACACTTATGTCAACAAGGAGATAACATTTGTCAGATCAAATGATATAATGAGGTATGCTCGAGGATAACATACACAATTAAACATTGGTTGAAAGGTGCACCTGAATTATGGGCTTAGGTAGCAAGATCAATGTTAGGAGGGTGATTCCATATCCAATACACAAAGAATGTAACTATCATTCATTAACTTACAAGTAATAGGGTTGCTAAAAGTTTTGAATTTTTCACATCATAGTCCATTTGTTGGTATTCCGGTTAGAAATAACACGGGGACTAAGGAATGAAGGGAGATGGCGATAGGTATCAATTGTATCAAGAATTCTTAAGAGGTGGTGCAATTCTCACAACATCCTTGACATAAAAGGTGGTAATACTTCAAGGTAGAGCGTAATACAAGCTCGATAGCAAGTTGCATCCACAACATGTACAAGTTTATGATGAAAGAAGATAAGGATGTTGTCGATGGTAACTCAAATTACCAAGGGACGAGGATGGTACTTACCATCATGAATTTGGTTGATATCCTGGAAGGACTCAAAATGTTGACGATGATCATGACACATTTGTCGAGAGATTTCATGAGGATGTAATCGATCAGCGATGGCATCAAGTCAAAGGAATGATGAAGCAAAAGTTTATTGGAACCACGGGTATGACACAAACTCGGAACCAAGCTTGTTGTTCAGGGTGAAATGACTTGACGAGGAAGATCGACGTAAGCTTAGCTCATCGTCAAAAAATGTGCTCCGGGAAGAAGGACCAGGTAGCACAGTTAAAATTTAGCACAAAAAATGATATAGTCGATCAGGCTAGAAATGATGTGACCGAGTACAAACTCGTAATTGAAGAAGATTACTAATAGTTGCCTAATCGTGATGCGCACTCGATTCAGTTATCGGTGTCCTTGAGTGTTTAATGACTCAGAGCCCGTGAAAAAATTGGAATCGGTGATAATGCAGTACTTGATGGAGAACTCATAAGAAGTTATGCAGTTCCGTGATACCCTCGAGATACCAGGGTGTAATACTCGGCGAAAGATCAAAGTCAAGGTTGGACTGGTGTATTGATCCACAGAAGACAAGTACTTCAACTTGTCCAATATATGGTATCAAGGAGAAAATATGGTCGGAACCACGATTGCAAAGGATCAATTCATCGATACCAGATAATATTATATCAAGGAAATAATTATTATTAGAAGAAGCTTCCATGATAGGATCTACATCATGTCCATGGGCATGAACACAAAGTTCAACGTCGACTCCCACTTCTTCAATGCATAACCTTACATTTACCTCCTGTTTTCGAATTGGTAGTGTTGAAAATTTATCTGACAAAGCATCAGTAGGGTATAACCCGCATAACTCTTGGGATCACATAGATTAGGGAAGGCATATGTTCAACCCATCGGGGCATCTTAGGAACATATACCACAAACTGTAGGAGTAATTAGCATAAGCTCGAAAGTGGAGCACGGTTGACAAAGCAGAGGATACAAGTCTCCAAAGGCATAAGACAAGATTTACCAAAAGGCATTATGTAACCGAGGAAAACTCACAAAGTTATTGGATATGAAGGACTCTGTCGGATAATAATCCAACAATGGATTTGATGATCCATAACAGGGCTAATGTGAGCATCGGCACTGTAACATCCCAAATTTTCAATTTGGAATGTTATACATAGGTCATCCATGCATATCATATTTTATTGCATTTTGTTTTGCGATCCTCGCAATTCTAAGCAAATCAAGGACCCACGGAGAGAGTTGGGGATTTCACGTTTTTCATATTTGATTTTTTTTCAAATATCGAAACAAAGATCATTTGGTTTTAATTATTTTTCCCCTCCGAAAACATTTCATATTAAAATATATGAGAGGAGATAATATGACTTCTCCAAAATGAATGAAATATTGGAAGAAAAATACTAAAATCAAATAAATAATTTTATTTGAATTTTATTGCAATTTTATTTGAATTAGAAAAATATGCATTTTCAAATTGCATTTTAGGGCCAAGAAAATGTTCACTTTTTATAAATATTCTATCTAGACGGCAAAAATATGTTTTGGTATTTTTAGATTTTATTTTATTTCCTATGATTTTTCCGGCGAAATAAGTTTAAAAAAAGTTCTGCTCTGGACCGACTGGGCCGAAAGCCCAACCGCGCCGCTTCGCCACCGCTGTCACCTTCGTCCCCGAGCCGGACTCCTCGAGAGAGTCCGAGCCGCCGCCGACGCCACCCTGTTGCCCCTCCCCCAAGCCGCCACCTCCCCCCCTTTAAAAGACGACCCGGCCCCCCTGGAGCCCCAAGCCGGAGCCACCGCCACCTGCCTCGCCTCGCTGCCGCCTCCCGAGCACCGCCGCCGCTGCAGCCCGCCGCCGCCGCTGCTGCCTGCGCTCCACCGATGCCCGGGCCACACCGCGCCGCTCCGCCACCGCCGTCGCTGCTGCCTGCACCCCGCCCTGCCTCGCCTCGCCGGAGCCGCCGCCGTACCCGATGCACTCAGCCGTCGGTTTTTTAGGTTTTAGGTAAAAAAAATCCCGTTTAAAAAAAACTAGATGCGTTTTTTTATTTTATCGGTTTGGTTTTCTCGGTTTAGTTGTATAGCGGACGTTCGTTCGTACGTTCATTTTAACGAACGCATTCGTCAGTTAGCCGCAGACAATGAACGTTTGTTCGTTAGCCTGTTCGTCTCGTTTTATTTTCCATGGTTTTTCCACGATTATTTTCGATCGCGGTTTCTGCCCTGATCTTCGTTTTTGTTTATCTTTTCGCTCGTTTATCCAAATCAGGTGAAACAAGCGCCTAGATCTTCGTCTCGAAGCCCTCTTTCTGTTTAACAACTTGGACAAGATTTTGGTACTGTAAAATTTGACTTTAGTCCAGATTAGTAAACGGATCTTGTTTCTTTCGTGGTTGAGTTTCGTTGCTCCGTTTGATTAGATTCTTTTTGCCAACCAGAGTTCTTTAGTTGAACTTTGTGGTTAGATCTTCTTATTTGAGTTTTACCTGTGCATCTTTGCTTGATTGCTTATGTATGCTATTGTTTGTTTGCAATAGAATTCCTGGAGTGTGAAGCGTGCTACTACGAGTCTTTAGGATTTCCAGATTGTTAGCAAGGCAGGTAACACATTGATCATACTCTTTTCATACCCAGTTTTTATGCATTAGTTACAATCCTCAAACACTGCATGATTAGGATGTGATTAACTTGTGGGTACTGGGAAGTAGATGATGAGGTAGAACCTATTACATGTTTTATTATCAAACCCTTGGGAGTTACTTCTATGTTATGCTTATATTGCCATGCTATGCTCGTAGACGTGGTTTCGGTTTGAGTGTATCCATGACAGTTGTGAGTTGTTAATTAATGGTTCAACTTAAGGTGGCAACTTTAATACACATCTGGGAGGATTGCTTGTGGGCACCTAGAGAATCCAGTGTTTTCCTAGGATATCCCGGAGTACCCGTGTGATCATCCTACGGTCCGTCACCTAGGCTCAAAGGGATCATAAGATTATTCATGCTAGAAACTTCCGTGTGCAGCCACAAGCCATTATGGGATCTGGCATAGTTGAGTATGTTGTGTGACCTCTTTCAGTGGTAGGCTAGCAGATGTAGAGGGAAAGTAGGTGTAACTGTCTACCCAGAGTAAAGAGTTAATTCTTCTGAAAGACTGTATCTCGTTCATCTGTTTCTCAAAGACCATGTAGTGCGAGAAATCCAACGGATGAGATCGAGTCTTGTGGGTAAAAGTGCACAAACCTCTGCAGAGTGTACAAACTAATCATGGTTAGCCGTGTCCCCGGTTATGGACATCTTGAGTATCTGGTACTTGAATTATTGGTTTGATCTCATCACTCTAAATTAATTTGTTGGGGTGTTATTGACTACTTTAATTGGGATTGAGTTGGAGGAACCTTCTCAATGATGTTTCAACCACCATGATAGTTAAATAATATTTATTACTTTGTTGTAGGGAAAAACTGGCTTTTCGCGAAACATTATAACCATAGAGCCTCCACCAGCCATATATGCATGTAGTGATAGCATTTATTTGTTCATTGCTCTACTATGTTATATTGCCAGCATATTCCATGTGTTGACCCGTTACGGGCTGCAACATATCATGTTACATTCTTTTCAGACAAGGAGTAAGGTGCGCTAGGTCGTTGTCATGCACTCAGCTATGGTGTTGGAGTTGATGGACTCACTTTATCTTCCAAGCCTTCCGTTGTTATCTTTTTTAGATGGCCTTAAGCCATATTTATTGTAATAAGTTCTCTCTTGAGACATTCGATGTAATAAGTGTGTGATTGCTACTCTGTTATAAATCCATTCAAGTATTGTGTGTGTCAGCATTACCGATCCAGGGATGACACTGAGCACAGAGACTTGACCGTCTGAGGTCGGGTCGCTACAAGATGGCATCAGAGCACACGCTGAATGTAGGACACGACCACTAAGATGAGCCATAGGCCACTCTTCTCTACTCATTTCTGACTCCTCTCCATTTTCTACTCTTTAGGATGGCAGACTCAAGGAACAAGTTTACACAACTGGATGAAGACACGCCCTTTGGGCGACACTTGAAGGAAATCACTAAGTACCTGAACGTCAGAATACCAAGCTTCACCAGGATCTACACCACCACTTTACCAGAAGAGGAGTGCTGGATGATTCGAGTTCAAGTTCTAGGAAGGACATTCACGCCAGTCACTGAACCCATAGAGTTTTCCTTTGATGCGCCAACCTGGAGTCTAGGAAAGAGCATGGCAGCCCACATCACCATAGGATGCATCGGCGAAGTTTATCACAAGGATCTTAAGGATACTATCTACCAGATATGTGGGCGCCGAGATGAGCAATGGGAGATGATCAGCACCAGGAAGGATAGGTCCATTGCAGCTTTCATCCAGGAGCTAAACCAGCACATTCGTCGCCAGGAGAACCAAATGTGCGCAAGCATGATAGATCTAAAGAAGTTGATGACTAGGAACATGGAGCTTGAAGAGGAACTTAAGTCTACACGCGATGGATATGAGGAGGAAATGATGATACTCGTGGAGAAGAATGACGACCCGACAAGGAAGCTAGGAGTTTTTATGGGAGACCCTGCGCCACGAGGAGAAGACGACGAACCCAAGGAAACTCGTCCTGAAGACTACATCATCATTAACGACACCAACTCCTACCCTGATGGTAGTGATGATGATTATGAAGGCGAAGCTGGAGCGGATATCATGGAGTCTTCCACCGATCAAAATTTCTAGATGACCACCATATGATTAGTAGTATTTCCCCATGTATATAATAGTAGCTGAGCACTTTTGTCATGATAGTTCTAGACCGATTGTATGCCCTTGCTTGAATTGATTTCGTGTGATATGATTATGTTTGTCTCATGTGCATATGGGTAGTGCTTTCTCACTAGACCTCATTCTATTCTAATCCCTCCCCTCTAAACCCATCAGATGCCTCCGAGACGTGACCACGGATTTGCCTTCCCACCGGGGCTCACCCAGTTGATCCAGCAGCAGAATACCTTGATGCAGCTATTAGTCCAGAACCAAGGCAACAACAACAACAACAACCCGCCACCACCACCTCCAGTTGATAACTTAGCCCGTTTTCTGAGGTTATAGCTGCCGGTGTTTTCTAGTAGCATCGAGCCAATAGTTGCTGATGACTGGCTGCGCAGGATTGGAAGGGAGTTGACCACAGCAGGTTGCACAGATGCTGAGAAGGTGCGTATTGCCACACATTAATTGGATGGACCCGCAACCGCATGGTGGGAGAATTACACGACCACTTTCCCTATAGCCAATGTCACTTGGGATCAGTTTCAGCAAGCTTTTCGCACAGCCCATTGATACATCTCCATCATATCTACTTTTCCAAACACTTTTGCCCTTGTTTTGGACTCTAACTTGCATGATTTGAATGGAACTAACCCGGACTGACGCTGTTTTCAGCAGAATTGCCATGGTGTTATTAATGTGCAGAAACAAAAGTTCTCGGAATGACCTAAAACTCCACGGAGCGTATTTTTGGAAATAATAAAAAATATTGGCAAAAGATCAAGACCAGGGGGCCACACCCTAGCCACGAGGGTGGGGGCGCGCCTGCCCCCCTGGGCGCGCCCCCTACCTCGTGGGCCCCCTAGAGCTCCTCTGACCTCAACTCCAACTCTATATATTCACTTTCGGGGAGAAAAAATCAGAGAGAAGGATTCATCATGTTTTACAATACGAAGCCGCCGCCAAACCCTAAAACCTCTCGAGAGGACTGATCTGGAGTCCGTTCGGGGCTCCGGAGAGGGGAATCCGTCTCCGTCGTCATCATCAACCATCCTCCATCACCAATTTCATGATGCTCACGACCGTGTGTGAGTAATTCCATCGTAGGCTTGCTGGACGGTGATGGGTTGGATGAGATTTATCATGTAATCGAGTTAGTTTTGTTAGGGTTTGATCCCTAGTATCCACTATGTTCTGAGATTGATGTTGCTATGACTTTGCTATGCTTAATGCTTGTCACTAGGGCCCGAGTGCCATGATTTCAGATCTGAACCTATTATGTTTTCATCAATATATGAGAGTTCTTGATCCTATCTTGCAAGTCTATAGTCACCTACTATGTGTTATGATCCGACAACCCCGAAGTGACAATAATCGGGACCACTCCCGGTGATGACCGTAGTTTGAGGAGTTCATGTATTCACTATGTGTTAATGCTTTGGTCCGGTACTCTATTAAAAGGAGGCCTTAATATCCCTTAGTTTCCACTAGGACCCTGCTGCCACGGGAGGGTAGGACAAAAGATGTCATGCAAGTTCTTTTCCATAAGCATGTATGACTATATTCGGAATACATGCCTACATGCCTACATTACATTGATGAATTGGAGCTAGTTCTGTGTCACCCAAGGTTATGACTGTTACATGATGAACCACATCTGACATAATTCTCTATCACCGATCCATTGCCTATGAGCTTTCCATATATTGTTCTCCGCTTATTTACTTTTCCGTTGCTATTGTTACAATCACTACAAAATACCAAAAACATTACTTTTGCTATCATTACCTTTTGCTACCGTTACCACCACTATCATATTACTTTGCTACTAAATACTTTGCTGCAGATATTAAGTTTCCAGGTGCGGTTGAATTGACAACTCAGCTACTAATACTTGAGAATATTCTTTGGCTCCCCTTGTGTCGAATCAATAAATTTGGGTTGAATACTCTACCCTTGAAAACTGTTGCGATCCCCTATACTTGTGGGTTATCAAGACTATTTTTTGGCACCGTTGCCAGGGAGCATAGCTATATTCTTTGAGTCACTTGGGATTTATATCTGCTTATCATTATGAAGCACTTGAAAGATCCAAGAACGAAGATTTATCCCTCAACTACGAGGGGAGGTAAGGAACTGCCATCTAGCTCCATACTTGATTCACCTTCTGTTTTGAGTAAGCTTGTGACACCTAAACCTGCTTCTGCCATTCATTCTGATATGTCGCATGTGATTGATGATGCCACTTCTGCAATGCATGATACTTATGATGAAACTACTTCTATGCTTGATACTACTATGCCACTTGGTGAATTTCTTGATGAACAACTTGCCAGGGCTAGAGAGAATGAAATTATTGAAACTGATAATATTGATGAAAGTGATGATGAAGACTCTCCCCCTAATAAATATGAATTGCCTGTTGTTCCTGAGGGTTATGTTATGGATGAAGAAGCTACTAGAGCTATTTTAGATTGCAATGATAAATATGACCTGAAGAGGTTATTAGCTAAATGGAAGCAGCAATCCCTTAATGCTAGAATGAAACCTGACCCTGCTTTTGCTACTTCACCTATCTGTGTTACTGATAAGGATTATGAAATCTCTGTTGATCCTGATATAATTACTTTGGTTGAATCTGATCCTTTTTATGGCTATGAATCTGAAACTGTTGTGGCACATCTTACTAAATTAAATGATATAGCCACCCTGTTCACTAATGATGAGAGAACTCGCTACTTTTATATCCTTAAAATATTTCCGTTCTCATTAAAGGGTGATGCTAAGATATGGTTTAATTCTCTTGATCCTGGTTGTGTGCGTAGTCCCAGGATATGATTTATTACTTCTCTGCTAAATATTTACCTGCTCATAAGAAACAAGCTGCCTTAAGGGATATATATAATTTTGTGCAAGTTGAAGAAGAGAGTCTCCCACAAGCTTGGGGGAGCCTTCTCCAATTACTTAATGCTTTGCCTGACCATCCTCTTAAGAAAAATGAAATACTTGATATTTTTATAATGGACTAACCGAAGCTTGCAGAGATTACCTGGATAGTTGTGCTGGTTCTGTTTTCAGGGAAAGAACTCCGGATGAATCTAAAATTCTATTGAATAATATGTTGACTAATGAAAATAATTGGACACTTCCTGAGCCAGCTCCTGAGCCTATTCCTAAACCAACTCCGAAGAAAAGAGGTGTTCTATTTCTCAGTCCTGAAGATATGCAAGAGGCAAATATGAAAGAAAAGGGTATTAAAGCTGAAGATGTTAAGAATTTACCTCCTATTGAAGAAATACATGGTCTTAATTTACCGCCTGTCGAAGAAATGCATAATTTTAATCCATCTCCTATTGAAGAAATACATGGTCTTGATAACCCTACATAGGTAGTAAAGGTAAATTCTCTCTATAGATATGATAAAGCTGAAATCCCATTTACTAAGTTTGCTAGCCCATGTTTAGATGAGTTTGATAAATTTATGATTAAGCAAGAAGACTTCAATGCTTATTTTGGTAGAGAATTAAAACGCAGTGCTGATATGCTTGAACACTTGGGTGATTATATGGCTAATGTTAAAGGTGAACTTAAACTTATTAGTAAACATGCTTCTATGGTTACCACTCAAGTAGAACAAGTACTTAAAGCTCAACATGATTTGCTCAATGAATTGAATAGTAAGAATAATTATTTTGTTGTTAGAGTGGCTACTAGAACTGGTAAAATGACTCGGGAACCTTTGTATCCTGAAGGCCACCCTAAGAGAATTGAGCAAGATTCTCAGAGAAATAATATAGATGCACCTAGTCCTTCTAAAAGGAAGAAAAAGAAAAATGATAGGACTTTGCATGCTTCTAGTGAGCCTATTACTGAAACACCTGAGAATCCAAATGATATTTCTATTTCTGATGCTGAAACACAATCTAGTAATGAACCTGAAACTAGTGATAATGTTAATGATAATGTTCATGTTGATGCCCAACCTAGCAATGATAATGATATAGAAATTGAACCTGCTGTTGATCTTGATAACCCACAATCAAAGAATCAACATTATGATAAGAGAGACTTTGTTGCTAGGAAACATGGTAAAGAAAGAGAACCATGGGTTCAGAAAACCATGCCTTTTCCTCCCAAACCATCCAAGAAAAAGGATGATGAGGATTTTGAGCGCTTTGCCGAAATGATTAGACCTATCTTTTTGCGTATGCGATTAACTGATATGCTCAAAATGAATCCTTATTCTAAGTAAATGAAAGAAATTGTTACTAATAAAAGAAAGATACCGGAAGGTGAAATTTCCACCATGCTTGCTAATTATACTTTTAAAGGTGGAATACCAAAGAAACTTGGAGATCCAGGAGTACCCACTATACCATGTTCCATTAAAAGAAACTATGTTAAAACTACTTTATGTGATCTTGGAGCCGGTGTTAGTGTTATGCATCTCTCTTTATATCATAGACTTGATTTGAATAAGTTGACACCTACTGAAATATCTTTGCAAATGGCCGATAAATCAACTGCTATACCTGTCGGTATTTGTGAGGATGTGCCTGTTGTGGTTGCAAACGTTACTATTTTAACGGACTTTGTTATTCTTGATATTCCCGAGGACGATAGTATGTCTATTATTCTTGGAAGACCCTTTTTGAATACTGTAGGGGATGTTATTGATTACAACAAAGGCCATGTCACTTTTCATGTTAATGGTAATGAGCATACAGTACACTTTCTGAGGAAACAACCTCAAGTTCATAGTATAAACTCTATTGGAAAAATTCCATCGATTATTTTTGGAGGTTTTGAATTTCCTCTTCCTACTATCAAGAAGAAATATGAAATTCTTATTGTTGGGGATGTGCATATCCCCGTTGAGGTAACCTAGTGTTATTCGAAAATTCTCCGGTTCCATGTTATTCGGAATGAGTTTGTTAACAAGACTTGATCAACCTTGTTAATGGATTACTTTTGATGAGCATGAGATGGATGAAGTTAGAAAGCACAACCTTCTGTACCCTCTTTTTACTTTCTGTTATTTATATTAAATAAAGCAAAAAAATACTAATTTCTGTCTGTTTTTTATTATCCGTGCAATATAAAAATACCCCAAAAATAAAAGTTCGCCAAATGCCCTGAAATTTAAATATGATTTTTTCTGAAATATTTGAGAATATCTGGCACTGAGAACACAGCAGGGGAGCAAGCACCTGGCCATGAGGGTCCACGGCGCGCCCACCCCCTGGGTGCGCCCCCTGCCTCGTGGGCCCACGGTGGCCCTCCTCCACTTATTCCTGCACCCACACACTCCTTCTTCCTCCCACAAACACCATTATCCAGCTCAAGCACGAGTTCTAGCTCATTTTTCTGCGACTTTCGTCTTTGACAGACGACGCACCTATCACGTCGCTCTCCCTACTTCTACTTTCTTTGATTTTCAGGCAAAGGGGAGATATTTTATAACCAGAGAGGAGGCGGAAGAGTATAAGAGGAGGGTTGAGATAGCTCGCCTCCAAGCTGCAGCCCACGATGCAATGACTGCTGCATCTCAGTACGACCCCAACTATAACTTTGGATATCCGCCAGGCCATCTGTGGCATTAGACCAACTTAGGCCGAAATCCTAAGCTTGGGGGAGTACATATTTCTCACCGACATTACATTCATGTTCACACACTCATTGCTAGATGTCGGTGCTCATACTTTTTCATTGTATCACCCATGCTAGTTTATTTCCTTTTTATGCTTTCTTCTTGTGTGTTTAATAAACCTTAAGAAAAACAAAAAATAGTTGTAGCTTTTAGCTAGTTTTAATTTCCATGCTTGTAGTAGTAATTAAAAAGAAAACCCAAAAAGATTTCATGTTCTTCTTTTTGCTTGTTGGGAGCTTTCTCGTGTATATAGTTTTATTTCTTTTATTTTCTTTAGGGGTCGATAGGAGAAGACCATAATTAAATTGTTGAAGTGGCTCTTATATGCATTATTATTGATCTGACAAAAGAGCCCATATTGCCTTGTCTTCTCCTGTTTATTGAATGCTTGCATATTCCAGCTTAGTCCAATGCACGTGCACTATTATTATTATCCACATCATTCGGTCGTGCAAGTGAAAGGCAATTATGACGATATATGATGGACTGACTGAGATGAGAAAAGCTGGTATGAACTCAACCTCTCTTGTTTTTGTAAATATGATTAGTTCATCGTTCCTGATTCAGCCTATTATGAATAAACATGTTTGCAATGACAATTAGAGATCATAGTTTCTTATGCCATGCTTAATTAGCTAGGAGCTTATAATGGTTTACCTTGCGTGCCAACATGCTATTAAAATGGTTGTGATGTGGTATGATAGGGTGGTATCCTCTTTTGAACGATTCGAGTGGCTTGACTTGGCACATGTTCACGCATGTAGTTGAAACAAAATCAACATAGCCTCTACGATATTTATGTTCATGGTGCATTATATCCTACTCATTCTTGCATTCGGTGTTGATTAGTTTTAATGCATGTCCATGGCTGTTGTCGCTCTCTAGCTGGTCGCTTCCCAGTCTTTTTCTAGCCTTCACCTGTACTAAGCGGGAATATTGCTTGTGCATCCATTCCCATAAACCCCAAAGTTATTCCATATGAGTCCACCATACCTACCTATATACGGTATCTACCTACCGTTCCAAGTAAATTTGTATGTGACAAACTCTAAAGCTTCAAATAAATATCCTGTTTTGTATGCTCGAATAGCTCATGTATCAACTAGGGTTGTCCGTATCTTCCATGTTAGGCGGTTTATTCTCAAGAGGAGTGGACTCCGCTCCTCACTCACGAGAAAATGGCTGGTCACTGGGATGCCCAGTCCCATGCTTTATACAAACTAAATCAAAATAATTGCAAACAAAACTCCCCCTGGGACTCTTGTTAGTTGGAGGCACTCGTTGTTTTGAGCAAGCCACAGATTGATGCTTGTTGGTGGAGGGGGAGTATATACTTTACCTTTCTGTTTGGGAACCGCCTATAATGTGTGTAGCGTGGAAGATATCGCCATCTCTTGGTTGTTATGTTGACAATGTAAGTATACCACTCAAAATATTATTCATCTCTATTTTAAAATCGAGCTCTGGCACCTCTACAAATCCCTGCTTCCCTCTGTGAAGGGCATATCTATTTACTTTTATGTTGAGTCATCATCCTCTTATTAAAAAGCACTAGTTGGAGAGCACCACTATCATTTGCATTCATTACTGTTAGTTTACATTGAGTATGACTTGACTGGATCTCTTTTACCATGAATTACAATGTCTAGTCAGTCCTTGATCTTTAAAGGTGCTCTGCATTTATGTTTTGTGGTCTCAGAAAGGGCTAGCGAGATACCATCTTGTTATATCATATTATGATTGTTTTGAGAAAGTGTTGTCATCCGAGATTTTTTATTATTTCTCGCTAGTTGATTATGCCATTGATATGAGTAAACATGAGACCTATGTGTTATTGTGAATATGGTTAGTCTATAATCTTTGCTGAAAACTTGAATGCTGGCTTTACATATTTACAACAACAAGAGCAAATAGAGTTTGTAAAAGTTTTTCTTTATCACTTTCAGTTTATCAACTGAATTGCTTGAGGACAAGCAAAGATTTAAGCTTGGGGGAGTTGATACGTCTCCATCGTATCTACTTTTCCAAACACTTTTGCCCTTGTTTTGGACTCTAACTTGCATGATTTGAATGGAACTAACCCGGACTGACGCTGTTTTCAGTAGAATTGCCATGGTGTTATTTATGTGCAGAAACAAAAGTTCTCGGAATGACCTGAAACTCCATGGAGCTTATTTTTGGAAATAATAAAAAATACGGGCAAAAGATCAAGACTAGGGGGGCCACACCCTAGCCACGAGGGTGGGGGCGCGCCTGCCCCCCTGGGCGCGCCCCCTACCTCGTGGGCCCCCTAGAGCTCCTCCGACCTCAACTCCAACTCTATATATTCACTTTCGGGGAGAAAAAATCAGAGAGAAGTATTCATCGTGTTTTACAATACGGAGCTGCCGCCAAGCCCTAAAACCTCTCGGGAGGGCTGATCCGGAGTCCGTTCGGGGCTCCGGAGAGGGGAATCCGTCGCCGTCGTCATCATCATCAACCATCCTCCATCACCAATTTCATGATGCTCACGGCCGTGCGTGAGTAATTCCATCGTAGGCTTGCTGGACGGTGATGGGTTGGATGAGATTTATCATGTAATCGAGTTAGTTTTGTTAGGGTTCGATACCTAGTATCCACTATGTTCTGAGATTGATGTTGCTATGACTTTGCTATGCTTAATGCTTGTCACTAGGGCCCGAGTGCCATGATTTCAGATCTGAACCTATTATGTTTTCATCAATTATGAGAGTTCTTGATCCTATCTTGCAAGTCTATAGTCACCTACTATGTGTTATGATCCGGCAACCCCGAAGTGACAATAATCGGGACCACTCTCGGTGATGACCGTAGTTTGAGGAGTTCATGTATTCACTATGTGTTAATGCTTTGGTCCAGTACTCTATTAAAAGGAGGCCTTAATATCCCTTAGTTTCCGCTAGGACCCCGCTGCCACGGGAGGGTAGGACAAAAGATGTCATGCAAGTTCTTTTCCATATGCATGTATGACTATATTCGGAATACATGCCTACATGCCTACATTACATTGATGAATTGGAGCTAGTTCTATGTCACCCAAGGTTATGACTGTTACATGATGAACCACGTCCGGCATAATTCTCTATCACCGATCCATTGCCTACGAGCTTTCCATATATTGTTCTCCGCTTATTTACTTTTCCGTTGCTATTGTTACAATCACTACAAAATACCAAAAATATTACTTTTGCTATCATTACCTTTTGCTACCGTTACCACTATTATCATATTACTTTGCTACTAAATACTTTGCTGCGGATATTTAGTTTCTAGGTGCGGTTGAATTGACAACTCAGCTACTAATACTTGAGAATATTCTTTGGCTCCCCTTGTGTCGAATCAATAAATTTGGGTTGAATACTCTACCCTTGAAAACTGTTGCGATCCCCTATACATTTGGGTTATCACCCATGTCTCAACTGGAGCTATGACATTAAGAAGTGTGTGTTTTGCAACTTGCCCCAGGGAAATTATACTGTGGCTCAGTACGTAGATGAGTTTAGTAAGCTATCTTGCTATGCTCCAGATGATGTGGACACAGATGTCGCGTAGCAGGAGAAGTTTATGGAAGGGCTGAATGATGAGATGAGCATGCAGTTGATGGTGGAAAAATTTAACAACTACCAGGAGCTGGTAGACAAGGCTCTTATGATTGATGGGAAGCAGCAGCAGATAGAGAGCCGCAAAAGGAAGTATGGACAAGGGAAGTACAATTCTGGAGCTCAGTAGAAGCCCCGTTCCACCCCGAACTTGGGAGGATTTACCCATAACCATGGAGGCCATACCCATTGTCGGGGATATACCCCGCGGCATAAACCGACCGGAAGTATAACCCGGCCGGACTAGGCGTTTCATTGGTAAACCGCCAGAGGATTGGCGACTTACGTGTCTGGCGGTTCACTGGTATGATGATTCACGAGCCTGAAGACTCATTGGTGACCTGGTGCGTGTTCCAGATGGATGACAAGGCCCAAGGCCCAGCAGGCCGGTTTATGTTAATGGTGGGCCGGTTTAAGAGGAAAGGCATGAGGAACATTTATCTTACAAGGAGTTAAGACCTGGACTTGTATCCGGTTTGTATTAGAGATAGACTAGTGCTAATCCTAATAGGACTCTACATGTAACCCGCCCCTCCAACATATATAAGGAGGGGCAGGGCTCCCCAAAAGGGAGAGGAGAGACAAGTTCCACAAGTTGGACAAGTTATGTTTAGACAATAGCTCTCGAGATAGAGCACTCTTGTAACCGTGATCATCATCATCAATATGAATGAAGCAGTATGTAGGCTTTTACCTCCACCATGAGGGGCCGAACCTGGGTAAAACATCGCGTCTCTCATCCCGCTCAACCCCTCTCAAGCTACCACATAGATGTGTTGGCCTCGCGACTAAGTCCTGACACTAAGGACATCTGCCGTGACAATTCCACGACAGTTGGCGCCCACCGTGGGGCTCGCGCACGGTGATGTTGAGTTCTTGGAGGGATCCCTTCCAGGGATCGAGAAGTTCGTGATTTGTCGGATGAAGAAGAGTCAGGTTGAAAAGATCTACGTCAACTTCAAAATTTAAAATCTGTGTGCGCTGTCGCATGCAAGCAGGCGATCCGTCGTGGCCGGATCACCTTTTTCCTTCATCGCTACGAGATAGCCAAGTGCAAAGGAGGTTTTCATCTGCACGTATCGAAGTCATCAAAATATGGTGGCTTTGTTTTATTCGCCGAGTCGCCGCCGCTACATACAGGAGTCACCAAGACCGATAAGCGAACAGTTGTCTGTATCAAGATCGAATTTGGAGATTTCCTTTTTTCCATCGAGATTGAAGCGAATCGGCTGCACCGAGCACTTACGTATTTTGGTGTCTTCTGACTACTGCTACTCCCGAGGATAGGGTGAAAAAACAAACACATCAGCAGGAGCTGTCGGCATCAGTTAGAAGATGAGGTGTTGAAAGGAAAGAGCGCCAGGAGTTGATCCCGTGAAAGGAAAGGACAAGTTTTTGGCTTCGCGTCCAGGTGGTCGCAACTCGCAAGGGGATCGAGTCCCAAGGCAAAGCATGAAATCTTTCATTGCTTCTTTGTGCATGAAGACCAAAATCCTATCATCAACTACTACTCCATCATCTATTATGACGTGTGAAGGGTAATGATTCATCATTTGCTGTTGGACGGGTGTGCGTAAACCGCCGCCCGTGCAGCTCGATCTACATCCACTCACCGGGACTTCGCCCGTGATTGACTCGCCGTCCGCGCGTCTCACAATGCCTGAAATTAACTCGCCCGTCCGCCCTCGTGGCGGTTCACGCATCCGCACCGGTTTATAACGCAGAGGACAGCTGGCTCGTCTGCGCCAGTTTACAAGGCCACGACCGACTCATCTCTCTGAAGCCGCTTCTGATGCTGCGGTTGTTTTACTGCCCGCCCAAACATCAGGTGGTATTCATCCAAGTTTATGTATTAAACATTTATTGTTTTTTGTCAAAAGAACAATTATTCTGGCCTGTAATATTTTATGCAGGACGGCTATTGAAAGAAAAAGGAGTGGTGTTATATCGTGGATGTACGTTCGGCTGTGCCGCGTGGCTCCGCAGGCACGCGTGTCGCGGTCCAGTTTACATCAAACGCGCCAGCTGACTCGCCCGTCCGCACCGCCTTACAATGCCACGGACGACTCGCCCATCCACCCTCGCGGCTGGTTCACATGTCCGTGCCAGCTTGCAACATGGAGGACAACTCGCTCGTCCGCGACGGTTTACAACACTATGGGCGACTTACCCGTCTGACCCCGTGGTCGACTCTCCCCGTCCGCACCGGCTTACAACGTCGTGGCCGGTTCATCCTTGATTGGTTTCAGCTTCACCATGGTGATCATCAACTCCGCGATGGATAATTTCTGGCTCAACATCTCAGGTGAAATCCATCCAGTATATTTTTATATTATATATTGCTTTCTTTTAAAAAAGAGCAATTACTTTGTCTTGCAAGTTCTTCAATGTAGGAAAAATTATATCACTGAGCTGTTGAAGGACTCATACCGGTTTATATCACGGTCAAAAATGGAGAATCTCAAGTCAACTCCTCGAGTCACCTTGAGACTCGGGGGCTACAGTAATATGACTTAGCAAATGTTGCCAGTTTTCAGTGAAGTCAAGAACCCCAGGACATTGGAGGGAAAGATAACCCGATCCCGGTGGCTACTACCATATTGATGGCAATTTGAAGGCCGTCAGAAAATTTCCGGCTCAAAATAAATAATGCCGGTTTAAAATCCTGTTCAAGGGAAATCTGTTCTCCCACAAAGCTCTGAAGCTCTCAAATCCGGTTTAAGAATTTCCGGTTCAAGAGGAATTAATCTCTCGCAAGTTCGAGCTGAAAGGCCGTCAGAAAATTTCCGACTGAAAATGAAGGTTCCGGTTTAAAATCCGGTTCAAGGGAAAGATGTCTCCCGTAAAACATTGAAGCTCTCAATATCCGGTTCAAAATCCCGGTTCAAGAAGAATTTATCTCTTGCAAAAAGTTAAAGGTTGCCCAAGAGGACCTGCTGCCCTGACGCGCGGTTCAAACATGGGTGTCCTGCCTTATGGGCTCATCTTCATATGATTACTTCGGGGCTTCCTGTTCAAACATAGGTGTATTCACCAAAGGGAACATGGTGTTACTACCCTATTGATGCGGCTATCAAGACGATATTATCATAAGGGGCCAAAGAGAGTTTGTTGCACACCACGACTCAAACATAGGCACCCGGCGAGCACAGCTCAGAAATATATCACATGGGAGCTTCTGCTTGCAAAGCGGAGTCCTGTCCATTAATCCGGCTTTCACGCCACAACAAAGCCTGGGAGCTTCACACCCAAGGGGCCAAAGAGAGTCTTGTTGCTACGCACAACTCAAACATAGGCACCCATTGAGCACGGCTCACAAAGTTACTTGGGGGCTCTTTGTTGGGCATTATGACCCGTCCGGCGGTAAACCGCCAGGACACTTTAAACTTGTTGTATGCAGAAACAGGTTGAATAAAACATGATTACAAATCATTGGTGTTTATTGACCCGGCCTGGCTTTGGACTATAAGTCGTCAGTATATATTTGGATTGTGCCATTGGAATTATGCGCTTATAAATCATTGGGTATATTATTCAAATAGCCAACATGGCTGGATTTTTATTATGGTTATCAATAACCAGTATTATGACTAAAATTTTCAAAGTCGCTTTAGCGCAATGTCTATTATTTTATAAAAGGATATGATTTATTCTACAATGGAAGGAATAGTGCCGAGTCGCTGCAAGCTTACAACCCGGCACTTGGGGGCTACATTATTCAAATTGAGATTACATGCAAGTCTCATGTCGCTGCAAGCATGCATCATGACACTTGGGGGCTAATGCAAAGTCATTTTTACTAGTCTTATTGAAGACCCGACTCATCATATTATAATGAGCCGGCCCTTGGGGGCTACCAATTGCTCCTGTCAACAATTCAAGGTAAATAAGTTTTCGTCCATAATATTGAAGGATCCATTGCTCAATTGGTAAAGCACAAAGCTCTTAACCTTGTGGACGTGGATTCAAGCCCTACGATGGAAGCTACATTATAAGATGTTATTTTCATTGAAGTATATATCAAGTCCCATTCAGTATTATCTTACTAAGCCGGCCCTTGGGGGCTACACATCACTGCTAAAATCTACATGCTTATATTTACAAAGTCCCTGCTCATTATTTCATAATGACCCGGCCCTTGGGGGTTACAGTGATTGAAGTTTTATAAGCAATTACAAGTCCCAGGTTGCTACAAGCATGACAACCCGGTACTTGGGGGCTACATATATGGAGTATTCAGTTTATATGATTGAGATGAACAAACCGGATTTCTTCAAGGTTGAAACACTTATTGGAGTAAGTCTTAAGTTATCACTATGTTCTCCTCTTAAGACTTGGGGGCTACAGGTATTACATATATAAAGGAGGAACATCTTCATTTTATCAGTTTTGAGCAAATCAGGAAGATCAATTACATGACCCGGTGTCGATAACAATTATGACCCGGTGCCATCAATATTTATAAACTGGCCATTTTGGTAATATTAAACCGGCAAGTTTTACATCTTCAAACCGGCTGAATATCAGATAAGTATTTCAAGACCCATATTTCTTAAGCCGGCGCTTTGGGAGCTGAGCCAAAGGAGTTATTCTTCACAATATTTCTCTGTGAGAAACCATCGGCAAATTTATTATGAAGCTGGTCTGTTGACCCGGACTTCCCAGAAGGAGGAAATAACAAGGACTTAAGGGTGATCAGGTACCGGTTTACAAGAATTCTTAACCCGGAGCACAACCTGTCAAATTTTTTCTTGCGTTTATTTTGCAGCATAAGTTTACCATGGATAAATCCAAGCTAAACTTGGGGGCTAATGTCGGGGATATACCCCGCGGCATAAACCGGCCGGAAGTATAACCCGGCCGGACTAGGCGTTTCATTGGTAAACCGCCAGAGGATTGGCGACTTACGTGTCTGGCGGTTCACTGGTATGACGATTCACGAGCCTGAAGACTCATTGGTGACCCGCCGTGTGTTCCAGATGGATGACAAGGCCCAAGGCCCAGCAGGCCGGTTTATGTTAATGGTGGGCCGGTTTAAGAGGAAAAGCATGAGGAACATTTATCTTACAAGGAGTTAAGACCTGGACTTGTATCCGGTTTGTATTAGAGATAGACTAGTCCTAATCCTAATAGGACTCTACATGTAACCCGCCCCTCCAACATATATAAGGAGGGGCAGGGCTCCCCAAAAGGGAGAGGAGAGACAAGTTCCACAAATTGGACAAGTTATGTTTAGATAATAGCTCTCAAGATAGAGCACTCTTGTAACCATGATCATCGTCATCAATATCAATGAAGCAGGATGTAGGCTTTTACCTCCACCGTGAGGGGCCGAACCTGGGTAAAACATCGCGTCTCTCATCCCGCTCAACCCCTCTCAAGCTACCACATAGATGCGTTGGCCTCGCGACTAAGTCCTGACACTAAGGACATCTGCCGTGACAATTCCACGACACCCAAAATGGAGGAAGTTCGCATAACCACAGTCGCCCCAAGAATGGGAACGGGAATGGAGCAGGTAACAATCAGAACCGCTCTAATCCAGCCACACCCGCCAAGAAGGACTTAAGTCACATTACTTGTTTGAAGTGCGGGAAGACTGGACACTATTCCACTGAGTGCCCTGAAGTGAAGAATGGGAATGGAAATGGAAGCTCTGGGAAAAAGCCCAACCCTTTAAACAGGGGACAAGTGAACCACAAGAATGTGGAGGAGGTTGAAGAGCAGCCTGATGCAGTTGTCGATAAGTTTTTGATTAAGTCATTTACTGCAATTGTTCTCTTTGATACTAGTGCATCACATTCATACATTTCAAGGGGATTCATGGATAAATATAAGTTGCCCACTAAAGTACTTAGGACACCTATGTTAGTAAGCTCACCAGGAGCGGAGTATATGGCAATTCAAGGATGTTTTCAGATGCCATTGGCCATTGGAAGCCATGTTTTCCCCTCCGACTTGATAATTTTGCAGTCGCAAGGATTGGATGTGATACTAGGAATGGATTGGCTATCGATGTATGGGGGAAACATCGATTGTGCCAGTAAGTCGATTTTACTCACCACCCTGGAGGGAAAAAGGATCAGGTACATATCCAGGCATTCGCCGAAGAGGACCCAAGTAAATTCTCTCTCGAGAGTTGTTCAAGAAGAAGTGCCTGTAGTGAAGGATTACCCAGATGTATTTACAGAGGAGCTACCAGCCATGCCTCCAGATCGAGACATTGAGTTTCTAATAGAACTGTTGCTAGGCACTGGGCTGATATCGAAGAGACTGTACCGGATGCCCGCAAATGATCTGGAAGAGATCAAGAAGCAGATTAAAGAGTTATTGTAGAAAGGTTATATTCAACGAAGTTCATCACCATGGGGAGCCCCAGTGCTCTTGGTTGAGAAGAAGGATGGATCCTTAAAAATGGTTGTTGATTATCGAGCATTAAATGAGGTGACCATCAAGAACAAGTACCCACTACCGATGATCAGTGATTTGTTTAACCAGCTACAAGGAGCTAATGTGTTTTTGAAGATCGACCTGCGATCAGGATACCACCAGCTGAAGATCCGGGAAAATGATATACCTAAGACAGCTTTCACCACATGGTACGGGCTATATGAGTAGACGGTTATGTCATTTGGACTGACTAACGCCCCGGCCTATTTCATGAGTATGATGAATAAGGTGTTCATGGAATTCTTGGGTAAGTTTGTCGTGGTGTTCGTTGATGATATCTTGGTGTACTCGAAGAATGAAGAAGAACACAAGGAGCATTTACGTTTGGTTCTTGTGAAACTCAGGGAACATCATTTATATGCCAAGTTCAACAAATGTGAGTTTTGGCTGAAGGAAGTTGGATTTCTTGGACATGTTATATCAGGAGAAGATATAGCAGTGGATCCTTCCAAGATTCAGTCAGTCACTGAGTGGTTGGCACCCACCTCAGTTGGAGAGATCCATAGTTTTCTTGGACTCGTGGGATACTATCGGAGATTCATTGAGAATTTTTCCAAGATTGTGAAGCCTATGATGGCATTGTTGAAGAAGGATACTAAGTTCCATTGGACTGAAGAATGTGAAGCAAGTTTCCAGGAGTTGAAGAAACGCTTGGTTACAGCCCTAGTGCTAATTTTGCCGGATATACGCAAGGATTTCCACGTGTATTGCGACACATCTCGTTTAGGACTTGGAGGAATACTTACGCAAGACGGAAGAGTTGTTTCGTATGCCTCACGACAGCTTCGACTGCATGAGTTGGATTACACCACGCATGATTTGGAGTTAGCAGCCGTAGTGCATGCACTCAAGACCTGGAGACATTTTCTCATTGGAAACCATTGTGATGTGTACACGGATCATAAGAGTTTGAAGTACATTTTCACACAGAAGGAGCTGAATCTCAGGCAGAGGAGATGGTTGGAGCTCATAAAGGATTATGATATGAAGTTGCACTATCATCCAGGCAAGGCTAATATCGTAGCAGACGCTTTGAGCCGGAAGAGTTACACCAATACCCTCGTAAGCGGAGGATTGCCAACGGAGTTAGCTGAAGATCTCAGGGAGCTTCATTTGGAGATAGTTCCTATAGGTTTTGTAGCAGCATTGGAGGTTTAGTCAACATTATAGGGAAAGATTCGAGAAGATCATAAGGATGACAAAGAAATTGCCGAGATAAAGGAGAAGATGAGCGAAGGAAAATCCAAAGGTTTTCGTGAGGATGAGCACGACACCTTGTGGTTTGAGGACCGTGTATATGTGCCCAATAATGCCGAGATCAGGAAGTTGATACTACAGGAAGCTCATGACTCGCCATACTCGATACACCCCGAAAACACCAAGATGTATTTAGATTTGAAGGAGCGTTTCCGGTGGACTGGAATGAAGAAGGATATTGCCGAGTATATAGTCGTATGTGATGTATGTCAGAGAGTGAAGGCAGAACATCAGAAGCCAGCAGGATTACTGCAGCCTATGTTGATACCTGAATGGAAGTGGAACAAGCTTGGCATGGATTTTATCACCGAATTACCCAGGACCCGATCGGGATATGATTCTATCTGGGTAGTAGTGGATCGCTTGACCAAAGTAGCTCACTTTATCCCAGTAAAAACCACTTATACAAGTGCAAAGTTGGCCAAGATATATATGACCAGGATCGTATGTCTGCATGGAGTTCCGAGGACCATCGTATCAGATAGAGGAACACATTTTACTTCAAAGTTTTGGCACCAGCTGCACCAGACTTTGGGTACCAGGCTGGAGTTCAGTACATCATTACATCCGCAGACAGATGGACAGACTGAGAGAGTCAATCAAATTCTGGAGGACATGTTGAGAGCTTGTGTGCTAGTCAAGGTTGGAAAAAGCGGTAGGCGTAAGTAAGGTGGTTGGTCTTCGCCTAGTGCCTAGGCGGTGCCTAAGCATGCTAGGCGTGGCCTAGGCGGTAATATAGTTTTTACTTGTAGTGCATTTGTGATTATTATATGGGTGCTTATATTAGTTTAGGGCATATAAATAAGTTAATTACCGTCTACTGCCATTTCATATAACCCATTTGGCACATCAGTGTAATATGTGGCATGGTTTCTTGCTTGGGTAGGCAATTCCTTGCTTGCCCTGCCTAGACCTCCATTTATGCCCTAGGCGAGGCGTTTGGCCATTGCCTAGCGCCTAGGCGTGCCTAAGCGCCTCCTAGGCACTGCCTTTTCCAACAGAGGCGCTAGATTATGGATCTAGTTGGGATGACAATTTGCCCTACGTGGAGTTCTCATACAACAATAGCTACAAAGCCAATTTGAAGATGGCACCTTTCGAAGCATTGTATGGAAGGAGGTGCAGAACACCGTTGATGTGGGAGGAAGTCGGAGACCGTCAGTTGTTTGGACCGGATTTTATTAAAGAGTCAGAAGAGAGGGTTAAGCTGATTCGAGACAGACTAAAGGTAGCTGAGTCTAGACAGAAGAGCTATGCAGACTCAAAACGCAAGGAGGTAGTCTATGAAATCGGAGACAGAGCATATCTGCGAGTATCACCTCTGTGAGGAGTTAAACGTTTTGGAGTTAAGGGAAAGTTAGCCCCGAGAGTTGTAGGTCCATACCGTGTTTTGGAACGCATGGTAGAAGTAGCCTACAAGTTGGAGTTACCCGAAGGGCTGTCAGGAGTTCATGATGTGTTTCACGTTTCCCAGTTGAAAAAGTGCCATGCAAAGATGGCCGATATTCCTCTGAGAGATACAGTGCCCCTGGAAGCAATTCAGTTGGGTAGTGATTTGACCTATGAGGAGAAACCTGTCAAAATTCTCAAGTTTGCCAGTCGAGTTACTCGCAGCAAAGTTATCAAGTTTTGCAAAGTTCAGTGGAGCCACCATACCTAGGATGAAGCCACCTGGGAGCGAGAGGATGATCTACGCAAAGACCACCCACACCTATTTTCTAGCCAACCCGAATCTCGAGGACGAGATTCATCTTAAGGGGGGTAGGTTTGTAACATCCCATATTTTCAATTTGGAATGTTATACATAGGTCATCCATGCATATCTTATTTTATTGCATTTTGTTTTGCGATCCTCGAAATTCTAAGCAACTCAAGGACCCACGGAGAGAGTTGGGGATTTCATGTTTTTCATATTTAATTTTTTTTCAAATATCAAAACAAGGATCATTTGGTTTTAATTATTTTCCCCTCCGAAAATATTTCATATTAAAATATATGAGAGGAGATAATGTGACTTCTCCAAAAGGAATGAAATATTGGAAGAAAAATACTAGAATCAAATAAATAATTTTATTTGAATTTTATTGCAATTTTATTTGAATTAGAAAATATGCATTTTCAAATTGCATTTTAGGGCCAATAAAATGTTAACTTTGTTCTAAATATTCTATTTAGACCGTGACATTTTGTTTTGGTATTTTTAGATTTTTATTTTAATTTCTAGGATTTTTCCGGCAAAATCAGTTTTAAAAAAAGTTTTGCTTTGGACCGACTTGGCCGAAAGCCCAACCGTGCCACTCCGCCGCGCCGTCATCTTCGTCCTCTAGCCGGACTCCTCGAGGGAGTCCGACCCGCTGCCGCCACCACGTCGCCCCTCCCCCAAGCAGCCACCTTCCCCCCCTTTAAAAGCCGACCCGGGGCCCCCTGGATCCCCAAGCCGGAGCCGTCACCGCCTGCTTTGCCTCGCCGCCGCCTCCCAAGCAGCGTCGCCGCCGCCGCCGCTGCTGCCTGCGCCCCGCCCTGCCTTGCCTCGCCGGAGCCGCCGCCATTCCCGATCCACTTCGAGCCACCGTTTTTTTGGTTTTAGGTAAAAAAACCCGTTTTTATTAAAAAAACATAGATGCTTTTTTTATTTTTATCGGTTCGGTTTTCTCAGTTTAGTTGTTTAGCGGACGTTCATCTGTACGTTCGTTTTAGCGAACGTTGTTTGTCAGTTAGCCGCAGACAGCGAACGTTCGTTCGTTAGCCTGTTCGTCTTGTTTTTTTCCAGGGTTTTTCCACGATTATTTTTTATCGCGATTTCTGCCCTGATCTTTGTTTTAGTTTATCTTTTCGCTCTTTTATTCAAATCAGGTGAAACAAGCGCCTAGATCTTTGTCTCGAAGCCCTCTTTCTGTTTAACCAACTTGGACAAGATTTTGGTACTATAAAATTTGACTTTAGTCCAAATTAGTAAACAGATCTTGTTTCTTACGTGGTTTGAGTTTTGTTGCTCCGTTTGATTTGATTCTTTTTGCCAACCGGAGTTCTTCAGTTGAACTTTCTGGTTAGATCTTCTTATTTGAGTTTTACCTGTGCATCTTTGCTTGATTGCTTATGTATGCTATTGTTTGTTTGCGATAGAATTCCCGGAGTGCGAAGCGTGCTACTACGAGTCTTTAGGATTTGCAGATCGTCAGCAAGGCAAGTAACACATTGATCATACTCTTTTCATACCCGGTTTTTATGCATTAGTTATATTCCTTATACATTGCTTGATTAGGATGTGATTAACTTGTGGGTACTGGGAAGTAGATGATGAGGTAGAACCTATTACCTGTTTTATTATCAAACCCGTGGGAGTTACTTCTACGTTATGCTTATATTTCCATGCTATTCTCGTAGACATGGTTTCGGGTTTGAGTGTATCCATGACAGATGTGAGTTTTTAATTAATGGTTCAACTTAAGGTGGCAACTTTAATACACATCTGGGTGGATTGCTTGTGGGCACCTGGAGAATCCAGTGTTGTCCAAGGATATCCCGGAGTACCCGTGTGATCATCCTACGGTCCGCCACCCAGGCTCAAAGGGACCATAAGATTATTCATGCTAGAAAATTCCGTTCGCAGCCACAAGCCATTATGGGCTCTGGCATAGTTGAGTTTGTTGTGTGACCTCTTTCAGTGGTAGGCTAGCAGATGTAGAGGGAAAGTAGGTGTAACTGTCTACCCAGAGTAAAGAGTTAATGCTTCTGAAAGACTGTGTCTCGGTCATCCGTTTCTCAAACACCATGTAGTGCGAGAAATCCAACGGAGGAGATCGAGTCTTGTGGGTAAAAGTGCGCAAACCTCTGCAGAGTGTACAAACTAATCATGGTTAGCCGTGTCCCCGGTTATGGACATCTTGAGTATCTGGTACTTAAATTATTGGTTTGATCTCATCACTCTAAATTAATTTGTTGGGATGTTATTGACTACTTTAATTGGGATTTAGTTGGAGGAACCTTCTCAATGATTTTTCAACCACCATGATAGTTAATAAAATGTATACCTTTGTTGTAGGGGAAAACTGGCTTTTCGCAAAACATTATAAACATAGAGCCTCCACCAGCCATATATGCATGTAGTGATAGCATTTATCTGTTCATTGCTCTACTGTGTTATATTGCCAGCATATTCCATGTGCTGACCCGTTACGGGCTGCAAAATATCATGTTGCGGACTTTTCAGATGAGGAGTAAGGTGCGCTAGGTTGTTGTCATGCACTCAGCTATGCCGTTGGAGTTGATGGACTCACTTTATCTTCCAAGCCTTCCATTGTTATCTTTTTTAGATGGCCTTAAGCCATATTTATTGTAATAAGTTATCTCTTGAGACATTCGATGTAATAAGTGTGTGATTGCTACTCTGCTATAAATCCATTCAAGTACTATGTGTGTCAGCATTACCGATCCAAGGATGACACTAAGCACAGAGACTTGACCGTCTGAGGTCGGGTCGCTACAGGCACACGATCATAGGATGAAACAAAGCAAAGGCTTTGGATTATAGAAACAACTGACTAATTCAAAGCTCAAAGGAAAAGGAATTAAGATTTCCAAATCATGGGATCAGGAGCAAGGGCTGTGATTAAGGATGGGTAAGCCGAGTAGGCTTAGGGGAATAATCGATGGCAATTTGATTGGTCAAGATCTAGCTCATGTTTAAAATGTCGTTTGAGCCGGAAGGATGAATTCTAGGATCTAATTGAGGATAGCAAGCATTCACAAAAATTGAATCAAGGGACTCGAAATGACAGTGACAAAGGATGTCAATGGAGATTGCTAGAAATATGGAATTAACCATAGTGCCGAAAGGCAAGGAATTCAGGAGCAATAGGCTACTAAGGATTTTCAGATAATCGAATAGTATTTTGAAGACTTTTATGAAATACAAGAATCATCTGGGGATGAGAGGATACTCAATAAGTGTAATAAATTATCCGTAGGGGTATCCAGGTGGCAAAGAACTGCAAGGCAGTAGGCTCAAAGTATTCTCGGAACAACAGAGAGAATTTCGGGGTATATTGTAATAACAAGATCAACTGGGAATGAAAGTAAGAATGACAGGTGTATGTATTTATCCATAGGGATATTTCGGTGGTAGGGAATTGCAAAAGCAACATGCAGAAGGTCTCGAGAGAATATCGGAGAGTATCTTCGAAATCTTCTGGTGCACCAAGCAATCATCTGGAGTGAGGGGCTCTCTGGGAGAAAGCAGTAACGAGAACCTAGAGTTATGATTAGTAAAATCATTTAGCCCGAATAGAAGAGAGATCATAGTCCCAGAGTATAGACGAGGAATAAAAGATCCTAATACCACCCAATGGTGACGTGGGCCCATAAGCTACACAGCCATGTTAGTAAAATAGTTTTCATTGATTGGACTCAACTTTGCCCAAGGAGTTTGGAAGGGGGATTCCTACAGGTAGTTGGCTCTGATACCAACTTGTGACGCCCCCGATTCAATCATACACTAATCGTACATGCAAACGTGTACAATCAAAATCAGGGACTCACGGGAAGATATCACAACACAACTCTAAAAATAAATAAGTCATAGCAGCATCATAATACAAGCCAGGGGCCTCGACGGGCTCGAATACAAGTGCTTGATCATGGATGAGTCAGCGGAAGGAACAATATTTGAGTACAGACATAAGTTAAACAAGTATGCCTTAAGAAGGCTAGCACAAAAGTAGCAGCGATCGAAAAGGCAAGGCCTCCTGCCTGGGACCTCCTAACTACTCCTTGAAGCCGAACTCCACGTAGTAACATCCTCAGGATCCTCTGGCTCCTGGAGTCTAGCTTCTGGTCGCAACAACCAAGTATAGAGAGGGGGAAAAGGGGGGAGCAAAGCAACCGTGAGTACTCATCCAAAGTACCCGCAAGCAAGGAACTACACTACATATGCATTGGTATAAATGAAAGGGGTAGTATACATGGACCGAACTATAGAATGCCAGAATAAGAGGGGGATAGCTAGTCCTATCGAAGACTACGCTTCTGGCAGCCTCCATGTTGAAGCAGTAGAAGAGAGTAGATGGTAAGTTAACCAAGTATCATCGCATAGCATAATCCTACCCGGCGATCCTCCCCTCGTCGCCCTGTGAGAGAGAAATCACCGGGTTGTATCTGGACACTTGGAAGGGTGTATTTTATTAAGTATCTGGTTCTAGTTGTCATAAGGTCAAGGTACAACTCTGGGTCGTCCTTTTATCGAGGGACATGGCTATTCGAATAGATAAAGTTCCCTGCAAGGGTGCACCACATAACCCAACACGCACGATCCCCTTTGGCCGGACACACTTCCCTAGGTCATGCCCGGCCTCAGAAGATCAACACGTCACAGCCCCACCTAGCACAACAGAGATCTCAGCATGCCGGTCTAAATGCTATGCGCGCAGGGGTCTGGGCCCATCACCCGTTGCTCACCTGCATGTTGCGGACGCGCCCGGAAGCATACCTAGCCTCCCTAATACAAGAGCAGGCATTCCAGCCTAATCCGGCGCGCGCTGCTCAGTCACTGACGTCAAGAAGGCTTCGGCTCATACCACGATGTCGAGTGCCCATAACTGTTCCCGCGTAGTTGGTTAGTGTGTATATGCCAGTGGCCAGACTCAGATCAAATACCAAGATCTCATTAAGTGTGTTAACTAAAGTCTCCACGGATGCCGAACAGGGACGGGCCCACCTCTCTCCTAGGTGTTCTCAACCTGCCCCGTCACTCCGCCACAAAGTAACAGTTAGGGGCCGTCGGGAACCCATGCTCACCACTACCTGGATGGAACCACCTGCCCCTTCAGCCCCTACATCGGAATCACTTGCGGGTACTCTATGAGCCGACCCGACTTTAGTCACCACATGTATCACATATTATGTATATAAGTATATACACATGATCACCTCCCAAGTGATCATGGCCCAGTAGTATAGCATGGTAGACGGACAAGAATGTAGGGCCACTGATGGAATACTAGCATCCTATACTAAGAATTTAGGATTGCAAGTAAGGTATCAACAAGTGTAGTAACAATGACAAGCTATGCAACAGAATAGGATTAACTGAAAACAGTAACATGCACACTACTCTAATGCAAGTAGTAGAGAGAAGGAATAGGCGATATTGGGTTGATCAAGGGGGGGGGGGCTTGCCTGGTTGCTCTGGCAAGGAGGGGTCATCAATACCGTGGTCGTACTGGGTAGCAGCGGCGTTGGCCTCGGCGTCTAACGAGAGAAGAGGGGGAAGACACAATAAATACAATGCAACATAAGCATGACGATGCATCACATGACAATGAGCAGTGCTAGGTGGGCCCTAACGTGGCAGTAGGAGATACCGGCGAAGGAGGGAAACATCCGGGAAAGTATTCCCGGTGTTTCATGTTTTCGAACAAATGAACCGGAGGGGAAAAGTTGCATGTTCTCTATGGTAGGGATGTGTGTCTGATAAACGAATTGCGTATTCAGATTCGTCTCATCATTCTAAGCAACTTTCATGTACAAAGTATTTTCATCCGAGTTGCGGATTATTTTATATTAATTTTTAAAAATTTAATTCATTTTTAGAATTAATAGAATTAATTATATTAGAAAATGTTATTATGACGTCAGCATGATGTTAGGGTGGATGTCAGCAGTCAACTAGTAGAGTTGACCAAGTCAAACTGACGTGTGGATCCCATTCGTCATTGTCTCAGACTAACTAAACCTATTAAATAGACTAACTAAGTGATTAGGTTAATTCATTTTAATTAGATTAGTTAAGCAAGATTAATTAACCTAATTAACTCATTAATTAATTAATGTATTTATTTTACTTTTACTTTTATTAACATTTCTTTAAATCGTTCGGTTATGGGCGTTGCTGGCGCCCGATAGGGCGCCGCGGGGAGGAGCGCACGGCGAGGGGGGAGGGAGCTCACGATGGCTGGCAACGTCGGACATCGCAACGCTGAGGAGCAGTGGCACACGGGGCAGAGCGGCCCGACTCGAGCGGCGGCTGCAGCTAGAATAGGCGAATCGGGACACGGGGGGAGGTGTCGGAGCAAGGCGGCTGCGGCGAGCAGCAGCAGTAGGGCGCGCGTGCACGAGAGGCGGCGGCCGCGCGTGGAAACGGCGGTCGCGGGGCAGGGGCTCGCGCGCTGGTTGCAGCGAGGGTTGGCAAGGGGTGGCGAGGCCATGGGGCGCGAGCTAGGGCGATGGTGAGCGCGGCCAGACGCGGTGTCGGGCACGCGGTGTGCGACACGGGGGGTGCATGGGGAAGGAAGAGAGGGGGAGGTGTGGTGCTCACAGCGGGGCGCAGGGACTAAGGCAGCGGACTCTGGGTGGCCGATGGGGTAGCGGGACGGCGAGGCAGCAGGGCGACGGTGGTAGTGCTCCGGTGAGGGGCGTCGAGGACGGCGACGTGCGTCGGGGCGATGGGGTCGAGAGCGGCTCCGGGCTTAGGGCGGTCCGGCGGGGAGGAGGGTTGAGGAGGCGGGCGCCGGGGATGGTGGGGCAGAACTGGGCGGCGTCGGGGTTCAGCGATGGAGGTCAGCGGTGGGCGGCGGGGCCATGCCCGATCTGGATCGGGGGCGCCAAGGGAGGAGACGAGGGGGAAAGGGGAATCGTGGGGGGAGTGTGGATTACGGGTTAGGGTTTTGCCCGGAGTGAGGATATGGAGGAGGGGAGTGGGGCGCCGGCTAGGACGGCCTAGCTAACCCAGTGGCCAGCTGGGCCGAGGCCCAACGAGGCGGGGGGCTTTTTATTTGTTCTTTTCCTTTTATTTGTTCTTTTCTATTTTATTTTAGCTACACTTTATTTTTTTAGTTTAGTAAAATATGACAACAGCTCCAAAAATAGTGTTTGAAAATAACCCACTATCCTAAAAAGTTTTACCTCAAAATAAAATAGTTTAACATTTTATAAAATAGTAATGGCACTTATTTAATCGTTTCAACTACTGTTCTTAATCATTTTAGAGTATTAAAACATTTTATAAAAGTGAGGTTTCTTCACCTCAATTAACTTTGCATTATTTGGCACAACCCGGACATTTTAGTTTTAAAGTTTGAAAAAAAATGTTGTATGCTTTTAATTCAATTTTGAACTGAATCGGTTTTGGAGTAACCCGAGATTAACTACAGTGACAGAGGTGACGTGGCATCATTAGTAGGGAATTACTGCAGTCTAATTATCCGGACGTCGCACTCTCTAAGCATGTGGACATGTTTTTCGATTTCGGTTTTTCGCTGGAGGACAAGCGAGGTCTAAGCTTGGGGGAGTTGATATGTCCATTTTGCATCATGTTTCCTTACTATTATTTATGATGTTCTAATGCATAATAATGCTTTTCATAGTAATTCTAATGCCTTCTCTCTCATAATATGCAAGGTATACACAAAAAGGGAGAATTCCGGCAGCTGGAAATCGGGACCTGGAAAAGCTACGTCAGGCCACCTATTCTGCACAACTCCAAACAAGTTGGAACTTCACAAACATTTTTTATCAAATATATGATGAATATTGGAGCAAATAATTACCAGAGGGGGCCCACCAGGTGGGCACAACCCACCTGGGCGCGCCAGGGAGCCCAGGCGTGCCCTGGTGGGTTGTGCTCAGCCAGGACCACCTCCGCTGCCCATCTTATGGTATATAAGTCATTTTGACTTAGAAAAATGAGAGGAGGACTTTCGGAACGGAGCACCGCCGTCTCGAGGCGGAACCTGGGCAGGAGCGCTTTTTCCCTCCGGCAGAGCGATTCCGCCAGGGGAACTTCCCTCCCGGAGGGGGAAATGATTGTCATCATCATCACCAACAACTCTCCCATCTTGGGGAGGGCAATCTCCATCAACATCTTCAACAGCACCATCTCATCTCAAACCCTAGTTCATCTCTTGTGTTCAATCTTGTTACCGGAACTATAGATTAGTGCTTGTGGGTGTCTAGTAGTGTTGATTACATCTTGTAGTTGATTACCATATGGTTTATTTGGTGGAAGATTATATGTTTAGATCCAATATGCTATTTAATACCCCTCTAATCTTGAGCATGATTATCATTTGTGAGTAGTTACTTTTGTTCTTGAGGTCATGGGACAAATCATGTTGCAAGTAATCATGTGAACTTGATATGTGTTCGATATTTTGATAGTATGTATGTTGTGATTCCCTTAGTGGTGTCATGTGAACGTCGACTACATGACACTTCGCCATATTTGGGCCTAAGGGAATGCATTGTGGAGTAGCAATTAGATGATCGGTTGCAAGAGTGACAGAAGCTTAAAGCCCAGTTTATGCACTATTCCGTAAGGCGCCGATTGGATCCAAAAGTTTAATGCTATGGTTAGAATTTATTCTTAATACTTTTCTCGTAGTTGCGGATGCTTGCGGGAGGGTTAATCATAAGTAAGTGGTTTGTTCAAGTAAGAACAGCACCTAAGCACCGGTCCACCCACATATCAAATTATCAAAGTACCGAACACAAATTAAACCAACATGATGAAAGTGACTAGATGAAAATCCCGTGTACCCTCAAGAACGCTTTGCTTATCATAAGAGATTGTTTTGGCCTGTCCTTTGCCTCAAAAGGATCGGGCTACCTTGCTGCACTTCTATTTCTACTATCGTCACTTGCTCATTACAAATTACCTTGCTATCAAACTACTCTGGTACTCACAATTTCATCACTTGCAGACATTACCTTGCTGAAAACCACTTGTCATTTCCTTCTTCTCCTCGTTGGGTTCGACACTCTTACTTATTGAAAAGAGCTATAATTGATCCCCTATACTTGTGGGTCATCAAAGGTTTCTTTTATGTTCTTCTGGTGTCATAGTTTGGATAATATTGCTTTCAACATTAATAGGTGTACCTAAGATTTAATTGTTTATTCATTGCACATTAACAACCTTTGGGTTAGTACCTTCGGCATTAGTTATTTTGATAGCTCCAGATCGATAAACCTCCTCGATAAGACATGGTCCTTCCCATTTGGAGAGGAGTTTTCCTGCAAAGAATCTGAAATGAGAGTTGTACAAAAGAACATATTCTCCAACCTTGAACTCACGCTTTGGATTGTTCTGTCATGCCATCTTTTAAGTTTTTCTTTAAATAACTTGGCATTTTCATAAGCTTGGGTTCTCCATTCATCTAATGAGCTAATACCAAATAACCTCTTTTCACTGGCTAGTTTGAAATCATAGTTGAGTTCTTTAATTGCCCAACATGCTTTATGTTCTAACTCAAGAGGGAAATGACAAGCTTTTCCATAAACCATTTTATAGAGAGACATACCCATAGGATTTTTATATGCTATTATATAAGCCTAAAGTGCATCATATAATTTCTTAGACCAATTCTTCCAGGACCTATTGACAGTCTTTTGTAAAATTAATTTTATTTCTCTATTGCTAAGTTCAACTTGACCACTAGACTGAGGATGATAGGGTGATGCAATTCTATGGTTAACATCATACTTGGCAAGCATTTTACAGAAAGCACCATGAATAAAGTGTGAACCACCATCGGTCATTAAATATCTAGGGACTCCAAACCTTGGGAAAATAACTTCTTTAAGCATTTTAATAGAGGTGTTGTGATTAGCACTACTAGTTGGAATAGCTTCTACCCACTTAGTAACATAATCAACATCAACCAAAATATGAGTATACCCATTAGAGGAAGGAAAATGTCCCATGTAATCAAATCCCCAAACATCAAATGGTTCAATAGCAAGTGAATAATTCATAGGAATTTCTTGACACTTACCGATATTACCTATTCTTTGACATTCATCGCAAGATAAGACAAACTTATGAGCATCCTTGAAGAGAGTAGGCCAGTAAAACCCAGAATGCAATACCTTGTGAGCAGTTATGTCTCCAGCATGATGTCCTCCATAAGCTTCGGAGTGACATTTCCATAGGAGTTGTTCCTATTCATGCTCAGGTACACAATGCCTAATAATACCATCTACTCCTTTATAAAGATGTGGGCCATCCCAATAGTAATGTCTTAAATCATAGAATATTTTTTCTTTTGTTGGTATGTGAAACTAGGTGGTATGTATTTAGCAACAATATAATTAGCATAGTCAGCATACCAAGGTGTACTATTAGAAAAATTTATTGCAGCTAATTGCTCATCAGGAAAACTATCATCAATAGGTAGTGGGTCATCAAGAACATTCTCCGACCTACACAGGTTATCAACTACGGGGTTCTCCACTCCTTTTCTATCAGTGATATGCAAATCAAATTCTTGTAGCAAGAGAACCCATCGAATAAGCCTAGGTTTGTCATCTTTCTTTTCCATAAGATACTTTATTGCAGCATGATTAGTGCGAACAATTACTTTTGAATCTACAATATAGGATCTAAATTTATCACAAGAAAACACCACTACTAGAAATTCTTTTTCAATAGTAGCATAATTTCTTTGTGCATTGTCTAGAGTTTTACTTGCGTAGTGAATAACATTCAGTTTATTATCAACTCTTTGTCCTAAAACAACACCAACAGCATAATCACTAGCATCACACATAATTTCAAAAGGCAAGTTCCAATCATGTGGTTGAACAATAGTTGCAGAAATTAAGGCTTTCTTGAGTGTTTCGAAGGCTTCTAAACAACCATCATCAAAAACAAAAGGAATATCCTTTTGCAAAAGATATGTAAGAGGCCTAGAAATTTTAGAAAAGTCTTTGATAAGTCTCCTATAGAAACCAGCATGACCAAGGAAACTACGAATACCTTTGATATCTTTAGGACATGGAATTTTCTCAATTGCATCAACCTTAGCTTTTTCCACCTCAATACCTCTTTCAGAAATTTTGTGGCCCAAAAGAATACCTTCGTTAACCATAAAGTGGCACTTCTCCCAATTCAAGACAAGATTTGTTTGTTCACATCTCTGCAAAACTCGGTCAAGATTGCTTAAACAATCATCAAAAAACTCCCCATAAACAGAAAATTCATCCATGAAAACCTCAACAATCTTTTCACAAAAGTCGGAGAATATAGAAGTCATACATCTTTGAAACGTAGCAGGTGCATTGCATAAACCAAAAGGCATACGTCTATAAGCATAAGTTCCAAAAGGACAAGTAAAAGTGGTATTTTCTTGATCAGGTTGAGAAACAGGTATTTGTGAAAAACTAGAATATCCATCAAGGAAGCAAAAATGTGTGTGCTTAGATAATCTTTCTAACATTTGATCAATAAAAGTCAGAGGGTAATGATCTTTTCTAGTTGCTTTGTTTAATTTTCTAAAATCAATTACCATTCTATAGCATGTAACAATTCTTTGTGGAACAAGATCATTCTTATCGTTAGGAACAACAGTAATACCTCCTTTCTTAGGGAAACAATGGACAAGACTTACCCATCTACTATCAGTTATAGGATAGATTATACCTGCTTCTAGAAGTTTTAATATTTCCATTCTTACCACTTCTTTCATCTTCGGATTTAACCGACATTGGTGATCAACAACGAGTTTAGTATCAGGTTCCATATTAATCTTGTGCTGACACAGAGTGGGACTGATGCCCATAAGATCATCAAGAGTGTATCCAATAGTAGCTTGGTGCTTCCTTAGAACTTTCAATAATCTTTCTTCTTCATGTTCTGAAATGTTAGCACTAATAATAACAGGATAAATCTTTTTCTCATCGAGATAAGCCAATTTCAAAGTGTCTGGCAATTGTTTTAATTCAAACACGGGATCACCTTTAGGTGGAGGAGGACCTCCTAGAGTTTCAATAGGAAAATTATGTTTAACCAGAGGACGTTGTTCAAAGAAAATCTTATCTATTTCATTTCTTTCATGCATATGCATATCATTCTCATGGTCTAGCAATATTGTTCTAAAGGATCAGAGGACGTACAGCAATAGAAGCAAGACCAATAATTTCATCCTTACTAGGCAATTCTTTTTATGAGGTTTTCTACTAAACTTAGAAAAATTAAATTCATGAGACTCATCACCAAAACTAACACCGATGGTTTGTTTCTCACAATTTATTTTAGCATTAAGGGTGTTCAAGAAAGGTCTACCAAAGATAATGGGACAAAAGTCATCTTGTGGGGAACCAAGAACAAGAAAATCAGTAGGGTACTTTATTTTCCCACACAAGACTTCAACATTTGTAACAATCCCAAGTGGTGTGATGGTGCCTCTATTAGCAAGTTTAATAGTAACATCTATGTCTTCTATTTCAGCAGGTGCTATGTCATTCATAATTTCTTGATATAAGGTAACAGGAATAGCACTCATGCTAGCACCTAAGTCACATAAACCATGATAACAATGATCTCCTATTTTAGCTGCGACAACGGGAATGCCAACAACGGGTCTATGTTTATCTTTCACATCGGGTTTGGCAATTCTAGCAACTTCGCCAACGAAGTAAATAACATGCCCATCAATATTATTGACCAAGAGATCCTTAACCATAGCAACACAAGGTTCTACTTTGATTTGTTCAGCTGGTTTAGGTGCTCTAATATTAATTTTATTGACCATAGTTGAAACTTTAGCATGTTACTTTATCCTAACAGGGAAAGGTGGTTTTTCAATATAAGCAACAGGAACAATCGGATCAACATTATAGATAATAGTTTCATCTTTAGCTACTGTCAGTTCTTTAATTTCTTCTTTAATAGGTGGGTGATATTTGAACCACTTCTCTTTAGGGAGATCAATATGAGTAGCAAAAGATTCACAAAAGGAGGCTACTAACTCAGAGTCAAGCCCATATTTAGTGCTAAACTTTTGGAAAGCATCGGTATTCATAAAAGATTTAACACAATCATACTAAAGCTTAATACCTGACTCTTTACCTTCCTCGAGTTCCCAATCTTCAGAGTTGCATTTAATTCTTTCTAAAATATCCCACCGGAAATCAATAGTCTTCTTCATAAAGGAACTAGTACAATAAATATCAAGCATGGTTCGATCATCATGAGAAAGCCAAGAATAAAAATTCGGAATGATAATTTCTTTCGAGAGCTCGTGATTGGGCATGAATATAACATTGACTTAAGCCTCCCCCAAGATAGAGCAATACTTTTAAAGGAAATATGCCCTAGAGGCAATAATAAAGTTATTATTTATTTCCTTATTTCATGATAAATGTTTATTATTCATGCTAGAATTGTATTAGCCGGAAACATAATACATGTGTGAATACATAGACAAACATAGTGTCACTAGTATGCCTCTACTTGACTAGCTCGTTAACCAAAGATGGTTAAGTTTCCTAACCATAGACATGAGTTGTCATTTGATTAACGGGATCACATCATTAGGATAATGATGTGATTGACTTGACCCATTCCGTTAGCTTAGCACTTGATCGTTTAGTATGTTGCTATTGCTTTCTTCATGACTTATACATGTTCCTATGACTATGAGATTATGCAACTCCTGTTTACCGGAGGAACACTTTGTGTGCTACCAAACATCACAACGTAACTGGGTGATTATAAAGGTGCTCTACAGGTGTCTCCAAAGGTACTTGTTGAGTTGGTGTATTTCGAGATAAGGATTTGTCACTTCGATCGTCGGAGAGGTATCTCTGTGCCCACTCGGTAATACACATCAATATAAGCCTTGCAAGCATTGTAACTAATGAGTTAGTTGCGGGATGATGTATTACGGAACAAGCAAAGAGACTTTCCAGTAACGAGATTGAACTAGGTATTGAGATACTGATGATCGAATCTCGGGCAAGTAACATACCGATGACAAAGGGAACAACGTATGTTGTTATGCAGTTTGACCAATAAAGATCTTCGTAGAATATGTAGGAGCCAATATGAGCATCCAGGTTCCCCTATTGGTTATTAGCCGGAGACATGTCTCATTCATGTCTACATAGTTTTCAAACCCGTAGGGTCCGTACGCTTAAAGTTCGGTGATGATTTGTATTATGAGTTTATGTGTTTTGATGTACCGAAGGTAGTTCAGAGTCCCAGATGAGATCGGGGACATGACGACGAGTCTCGAAATGGTTGAGACCTAAATATCGATATATTGGACGACTATATTCGGACATCGGAAAGGTTTCGAGTGATTCGGGTATTTTTCAGAGTATCAGAGAGTTACAGGAATTCGCCGGGGAGTATATGGGCCTTATTGGGCTTTAGGGGAAAGAGAGAGGAGAGGGTGCGCCCCCCCCAATGCATAGTCCGAATTGCACTAGGGGGTGGGGGCGGCGCCCCCTCCTTCCTTCTCTTCTCTTTTCCCTTTCCTTCTCTCCTACTCCTACTACATGGAAGGGCTCCTAGTTCTACTGGGAAAGGGGGAGTCCTACTCCCGGTGGGAGTAGGACTCCCCTAGGGTGCGCCATAGAGAGGGCCGGCCCTCCCCCTCCTCCACTCCTTTATATACGGGGAGGGGGCACCCCTTTGAGACACAGCAATTGATCATTGATCTTTTAGCCGTGTGCGGTGCCCCCCTCCACCATAATCCACCTCGGTCATATCGTAGCGGTGCTTAGGTGAAGCCCTGCATCGGTAGCATCATCATCACCATCATCACACCGTCATGCTGACGGAACTCTCCCTCAAAGCTCTACTGGATCGGAGTTCGTGGGACTTCATCGAGATGAATGTGTGCTGAACTCGGAGGTGCCGTGCGTTCGGTATTTGGATCGGTCGGATCGTGAAGACGTACAACTACATCAACCGCGTTGTGCTAACGCTTCCGCTTTTGGTCTACGAGGGTACGTGGACACACTCTCCCCTCTTGTTGCTATGCATCACCATGATCCTGAGTGTGCGTAGGAATTTTTTTTAAATTACTACATTACCCAACAACTTTCTCCTTCACGAGGCCAAAAATTATATATATAATTCCAATCACGATGAACTAGATGCATATGATATTTTTTTGATGAAATTCCAATTCCAAGATCCAATATCACTGCATAGCCTATACCATGTCAATGCCTTTCCCTTCAAATATAAAGGGAAAACTTTCTTCTTAGCTTCATCTCTGGGTAAACCTGCAAGCTTAAACAATCCACAAATTTCTTCCACATATATCAAGTGCATATAAGGATGTTCGGTTCCATCTCCTGCATAAGGATTAGCTAGCAGTTGTTCTATCATACTCGAAGGAATTTTATAACCAATATTTTTAGTAGGTGCAGTAGGTTGAGGGGTGAATAATTGTGGTTCCAGCCGAGGTGAAGATACCCCGAACAAACCCCCTCAAAGGATTGTTCTCCATAGTAATAAGTGACAATAGATTTCAGCACGTAGTTATAATTTTTCCTTACCAATTTCCACTTACCAAGAGCGCTTCACTCCCCGGCGACGGCGCCAAAAAGAGTCTTGATGACCCACAAGTGTAGGGGATCACTCGTAGTCCTTTTGATAAGTAAGAGTGTCGAACCCAACGAGGAGCAGAAGGAAATGACAAGTGGTTTTCAGCAAGGTAATGTCTGCAAGCGCTGAAATTGTAAGTAACATATAATTTGATAGCAGGATAATTTGTAAAGAGCACATAACGGTAATAGCAAATAATATGCATCAAGATAGCCCAATCCTTTTGTGGCAAATGACAGGCCAAAGCGGTTTCTTATAATAAGCAAAGTGTTCTTGAGGTCACACGGGAATTTCATCTAGTCACTTTCACTACTTTGATAATTTGATATGTTGGTGGATCGATGCTTAGGTGCTATTCTTACTTGAAAAAACCTCCTACTTATGATTAACCCCCTCACAAGCATCCGCAACTGCGAGAAAAGTATTAAGATAGAATCTAACCATAGCATTAAACTTTTGGATCCAAATTGGCCCCTTATGAAATAGCGCATAAACTAGGGTTTAAGCCTCTGTCACTCTAGCAACCCATCATCTAATAACTACTCCACAATGCATTCCATCAGGCCCAAATATGGTCAAGTGTCATGTAGTCGATGTTCACATGACACCACTAAGGGAATCACAACATACATACTATCAAAATATCAAAAACATATCAAGTTCACATGATTACTTGAAAAAAGATTTCTCCCGTGACCTCAAGAACAAAAGTAACTACTCACAAGTGATAAATATGTTCATGACTAGAGGGGTATTAAATAGCATAATGGATCTGAACATATAATCTTCCACCAAATAAACCATATAGTGAGCAACTACAAGATGTAATCAACACTACTAGTCACCCACAGGTACCAATCCGAGGTTCCGATGCAAAGATTGAACGCAAAAGATGAACTTGGGTTTGAGAGGAGATGGTGCTGGTGAAGATGTTGATGAAGATTGGCCTCCCCAAGATGAGAGGGTTGTTGGTGATGATGATGTCGATGATTTCCCCCTCCGTGGGAAGTTCCCCCGGTGGAATCGCTCCGCCAGAGGGCAAAAGTGCTCCAGCCCAAGTTCCGCCTCGAGACGGCGGCGCTCCGCCCTGAAAGTTCCATCTGAGAAGTTTATGCATCACCGGATGCTGACTACTAGAAGGACGCAATCCATAGCGAGATGGATTCCATCTTAGCTAACGGGACATGGAAAATCACTGATCGTCCTTATGGTTGCCAACCATTGGGATGTAAGTGGGTGTTCAAAAAGAAGCTTAGGCTCGATGGTATTGTTGAGAAGTACAAGGATAGGTTTGTGGCCAAGGGTTATATCTAGAAAGAAGAAGAAGATTTCTTCGATACTTACTCACCTGTGGCTAGACTGACAACCATTTGAGTATTACTCATGTTGGCTGCCTCGCATGGTCTTCTCATTCATCAGATGGATGTTAAGACGGCTTTTCTTAGTGAAGAGCTAGACGAGGAAATGTACATGCAACATCTAAATGCACTAAAAAAAGATACATCCGTGACATTTTGGGCCGAACAAAATTTTTATGTCATACATATGACACTTCTATGACGATAATTGTGACAGAACCCGGTATCATCATAGATGTGGTGGGATCCTACTTCTATGACAAAAAATCATGACAGAAAATGGGCTTTTCGTCCTGGGCGGGATGGAGACGCAGCTGCATGACATTCTTTGGGCCGTCCGTGACGGAAAAAACCATGGTAGAAGCGAGGGGGAGGAAAATTTTGGGGAGTTCACGGTTACGGTGGGAGGTCGGGGGCCGAGTGATGCGCGTTTCTCTCGTACACGTACACGCGTGTGTGCGAGGCGTTGGCTCTAACTGAACCCGAGCGAGGCGTTGGGCTCTAACTGAACCCGAGCGATTGCACTGCAGGCTACGCGTTACTGGACCCGAGCGATTGATCGATGGCTGTTAACTGAACCCGATCGAGTGATTCCTTGGCTACTGCTGCTAACTGAAGCCGATCGATGGGATCAACAGTG
>NC_041386.1:160075409-160123815 GCF_002162155.2 Triticum dicoccoides | reverse complement strand
AGTGGAGGGCTGGATGAACAGTAGACGGTGGAGGGGTGCCCGTGGAGGGGTGGATGAACAGGACCCCGTGGTGTGGAGGACAGGATGAATAGTAGACGGTGGGGGGGTGCCCGTGGAGGGGTGGTTGAACAGGACCCCGTGGTGTGGAGGGCTGGATGAACAGTAGACGGTGGAGGGGTGGTTGAACAGTAGCCGGTGGAGTAGCGCGTGGTGGAGGCTGGATGAACAGGAGCCCGTGGAGGCTGGAGGAGGTTGATGGTGGATGAATAGTAGCTCGTGGAGGCTGGAGGGGGTCGACGGTGGAGATGAACAGTATCCCATGGTGTCCCGTTTTGCGGTACGCCACACCCCTCCCAATGAACAGGACCCCCGTTTCGACCATAGCGCTCCAACACAAGTCTGTTTCCTCCGTTTTGCGGTATGCCACACCCCTCCCGATCAACAGGACCCCCGTTTCGGCCGTAGGAGGTCCGTTTCCTCCATTTTGCAGTACGCCACACCCCTCCTGATCAACAGGACCCCCGTTTTGACCGTAGGAGGTCTGTTTCCTCCGTTTTGTGGTACGCCACACCCCTCCCGATCAACAGGACCCCCGTTTTGACCGTAGGAGGTCTGTTTCCTCCGTTGTGCGGTACGCCAGGCCTCGTTTCCATCGCCTCTTCCGTCCAAGCCCTCTCGATGAACACGACCACGCATTCTGTTCCGACCCATGAACATGACGACGATGCTGTTTCTCCGTTCCGACCCAGCCATGTACACGAGCCCTCGCCGTATGTATGCGCGAGTAGGCGTTCGAGACCCCGCCCATATGTACACATATGTGGCCGTATTTTCTTTCTTGCACCCTGGCCGCTGTACGTACGTGTACATGCTACGTGCGCGCCTCTACTACAACACATGCATGCCTGTACTACGACACGTGCGCGCCTCTACATCCACTAGTATATATGTACATACACGTTCGCGACCAGAATGACAACGCTACGTACGCTTCGACCAGGTGGGTCCCGACTGTCAGGCACTTCCTTGCCTGCGAAGATGTAGCCGGTGGGTCCCAGCAGTCAGGGGGCGAATCTTTTTTTTTTGCCCGGACGCACTTCCTTGCGTGCGAATATGTAGCTGGTGGGTCCCAGCAGTCGGGGGGATGGTGGGTCCCAGCAGTCAGGGGGGCGAATCATTTTGGTTTTTTTTGCTCGGACGCACTTCCTTGCGTGCGAAGATGTAGCTGGTGGGTCCCAGCAGTCAGGGGGGCGAATCATTTTTTTTGCCCGGACGCACTTCCTTGCGTGCGAAGGTGTAGCTGGTGGGTCTGAGCAGTCAGGGGGGAAACGTTTTTTTCATGAAATACGGTGGCTCGTCCGGTGGGTCCCTGCTATCTGGTGGAGGAAACATTATTTTCCGCGTAATAAGGAGGCACTTCCTTGCTGCGGCCGTGGACCCAGCTGTCAGCCTCTCCACATACAGTCCACGTCCGATGGAACTCGTTCCTTGACCACATTGACCACGCCACGCCGAGAGCACCAGGGCAATGGACGATGGCGAGGCCTAGGAAGGGGACGACGCGGAGCCGGGGAAGACGCAGCAGTGGAAGCCCGCGCGGAGAGGAGTATGAGGGTTCACTGGTTCGGCTGCAGTGTGAGGCTGCCGTAGCCGCAGAATAATAGGGGGTGTGGGTGAGTAGAGGGATGGCCTGGCCAGCGGTGGAAGTAGTACGGGGCGGTGAGGCCTCCGCGGCATCACAGCCGGCCACGGGAGGCAGGAGCACGCGACACGACCAGCGCTGCTTTGGGCGGCTGGAGCAAGAAGACTAGAGGTTGAAGAAGCACTACGGCCGTTGGATGGACATCGTACGATCACTGCAGCTAGAATCGTTTATATTGACTAAGTTGAGAAAGCCCTTGGTACGCGTCAACTTAGTAGGCCCACAGCTCGGATTTGGCAGAGAATATATAGCCCATTTTCGATTTGTAAGAATGTACAGCCCATTTTTTTAATTCTAATGGAATTTACTACAGCCCATTTACAGTTTGTTAAAAGTACAGCCGAACTTCTAGCTAGGACAACGATTAATAATTTCAAACAACCGCTCAAAACAGAATTCAAAAAAAATTCCCACATTTTAATGGGATCCGAAATATTTTTATCCGAAATTTCTAGTCAGGTTAAATATAATATCAAAATAAAGTTGTATTACGTTAAAATCCAACGAAATATTGTGCGCGCAACAAGTAATGAAATTAAAATTTTCAAATTCCAAAAATAATATATTTTTCAAACTAATTACGTGTTTGGTGCATAGTAATTGTCCAGTTATTATAATTACATCACATTTATTATTTTCTTAAAGTCCATTTTCTTGTTAAGCCTAATGCATACCTGCTAGGAAAGTTTGCAGCCCAGCGGGGCGGAGAATAACAAGTTGACCCGGATATTGTGTATAACGGTCAGCCCAGTTGCATTGCTGATGTTGAAAAAAAGCTATTTTTTATACACACATTTAAAAGAATGTATAGATAAGGAACATTTTTTATACACACATTTAACAATTTTTAAATACATGATTAACACTTTTTAAAACATATTTTTAGTCAACAGTGGGCCCACAGCGAGCGGAGGAGGTCACAATACACATATTTTTTAAATACATGATTATTACTTTTTAAAACATATTTTTTAGTCAACAGTGGGCCCACAGTGAGCGAAGGGGGTCACAATACACATATTTTTTAATACATGATTAACACTTTTGCAAAAACAATTAGCCCACAGTGGGCCGACAGGACCCAATCAGCCCACAGTGGGCCGACAGGGGCCAGTCGGCCAGCTGTAGGCCGACTGGAATCCAATCGGCCGGCTGTGGGCCGACTAGGCCCAGTCGGCCTGCAGCGAGCCGACGGTGTATTATTTTTGAAAAAAAATTTACCCAGCGTAATATTTATGAAAATTAATAAAAAAATGTATTATTTAAAAAAATAGCAAAAAAGGCCTGTGTAGTACAGTACAACCTAACATGGTTACTCAGCCCACATTCAGCGACGCCGGAAAGTCCCAAACAAGGCTTCTATACAACTTTTTGAAGTCACTGAGCTCAATTAATAACTTAAGAAAAAAGTTAGATTACAGTGGAACCTAATTAAAAGCTGTCACGAGCAAAAAAATAATTCAACGGTCCCTCTTGTGTGTGTGTGTGTGAGAGAGAGAGAGAGACCCATCGGCCGATGCTCGTAAATACATCTTTCAGCCATATGCATTGCTGATGCTCAGTAAAAACTTATATAGTTGACACAATCATATAGAACATCATAGCACACTGAACTTGCATACAAAAATTTCATGCAGGCAGCACAATCAGGATGGAAGCAGTGGATCGCTACGGGAAGGGCTATGTTGAAACCAACGAAGTCGTACATAACGGTTCATCGTCTTTATCAATGATGGAGAAATATATTGAATGTTGTGCAAAGAAAATAGACAGACAACACAATAAGTTTTGCTAGCACATTAAGTTGACGTACAACCCTTTCTAAAAAAAGTTCAGGTACAAAATTAGAACAGGTCACAATCAAATGTACTGGCATATCTGTGCTTCACACCCATAGCTCGGATTTAACTAGTATCTAACAAGATTCAGTTGTTACCTCAAATTAGAGCACATCCAGGCAGCCAGCCCTACCTCTTCTCCCAAAGAAGCAGTGGCCTCCGCCGCGCGATGGAGTAGGCCCTGTGCCATCCATCGTTCCGAGCAACACGGGGAAAGTCTGACGTTGACTCTTGTAATGGACGTCGTCGACGGACCCTAGCACTAGCGGTGGCGGCAGGACTTCGATTGATGAATTGACCACTTCTTCGACATGCACGAAGACTCGATACAGGTACATCCCTAACGTGGTCCACGGCGGCCTTGGTGGCAACGAATAGTACAACCCCGGTTCCTGCACCGGTATCTCAACACCAATCACCTTTGTTATGGTGGACGGCTTCTTCATCCATGCCATAACCGTCAGAGCCCAGCTGTCTGGAGGAACAAACATACTTACGAGCTCACCTCCAAGGTCGTTGATAAGCTCATTCATGGACTCGCTGTTCCAAGCACGTCGAGGCATGCCGTGGAAGGTAATCTTTGTTAAAAACTCAAGCTTAGAGGGCATCGAGCCCCATCCTGGGTGCCACCGATCAAAGTTCACCAGCGCGCCATCGCAGAACAAACGCCGGGAAGATTCGAACACACGACTGCAGTCGAAAGTTGTCCGGAACATGACGAAGAAATCAGCCGGTGGCGGACAGACTTCGACGAGCAAGTCACTTATTTGGATGCCGTGCGCAATGCCAAGAGCTTTGACAAGGTCATCCGGCGAGACGGGAGGCCAGTCTCCATTGATGGTTACCATCAGCACTTTGCCGGCAAACTGGTCGACAAGCGCCGCCATGCCACCGTTGAGCGACAGCACACAACGACCGAAGGCAGGACGGACCTCAGGATCTCCGGCTCGGAGATCCGTGTTGACCGGCGACATGATAGTGCGCTTGAGTACAGGGAGTACAGGAGGGGGATTTGGGGGAACTGGAGTAGGAATCGAGATTCCAGAGGTGGGGGAGGGGCGGGAGACTGGGGATAAAAAGGTAGCATGAATTTCGAGCACGCGCCAATATGCTCTCGGTGCGCAAGTGCACGAAAACACCGGTGGCACCCACACGTCGGCCTAAGAGTCCTTATTCTTTCTTTTTTGGAGAGCCCGACCTTTTTTTTCAGGATCTTTTGAGAGCCCGGCCTGAGAGTCATAATTGACCTGTTTGGCATTGCGTTACTACTCGGCCCATATTCAACGACACCTCACTGGCCCAAACAAGTGTACATCATCGAAAAGACACTGAGCTCAAATTATATAACTTGAAAAAAGGAGATATACTCTGAACACTGGAGAATGGTGATGCCCTCATTTAGTCCACCAGTAGTTCGAGACAATAAACAGTTCGAAACAATGATATATACAACATTCAAACACTGACTAGTGACTACTACTGACATAAACAGCAAGACATGATAGTTCATAAGAAGTCTTGCTACACCACCAAAACACACCCATCTGCAACACTTAGACTCTCGTGATCCAAACGAGAATGACATTCTAAATAGAAGCAACTATTACATAGTAAGAGTAACATAGACGAGGATGACCAAATGACAAGGAATATGCATAACAAAAGAAAGAACTACCCATCCAGAACCAGCAGCGAAGACAACAAAGTCATTCGAAGAGATGATCCAACACCATCATAATTTGCAGCCCCGCTTCAGCGACCAGTGATCCGGAGACACCAGTACTCCACCCTTTCGATGCAACAGCTCAATTACCTATCAACCTGAAGGCTTGAACCACATCACTGCCTGTCGTAATTGAGACATCCAAGGATCAAAGTTAATCCGGATGCCTTTGTCATTCTCACCTTCTTTTGGCTGCAGGCAGTATTGTTGACAAACAGGGGAGTTTGCTCCCGAACTCCTAGGGCTCGCAGTGTAGACATAGTTTTCCATAGCAAACAGAGCCTCTCTGCCATCAAGGTCATTGCCAACGGTGATCTCCTAGTTAATCGGATAATTGAGTCCGAGAAACAGAGAGTGTGAACCAAGGCTGTTTACCCGCCTCCAACTAAAAAATCCTAAAGGCCCCAACAAGCTGGTATCCTGCTCATAGACGTAACAGCCACTGTCCGGATACTCACGTATTACACGGTGCTTGTATACAGTGGGGTTTTTGCAATATAACTTTTCCGGCTCATGTGTCCGAATGATCATCAGTCTTTTGCCGTCGTCTGATCGAGCGAGGAACCAGTTGTGCTTCCCTGTTTTTGGCAAAGGTGGTGTGATTACAAAGGGCAGTAACTGTAGGGACACTGCATCATATCAAAAAGGATAGGCATTGTTACTGTAAGATCAGCATTGTTCTGAGTATGAGTAGGATAATGCAAGAAACAACATTGATATGTCCCTGTTGGAACTAGGAGGAAAATACAGGGAAATGTATACTGGGTTCGAAAATATAGAAGTGCCATGCATGGTTCTACTCATGTTATCTCACAATCGATTCTTCACAGGAAACTACCATGTCATGCATGTTATGTAATCATGTTCTGTCCTCACAAACAAATTCTTCAAGGTAACTAACAGACCATGCATTGTTATATACTCGTGTTCTGTGGGCAAAAATTTTGTGAGGATATTATTCTAGCCATTGATTGCTGAAGGGCGAATATAGGTATGTACACATGGTAAGCATTGCAGGATTTCACTACTTCCAAATATAGAGTTCTCCATATGCACAATTACTTCCCTAATGTATGGTTGAAACCAACAGTGTGGTGCATGTTTCTACATCATGAAAATGAGGAAACTAACATGAGAGGAAACAACTTACACGCGCCGTCCCAGCAATACATGGTGCCATCTGCTTTGCCGATCGCGTAGATGATGCCATTGTGTTCAATAGCATCACAGAAGTGTGTATCAGCTTTGACGATGATCCACTGCGAGCCGAGTTGTCTCCAGCTAAAGAAGGCACCGGCGTAAAGATAGGCGAGTCCGCGGTCGAACAAGGCAATTAGCTTGAAGTCTGCGTAATTCGCATGTCATGTGGGCACTTGGCAGATTACAATCTTCTGCAAAACAAGGTCCGTCCAACTGACGTAGTAATCTAGATGACTTGGACCGCGATGGTAATACTCTATATAATCCAACGAAGGAAGGATAGTCTCATGGGAGGTCTGGAAGTTCACGAGCACCAACTTTTTACCATCTTCTCTGAAGGTAGCCATCCAGTGGGAGTTCATGCCGACCCAGTACATACCTGCCAAGAAGTTTCGGGCGATGGTGATCGGATCGATGTTGAGGGAAATGATGTACGGCGACCCACTACATACCTGCAAAGAAGTTTCGGCTAATGGAGATCGGATTGAAGTCGAGGGGCATCATGCACGCCTTCGTATCATGGTGAGCGAATCTCGCAAGACTAGATAGCAGCAAGCAGGGTGTCTTGAAAAGCTTAGGACTTGCTTCGACGATGGTCGTGTGCATGTCCCTCGAGCATGCAGCCAGCCGCAGGGCGCTCAACATATCCATACACGAACAACAGAGGTCGAGGGTGTCACTGGGGAGATTGCTCACCTAAACGGAGGGAGTATTCCTTAACCATAGAATGTTGTGTCTCCCACTCACGCACTCAAAAAAAACTACGACACATTTTTTTATCTGTTTGCATAGGTCCCACCTATCAGGAAGGATGGGCATGTACATGAACAGGTACGACTCATCAGTCTACCCGCATAGCCTTTTCGTTTAGTCTACCTAGCCATCTAATGAACTGCCTGCACGCCACTTCTCCCATTTACTCCTTCTCCATCGGGAACCGATTCTCCTCGGCTTCTTCACCTCCCCTTCGTCTTCATTTGCATCCAAACCCCACTGTGTTCACATTGTTTTAACCTCTTTAAATAATCATCTACTACTTCAGTTAGACTAGCCATCTAATCCTAATTCTCCAAACCATAGCCCTCCGTTCCAGCGGTTCCAAATGGAGAAAGAGATCGAGATGCAGGTTTTTATCGTCCAACATGTCCTCGTCGAAGGCTCGATGCGCATAGTTGCCACCGTCACCGTCCACCCAACGGTTGTTCGGCAGTGGATCAACAATGTATCCAACTCCCTCGAAACGGTAGAGATGAGGGTCATCGGTCTCGATGCAGAGTACACAGAGCGTGCCCCTGGGAAGATCCAGCGCACCGCCGTCCTTCAGCTGTGCCTCAAAGATGATGTTTTGGTGTACCACATCATACACTCGCCCTCCATACCAGGTGAGCTTCACGATTTCTTGTCTCGGGAGGACGTATACTTCTGTGGGGCAGCCATCGAAGGGGACAAACAGAAGCTGGAGCCGTACAACCTTGATTTGAAAAGCATCGCTGACCTACAAACCAGAATCAAAATTCCTGTAGAAGTTTGTGATAAACAGACACCATCCCTATTCGACGTAGCAAATTTTGTGCTCGGTACAAATCTGCAGAAGGGTGACGAGACAGTGGCATTAAGGTCGTCTAGATGGGAGAATTATCCCTTGATGTACGAGCGGATAAAATATGCTGCCCTTGATGCCCGTGTGAGTTTCGAGATAGCTGCAAGGTCCAAAGAGCTTGTTGCGAAGCCATCTCCCACAGAGAATGAGAAGAAGAAGAAGAAGAAGAACAAGAAGAAGAAAAGGCTACACCAGTAGGAGGGCATTATGGATGGATGAACTATTTCCTCTCTTGTAAAAAAATTGTTCCCTCTCGGTGTATATTGATAGAGATGGACTATTTCGATGGTGTGCATGTCTTTGGAACAGAGTAGTAGCATGGGTCCGCTTGACTATAAGGAACTATTTATCCGCATATATAGCTTTCTCTGCTACTCCTTCCAGTGATCGGTATGCAGTGCATGTGTCCGTAGACATGACAGCTTGTCCATGGAAGTTCAACTATGGCGACCATCATGTTTCATCTCGTGATTCCCACTGTTGGGGAACGTAGCAGAAATTCAAAATTTTCCTACGCGTCACCAAGATCTATCTATGGAGAGACCAGCAACGAGTAGAAAGGAGAGTGCATCTACATACCCTTGTAGATCACTAAGCGGAAGCGTTCAAGTGAACGGGGTTGATGGAGTCGTACTCGTCGTGATTCAAATCACCGATGATCAAGTGCCGAACGGACGGCACCTCCGCGTTCAACACACGTACAGCCCGGTGACGTCTCACACGCCTTGATCCAGCAAGGAGAGAGGGAGAGGTTGAGGAAGACTCCATCCAGCAGCAGCACAACGGCGTGGTGGTGATGGAGGAGCGTGGCAATCCCGCAGGGCTTCGCCAAGCACCATGGGAGAAGAGGAGGAGGGAGAGGGGCAGGGCTGCACCAACGAGAGATCAAATCGCGTGTTATGGGCAGCCCCATGCCTCAATATATATAGGGGGGAAGGGGGCTGCGCCCCCTTTAGGGTTTTCCCACCCCCTAGGGGCGGCGGCCAGCCCTAGATGGGTTTTGGGGTGCGGCCAAGAAGGGGGGGAGGAGTCCATCCTCCCCAAGGCACCTCGGAGGTGCCTTCCCCCTTGAGGACTCTTCCCTCTAGGGTTCCCTAGGCGCATGGGCCTCTTGGGGCTGGTGCCCTTGGCCCATGTAGGCCAAGGCGCACCCCCTACAGCCCATGTGGCCCCCCGGGGCAGGTGGCCCCACCCGGTGGGCCCCCGGGACCCTTCCGGTGGTCCCGGTACAATACCGATGACCCCGAAACTTGTCCCGATGGCCGAAACAGGACTTCCTATATATAAATCTTTACCTCCGGACCATTCCGGAACTCCTCGTGACGTCCGGGATCTCATCCGGGACTCTGAACAACATTCGGTAACCACATACAAGCTTCCTTTATAACCCTAGCGTCATCGAACCTTAAGTGTGTAGACCCTACGGGTTCGGGAACCATGCAGACATGACCGAGACGTTCTCTGGTCAATAACCAACAGCGGGATCTGGATACCCATGATGGCTCCCACATGTTCCACGATGATCTCATCGGACGAACCACGATGTCAAGGACTTAATCAATCCCGTATACAATTCCCTTTGTCTAGCGGTATTTTACTTGCCCGAGATTCGATCGTCGGTATACCGATACCTTGTTCAATCTCGTTACCGGCAAGTCACTTTACTCGTTCCGTAACACATCATCCCGTGATCAACTCCTTGGTCACATTGCGCATATGATGATGTCCTACCGAGTGGGCCCAGAGATACCTCTCCGTTTACACGGAGTGACAAATCCCAGTCTCGATCCGCATAAAACAATAGATACTTTCGGAGATACCTGTAGTGCACCTTTATAGTCACCCAGTTACGTTGTGACGTTTGATACACCCAAAGCACTCCTACGGTATCCAGGAGTTACACGATCTCATGGTCAAAGGAAGAGATACTTGACATTGGCAAAGCTCTAGCAAACGAACTACACGATCTTTGTGCTATGCTTAGGATTGGGTCTTGTCCATCACATCATTCTCCTAATGAAGTGATCCCGTTATCAACGACATCCAATGTCCATAGCCAGGAAACCATGACTATCTGTTGATCACAACGAGCTAGTCAACTAGAGGCTCACTAGGGACATATTGTGGTCTATGTATTCACACGTGTATTACGATTTCCGGATAATACAGTTATAGCATGAATAAAAGACTATTATCATGAACTAAGAAATATAATAATAACACTTTTATTATTGCCTCTAGGGCATATTTCCAACACCCACGACGCCTCTCCAACCCACGGCACCACGCCCATCGACGTGCGCCTCACCCCTATCGGCCGCACCGCCCCTCTGCCTTTGTGTGCATGACATGTGGGCCACCTAAAATGCGGCGAGCATCAAGTTTCTACCATAGCCACCTGCGATTCCTATGATGCCTCTTGAACCCATGAAACCACACGTCCCCCGACTTGCGGCTCACCCCTCTTGGCCCCACTGCCCCTCTGCCTACGGGAGCATTACATGTGGACCAGTCACCTATCGGGTCCACATGTTATTGACTCAAAGGTAGGTGTAGTAAGGCGCTGAAGCTCAGTCCCGACGGCCCTGAGAGGGAAATGTAACTCCTGTGCCAGGGCTTGTGGTGCTCCCGCAGCACGAACTCGTGCCAAACTCGAGATTTGTTTCTTTACTATACATGCACGCAACGATTTAATGGACATTGTAATCTCAACATGTGATGGGGAGCTCTAAATTTGAATTTGAAACTTGCAAAACGAAAAGATTCAAAACAAACAAACTGGGAGAGAGGGAGTATATCGTAGGATGTGTCCCATACAAAATAAGTCCCCTGGTTTGTCACCGCGAAGATGCGGTTAGAAAGGAGCACGGCGTCTTCCTACTCGGACGGCATCAAATCGGCCGCAGACAGCATGGTCGGCCTTTGACCGCCATGTGCAAGGTTCGTTCTTTCTTATTCAATCTCACCATGGTTCCATCGTACCAATTCATGCGGTGGCCCGTTGCATGGTTGATCCCAATGTTGGACAAAGGTTCTACGAGAACGGTGTCACCGTTGTAAATGTTGTGCAAATTGATGTTGGTACCCTCCCGTACATATGCAAGCCAATCTCCACTCGCACCGAGCCTAACCTGTGAAACAGTGGGCAGGGGGAGAATTAAGAAATGGACATGGAAGTAGTCTTTAGAATGCATTTACTACGTGATCAAACTCATCTTACCTGCTCATCGGAGGAAATCCGAGTGCCCCTCAACGTCGGCATCTCAAGGGGCGTCAACTTGCAACTACGGCCACGCCACGCTGGAGAGACCCCCAAGGAAACATCCTCGTGCATTCCATGGAACATCAAGATGCATTTGTATGAGTAGTTTATCTTGTGAGAGAAAAGGATGAACGAGGGAAGGCCTCTAGAGATAGAGATGGACACTACTACTACCAATGTGCTGGCCCGTGTGTTGCAATGGATCCAAAGTAGCAGAATAATACTTGTTCACGTGCTTGAAATATAAACACTCTAGTTTTGATATACATGTCTCAGCAGACATGACAGCTTGTCCATGGAAGTTGAACCACGGTGATCATCACGTTTCTTGTTTCTACCACTGCCACACCCACACGCGATTCCCACGACGCCGCTCCAACCCACGGCACGACGTCCCCCGACGTGGACATGGATCCTCTGACGTAGTAGAATGGTAGGATTGTTCGCGTCAAGGGATCCTCATCCCCCCGACGTGCCCCTCATCCCTCTCAGCCCCACTGCTCCTCTGCCTTTGTGTGCATGATATACTCCTAATATATTACTCCCTCCGTACCTAAATATTTGTCTTTTTTGAGATTTCAAATGGACTATCACATACGGATTATATAGACATATTCTAGAGTTTCTAGCAAGATGCCCGCGTGTTGCACGAAGTTGATGGAAAAGGTAAGCACAACTTATAAATTGATGGATCAAGTACTAGTTACAGTGATGCATATAATTAAGCAAAGGGATCGCACATGTCGGTATTGACTGGAACGAGAATGCAACAGCAAAATAAGAATTAAGGCCACGATGATGCGATCACAGTGGTGGTTACAGAAGGCAAGAAGAAAGATGGATCCACGAACGTACGACCTCCTCCTCCTCAACTTAGTGCGCCGGGCCACCGACCGGCGGCTAAGGAGCGGCGGCTATTGTGGCGAGGTCGAGGTGCTTCTCAGCAAAGGCATCCAAGGCTTCCAGCCGGTTGAGGAAGGCCAATCTTGTAGCGTCCTCACTGGCATTGTAGATACCTATGTACATGATTTGCTCGTACACGTGGATGTGTAGGTCGACGAATTCTTGCAGGGCGAGGCTCCTCGCGGCGAGCGCAACCTCCAGGTGGACATTCTTCGTGGCGTCGGCGGGCAGTCGCAGGGCCACCAGTGCTTGAAGGAGGTTTCGGCCATGGAGGTCGATTAGGGTGGCAGGCAATGGGGAGCCCGGGAGCGCGGGCTGGAGGAGTACGGCGATGTCGTCTGTGAGCTTCTTGATGACGGTGAACTTGTTGCTGGTGTCAATGATCATCTGGTCCAACTGAGAGTCGTAGTTGGCGTCGACGGCAGCCATCCACCAGCCGGTCTCCAACACCGTCTGGAGACGATCCTCGGCGCCATGCCGCAGGCCGGCGCCGTGGACCATCTGGCGCAGCCGCTGGCCGCTCATGCGCATCACCTCCATGGGTCTGGAGTGAGCTCTTTTGCGCTTAGTGTAGGTGCTTAGGCAAATGCTTAGGTGCGTACGATGTGGTAGATGCATTGGAATGGAGGGCGCCTTTATATGAGGGCAAACTGCGTTGCATTCACATCGTGCAGCCTCTTTTCCCGGACCTCCTCCCATTACTTCCCTCATGCATTAATTGAGGAGGATGCATTAGCCGTTCAACATATCGGGAACCGCTACTCCCTCCCTCGTCTGCATTAAAGCCGTATCGGGAACTGCGCCGCCCGCTTTCAAATCGAATACGCCCTCCGTCTAGGTGAGTATTAAGTCATCTTACGAAAACCAAATAGTAAACACATAGGCGTAGTGCATTAACTCTCACGTTGTTTCTTAGGCTAGCCATAGTGGGAGTAACTTAGGTAGTAACTTAACACATCCCAAGACAATTTTGCGTATGTGGCAACTATTTAATGAGGAAAGAGGTGCTTGTGGTAACATAATATGTTACTGTAACATAGTGCTTTAGTCGCTTCGATAGAGATGCGAGAAGACGAGAGAGTAGGCTGCTGCAAACGTAGGGCTGTGTGATTTGACAGCGAGTTACTGTTGGATAGGTGGGGCCCCGTGATTTGACTTGCCATTATCATTTTAACTGCGGCGCTACGACCGGTGTGAGTCTCCCAGATTCCTGACCACCTCCATACAGGTGCCTCTCCCAATGCTCCACCATGTAGTAGAGGCTGGCTCTTACATGAGAGCCCACTTCTCCACTTTTTCCTTGCCTCTATTTCCTCCACATATGCAAAAATGCCATGTAAAGCACACAATTGTACTTACTTTTACTTGCTCCTACTGGTGCTTAAGCTTGCCACATAGGCATAAAGTCTGATGTGGCAAGTTATTCAAGAAGAGAGAGACTAGTTTGGTGACCCAAGGAAGAAACGGTGCTGAGCGTGTGTACCTAGGTGAAAAGACAATTTTGAGTCTATAGCTAATTAAATGAAGCAAACTTAGCAACACCATTTCATTGGAAGAGGTCACTCCTTGACAAATGCAATAAATACTAGTACTCCATGTGTCCCATAATATAAGAACGTTTTTGGCACTACACTAGTGTCAAAAACGTTCTTATATTATGGGACGGAGGGAGTACGAAGAAAGAGATAGAGAGGAGTAAAAAATACACTTATAGCCAACCTTGTTGTAGTATGAGTGACTAAGTGATGACTATGTATAACATGCCGAACATCAGATAGCCTAACGTACCGTGGTAAATCTCCAAGGGCGCGACCACACGAGCGACCCGACGGTCGTGGTAGGCGCGACCATGATACGGGCTGCTGGCAGCCCTTGGATCTGAGATCAAACGGTCGCATGCTAAGTTGCTGAAAATTTGTAGAATAACCTTCCAGGATAGGATATTCACCCATAGGTCTAGAATCACACCATGCAACTGTTCGATCTCAGATCCAAGGGCTCTCGGAAGCCCGTATCATAGGAGAATGGAAAGCCACTACCCTGCCGTTCGCACACTGGCAGTTCGCTCCTACTCGTCCCCGCACGTCCTTCAATACTACGGCGGTTCGCTCCTAGTCGTCCCGTCCATTCACATTACGGCAGTTCCACTAATCCTAACCCTCCTCCCAAATCCATGGCGTCCCAAATCTCCAGGATCGGCGGTGAGTACAAGGTTAGAACCATCACCGGCGATGAGTTCGACGCCATCTACACCCGTTCTTCCGCGACGGTGAAAGGATACCTTTCTCGCTTCAGACGCATGTTCGAAAACTCAGATGATGAGTGGGTCGCTGGGCTAGATGTTGAGTACACCACAGTCCTGGGACGAGAGAAGGATCTAAAGGATGAAGAGAGAAAGAAGCCCGCCATGATCCAGGTTTGCGTGCATGACTTATGCTTGGTCTACAACATATGCCATGCCGACGTTGAGTGTCAGGATTTTAAGGACTTCCTCGGGAGCAACCTAGTCAAATTCGTTACTGTAGACTTTGGTAACGACAAAGAAGTCCTGCGTCGGGTAGGCCTCGTTGTAGGCAACACCTTCGACCTCCAGAAGAATCGGCTAGTGTCCTCTCTTCAGCCTTCAATGCTGACCCTGGCAGGAGCCATGGTTCATCCTTCGTACGGTAAACTAGACAAACCTCCATACACGTTTCATCGTCATGCATGGCAGCGGAATGCACTAGATATAGACCACATCCAGTACGCTGCAATGGATGGCTACCTTTGCTTCAATATCTACAAGGGTTGGATGAAGAGCAACAGCCAAGTGTGCGGTTCAAGCAAAGAAGTATCGGCCAAGAGGAAGAGGGACAAGGACGAAGTCGAGGACATGGACGAGGACTCCGAGTAAGGTGGCAGTGTCGTTGCTCATGGTGGTTTTAATGCAGTGTCTACCGGAATAGTTGCAAAGTTTAATTTCAGGTGTGCTTAATTTAATTTGAGGGGTGTGTTGTGCTGAGCCCCCAGCAGAACTATGTTATGTTTCTTCTTGTTACTTTAACTCTTAAGTACGTACATACAAGTATTTCTTACATTTCATCTTTTAGTTGGTACAGTACTACCACTCATTTCTTCACATTTTATACGTACAATATATATGGCCAACATCATATAGCCAGCAGCTTAGTTGTCAAAGAATTTCAGGGTGCTTAGTTTTGTCAAAGAACCAGGGTGCTTAGTTTTATTTGAGGGGTGGGTTGTGCACTTGTGTTGGACACCATTATTGTGACAAGCCTTTTTAATAGTACTATATGCATAATTTGGCGATGAGCGCTCTCTATATGTACCACCTTTTTTTAAATTTCAAGTTTTGCTCCATGGCGCAATCCATCGATACTACTATTGTACAAAAGTGGAGTATATACATTTTATAAAAGGCTAGAGGGCGGGGCAGTCTAGCTCGGTCGGTTTCACGAGAGGCGAGGGCCTTTGTGATTTGACGGCTCATTACTGCTGTCAAATCGAATAGTACTGCGCCTCCCGCTGCATGCCCGGCGCCTCCATTAAACCCGCATGCAAACCGAGAATCCTACTCCGGCCACACGTCCGTTCATGAGCGGGCCGGAATTAAATGCAACACCGGCCAAGCTCCTCCCGTCCGCCCTCAGTTTAAACGAGGCCAGACGCTGGCCAAGCTCCTACCGCCCGCCCTCTATTTACACGAGGCCAGACAGACAGCGGGCAAGAATCGCACCCCTCCGGCACTCCCCCATCTCCTCCTTCACCATTTTCTCCACTCCTCCGATGGCTTCCGATGAGCCATTCTCCGGCATATTACCCGGCTGGGTGGCCCGCCGAGCCCTCCGGATACGGGCGAGGCCGCTTCGTGCTTCACCAACCTCGCTTGGCCCGATGGAGCCAGTTGCCGTCCCAAGCAGGCGCGTGGTTCAGCAACTCGTCGCTCCAGTTCAGCTCGATGAGGAGTGGCGAGTTGCTCCACGCCGGCACAGCAGCGAGCACGCCAGTACGGGCGCCTTCGCTGCCACGTCGTACCGCGCCACCAGTGTCTGCGGTGGCCGTGCCTCCCGTGCCTGCGGCAGTGCCATGCAGGCAGAGACAGAAGCCGGGGGCGTGGAGAGTGATGAGTCGGTGGCCAGGTTCTCCGTGTCCGCCGCCATCATCGAGGACAAGTAGAACACGGGAGGCCGCCGCCACTTGGGACCCATGAAGGCCACTGCCGAGGCGACGACCGCGGATTCAGGTGGTTTCTTTGCTGCTTCGTCTCTTCCGAGGACCTTCGTCGACCCCGCAAGTGTCTGACGGACATGAGGAAGACAAAGGGATCCGCGGGTGGCCATTTAGATTATGTACTCCCTCTCCAGCTGGCGGGGAACTTTTGTTCTAAGAATGGATAAATTGTATGTATCTACAACTAAAATAAGTCTAGATACATCCATTTCTAGGACAAGTATTTCCAGACGGAGGGAGTATTAATTATACAAGATAGCCGGATTGGCACCTCTTAGTTCATGTAAATGTAATGAAATCCATGATGTTTATATGAAGATCCAGATTTTTTATACGAAATCCTTCATGCTTATATGAAATCAGTCCGTGTTTGCACTAATTTCATCTGGTTGGTTAGAGTTGTAAAAATGTATGCCGCTGGCGTTTGATGTCGTCCTCCGCTTAAGGAAGCGGGAGGAAATTTGTCGGCTGCCGTTGGAGATGCTCTTTATGCTGGAAATAATAGAGTGACATCCAATCCATTTGAGCTAATTGCATGTATGATTGTCCCTCTATAAAAAGTTAATTGCATGCACAGTGTACACGTGACTTGCAGGGTGGCTACAACTTTGTACAAAAAGTTAAAAAGAAACAAGTCCATCCTTAATCTTGTATTCTAAGTACGCTGTGGGTTCCACTGCCAGTACAGTGGTGAAAGAAGTATATATCAAATAAGTAGAGTAATATATAATATAAAAAAATATAAAGTTAAAAGACAGAATACGAACTCATGTCATCGCGTTGCGAGCATCCGGCGCTAACCAGCCCAGCACATTTTTGTTGTAGACCATGCTGGAGATATATCTCCATGTCTACTCTTATATATACTCCATTCTTTCCTAAATATTTGTCTTTTTCAGATTTCAAATGGACTACCACATACGGATGTGTATGTAGACATATTTTAGAGTGTAGATTCACTCATTTTGCTCCGTATGTCTTTTCAGGAAGGGGTCATATTTGTCCTTGATTTATTTATGAGGTATCCAGATGGCACTGCACCGCCAAGAAAAGAGGGTAACATCAAAATTGTGGACTACTTTTTTGAGTATGTTGGTAAGGTTCGGTCATAGTCACTTGTTGAAATCTCTAAAAAGTCAAATACTCCCTCCGTCCGGAAATACTTGTCATCAAAATTGATAAAAAGGAAATGTATCTAGACGTATTTTAGTTTTAGATACATCTCTTTTTATCCATTTTGATGACTAGTATTTTCAGACGGAGGGAGTAGAAAAAGAGTTGGTGATGATGGTGTGCGTGCCATCCTGCAATATAGGCCATCGGATTTATATCTAACGGATAGGAAAGAAACTATGGCAATTTTGCAAAAATATACCCACACGTCTCTCCACATTTGCAAATAAGGCCTTCCCTCGTTCAACCTTTTCTCTCACAAGATAAACTACTCATACAAATGCATCTTGATGTTCTATTCAACGCACGGGCAGCTAGCTAATTTCTTTTAAAATAGTTGGTAAAATAATTGGGTTGAAGTGATATATTTTATGTCTGCCCCGAATGACTTCAGATTCACTAGTAGTAACAAAGAAAAGGTTGCCTTGTTAATTAACAGAAAACAGGGTGAAAACTATCACATGAGGCCGGTAAAAACAAGGCACACTGGGTTCAGCGTCATCGTCACTACAGATGTGCGCGCGCGAGAAGTCTACATATCGAGGGGGCTACCGAGCGAGGCACCGAGACACAATGTTTGAGAGAGAAACCAATTGACAGATTATGATCAGATCGAGTTGTCACCCTTCTGCTGTCATTGTTGGGGGGAGGGAGAGAAAGACGTATTGAGAGTGTGTGCGGTAGACACAGAGGCACAACTAGCGAGTGTGTGTGTGTGTGTCTGTGTTTGAAAGAGGAGTAGATAGATTATTATCAAGATCGATGTGCCACCCTACTCCTTCGGTGCCGGGTAGTGTGTGTGTGTGATTGTTTGAGAGAGAAGCCAGTCGATAGATTAGTATCAATATCGAGGTGTCACCCTACTCCTTCGGTGTTGGGAAGTGTGGGTGTGTGGGGGGGCAGTGACACTCACATATCTCTACTCTTATAAAAAAACAGAGTTGGTGATGATGGTGTTCCTGCCATCCTGCAATATAGGCCATCCGATTTATATCCGACGGATAGGATGGAAACTATGGCAATTTTGCAAAAAGATACCCACACCCCTCTCCGCATTTGCAAATAAGGCGTTCCCTCGTTCATCCTTTTCTCCCACAAGATAAACTTCTCATACAAATGCATCTTGATGTTCCATGCAACGCATGGGCATCTTGCTAGTAGGGAGAAGGAGTTTGTGTGACACATATCTAGCTATATTAAGGGATAGGTAGATAGCATATGTGTGAGAGACATTAGTGGCTGTGGGTGGGCGGAATTAAAGAGGTGGGCGTGTTAGACATAGAGAGCGTGTGTGTTTCTGTGTGAGAGACTTGTAGGACGGGGTAGAAAGACGAATTTAACCCTGATGGAGGGAGAGAAATACACGAAGTGCACGTGTGTGATTCCGATGCCCACAGGGAAATGAGATATGTATGCGTGTGATTGCACAATTCATTGACGTATCACTATCTAGCGATCGTGGACGTGCATCGCTTGAACATAAGTCAATATCTACTTCGTATCATGGCCAAAGGTACAATATCGATTCAACGCTATAAAGATTGGACACTCACATATCACATTTTTTTCTATTTAAATAAGCCTTTTTAGTTGCGCATGCCAAAGTTACAGTGATGTTTCTTCAAACAACCAATGTAGCTATCATGAACATGCACCATTGTTACTCTTGCATTCAAATTCATTAGTCTTGGATGATTTAAGTTTCTATTTTGAAGTAATATATGTAATATTCATATATGAATTCAACGGGTACACAATTTTTGAAATGGAGGCTATGTAATCATATGAGGTAACACTTTTAAGTAGCTGACTACAATATCCATTTCTTTTTGTGCGCCTCTACACTAACACGTCAATGCATTATGTTTAAAGTAAATAACCAATGGCACTAAATTATCTATTTACACGAGAAATACAGAGGCTGAGCGTTTGATCCCTTTTTTGTGAACGCGCCACTACACCCATACGATTGGCCGCGCCCGTGTGAACGTCCAAGTTATTGGCGCATCATCCCGAGTTACTGTCTTTTTTCTGGGGTGGACTTCACACCAGTTATTAACTGTTGACGCGTGCCCTGTGTACACAGTCTAGCATGACCTTCCCGCTAGCACAGTCCAAAATTAGTTGAAACTGGATATGAACGATCCCGCGGGCGGCAAAATCTCCCGCCTCCTTCTAAAATTTTCGCCACCTTAGTCTTTAGCATGCGAAATTCCCCTTTTGTCCTTGGTGCACGGAGACCAACAGTTACAATACCACCCTCATCTACATGATAGGTCGGGGCTGCTTTGGTAACTTCCGGTTCCCCCACTACACGGCACCCCCATTTCCTCTCCCCCTCCCGCAAAAATGACTAACTACACGGCATGCCGTCCGTACTTCATCCCCCTTTCTCCCTTCCCCTCTTGAAACCCTAGACTGCTCATCCACCAGCGTACCATAGCCCATTCACTGCCAGCGGCGTCCACCTCGCTGGCTCTGCTTCTGCGGCCGCATCTACCCCTCCCACCTCCCCTAGAAACAAGTAGATTGCTCATCCACCACTGTACCACAACCCATTCAGTGTCGGCCTTGTCCACGGTGCCGGATCTGCTTCGCCGGTACTCTCGTCAACCGCCGCGCATCTGCAGCGGCTCATTCGTACTCCCCACCGGAGATGCTTCGTCCACACACCCCGGAGCCGTCCCACCGACGCCCCCGTCGACGGCCTCTGATCCTCTTCGCCGACACCTTCCTCAACCCTACTGGAGCCGCTTCGCCGACACCTTCCTCAACCCTACCGGAGTAGCATCGCCTATACCATTCTCAACCCTACCGGGGCCGCTTTGCCAACTCACAAGTCCACGGCCTCAGATCCGCTTCCTCGCACCCTCATCCAACCTACCGGAGCAGCTTCTGACGCCCCATCCACGGCCGCAGATCCGCATCGTCGACACCACCCTTAACCCAACCACCGGAGCAGCTTCTGACGCCCCGTCCACGGCCATAGATCCGCATCGTCGACACCATCCTTAACCCAACCACCGGAGCAGCTTCACCTACGCCCTCGTTCACGACCATATATCCGCTTCGCCCACACCGTAGTCCACCCTACCGGAGCCGCTCCATAAACACCCTACTCGACGGTTCTAGATCTCCTTACCGGACCCCGACAGCCAGCGCAGCATCATCACCCTCGACGTTTCTAACCTGATTCCCACAGTCTGGAGAGATGCCAAGCACCCGCCATGGCCTAGGTACTTGTCACCTTTAAACCCGTCCAGCATCACCTGCCTGATGTACTTCAAATATACTAACCGGTCGCTGTTACCTGTTATGCAGCTGGCAAAAACTACAAGGACGATGTTTCTTCTGGATCTAACAGCTTGGCCAACCAAGATCCTGGACTGAGGCATTGCTATGATCTTGTAAGCGCGTCTCTCTCTCTCTTGTATTGTTCTGTGCCTGCCAGCGTGATTTGCTAGGATTTTCGACTAGTAATCCCTTTGTGCAGACAATGATTTCTACTACTGGCTGCTAAATTAGATATGTAGATGCCATACATGATACTACCTTGTACCTCCGTTCCTAAATATAAGTATTTCTAGAGATTCCACTATAGGCTACATAGGGAGCAAAATGAGTGAATCTACACTCGAAAATGCATCTATATACATCTGTATGTGGTCCATACTGGAATCCCTACAAAGACATATATTTAGGAACAGGGGCAGTACATTACAAAAAATCGTAGGTGGCATGTAGGAATTCCAGTGCACTACATTAGGCTCCGTTAGAGTGCCTGCTAGTCCAGCATACAGAGTCATGGCTAGTTTATGGTACGCACACAATCGTTAATTGGTGGTTTAAATATGTGCAAGGGATATGCAATGTAGTATCATGTAGAGATGTTTGAAATTAGCCGTGTCAACTTGCAGATAGGGTTACACAATGAAAAAGTACAAGATGTATGTGGCAATTTCATGGAACATCGCAAAAAAGGAGAGGCAATGGTGAGCCTATACAGTGTGCTATGGTACTCACTCCTCCATTGCAATCATCGTGACATGTTATTTGTATGCCAATTCTATTAGCCAAGTTTCTTAGGGACAGTTATTATGAGTTATCCTAAGAAAATAAGCACCTGTGAATATAAGTTCCATGTAATAAGCCAACTAGTTCTTTTCATTGCGTTTTCAGCTTATCTTTGGTGTGATTAGTGGAAAGTCTAGATTGCATTATATTTTTTTCATTTTGCTGCCCATATGGAAATTAATTTGACTTGCAAACATCACAAATTGAACCCAGTGCAATAATTAATATGATAGGAAAACAGAACATCACTATTTGCTCAAAATGCAAATACAATGATACCATCTACTTGGCACAATCTACTTTGGTCAATGTTTTCCATAGAGATCCCATTGCCTAATTTAAACGAAGAACGCTTGACCCACATTTAAATGAAGAACAATTATTTATTGAAATTTCATGGTCCAAGTGGTTGGTTATTATCTATAGCAGCACCACCTGAAAGCATCATATAGAAGCAGCAACAGCTCATAGCAACTCATCATACAGCAGCAGTAGTCTGCAATTCATCATATACCAGCAGCAACTCATAGCAATTCATCATATAGCAGCAGCAGGAGTAGCTTGTAGCAATTCATCATATAGCAGCAGCAGCAGCAGCTCATAGCAATTCATCATATAGTAGCAGCAGGAGCAGCTCATAGCAATGCATCATATAGCAGCAGCAGAAGCAGCTCATAGCAATTCATCGTATAGTGGATCAGAATGAAAATTTGGCAAAAAATCAGAGGAGATCCTCACCTTGTTGGATGAGCTCATCCTTTAACAGCACCTCAAGGCCATGGCCTGGGAGGAGGGGAGGGGGAGTAAGGTGCCTTCTGCCGCAGTGTGGCATCAGCCATAGTTGTGCAGCGCCCGCTGGAGTAGTGCGTTGGACGAACCACAGTGGAGCAGCTGCTAGAGACCATGAGAATGAGGGGCCACGCCAGAGGGAGGAGAAGCCAGGGAGATTTGCCCCTACCCGCCGGCCATGTAGCCTAGCTGGACATAGCATCATCGAGGACAAGGCCAGATGGGACCAGTGGCGACGGCTCGCTGGAGGAACCCTAGTGCTACAAGCAGGGGATCGAGGTAGAGGGAAATGGGAGAGGAGATGCAAGCAGGCAGGGCAATGAATGCTTGCGTGTTTTTTTGTCAGGAGCCCGGTTCCAAGTCACATCGATCTAGCCGGTAACACCTCATATCACTTTGCGGCCTCACGCACGGTATTCCCACGGGTGTTGCCTTACCATGGCCCGGGACCGTTTGCGCCTTTTGGCTCACGTATATGATAATGTCGCTAGCATCCATATGACAGAGAACCCGGGCCGACATGGCTAGTCGTGAACCCAAAGCGGCACTAACCTATGGGGACAGGCATACATGAATCACATCGAGCATGTCGGTCAGCAGCGTGTGAATCCGGGCTATAGCACTGGGCTAACAGGACTCCGGGGACCCGGGCTGTAGCAGGCTAGGCAGCACTCCGGATGTCACCGCGTGACATTTCCCCGAAGGAACAAACATAGGAACGAAGTGAAACACATGCCGGCCAGTCCAGTGTTCAGAGCAGTAGTGCTAGGCTAGCAGGACTCTGGTGAACCGGGCTGTAGCGGACTACTATCGCTCTCGGAAGCACTTAGACTACATTTCCCCATAAGAGAGGCTGCCAAGGATAAACAACTAGATTGTCGGATCCCACGCATACCAAGCATTTCAATCATACACACAATATGCTCAACATGCGCAAATACAACATGGCATCACAACAGGACTCTACGACTCAGAGTATTTATTCATTATGCTCCGAGGAGCGAGATATTACAAACATGGGTCTCATGACCCAACATTCAGAGCATACAAGTCAAAGCACACGCGGAAGCTTAACTTGTCTGAGTACAGACAACTACAAAAGAAGAAGGCTCAGAAGCCTAACTATCTACCCAATCCTGTCGAGGGCACAAGATCGTAGCTGAGGTATCAAGCTAATGTCGAAGTCCACGCGGAACTACTAGCGAGACTGAAGTCTCTCTCTCTACAAAACATAAATTAAGCAAACATGAGTACGAAGGTACTCAGCAAGACTTACATCAGAACTAGCTACATATGCATCGGTATCAACAAGGGGGGGTGTAGTTTAACTGCAGCAAGCCAGCTTTGACTCAGTGGCTAACCTGAACTACGATTGCAAGCAACTCTTTAAGGTGGCGCACACGAGTCCACATATTCACCATTCAATACACCACTATGGAACCACTTCCGTCTTCCTACGAGAAGGCCATCCATAGCACTCATGCTTATCTTGCGCATTTTAGAGTATCCACTTTCACTTGTCTATGAACTATTATAGGCAACCCAGAAGTCCATTCCGCGGACACGGCTATTCGAATAGATGATGTTAACCCTGCAGGGGTGTACTTCTTCACACGCGCTCACCACTTACCGCCGTTTACACGACATGTACTCGGCAACCTTCTAGCGGAAGCCCAACGAGGGTGTCGGTCACGGCCTACCTAAACACTCAAGTCTCTAGTCCAGGTTTATCGCCTATCCAGGTTCCATCCGCAGGGAGTCCGGCCGAGGTTTCCACATACGGCCCCGAACAATGTGTACAGGGTTCCGAGACACCAAACGGGCGCCCGGCATGCCCGGCCACAGTGTATCTACCGCAACATAGCCCACCCCTAGGGTCAGCGCTACGCACGGCCACCAACACATATCATATAAACACCAGAAACTAGTTGCAACTCCTGGACAGAGGACAAGGGTGATCAAGAAGCCGAGAGGGTCCATTGGTTTCGGGCCCAATGTGTGGTAGTAACTGTTTCATGGATCACAAACACAGAACTCAGTTCCTAAGAACGGTTTCAATGAGACAACCCACCATGTACTCCTACATGGCCTCTCACCGCTACCTTTACCAAATCGTGTTCACACACTTAGCTCACACACTGTAGGACATGTTTACACACCTCCGGTTCATCCCCGATGAACCAGACCTGACACGACTCTATGCAATAGCAGGCATGACAACAAGCATGAATGAGTAGGCACATCAGGGCTCAAACAACTCCTACTCATGCTAGTGGATTTCATCTATTTACTGTGGCAATGACAGGTCATGCAGAGGAAAGGGGTTCAACTACCGCAACATGTAACAGTTGAATCGTTGTTGTCCTAATGCAGTAAAAGAGAGCCGGAGCGAGAGAGTGGGATTGTATCGGAATGAACAAGGGGTTTTTGCTTGCCTGGCACTTCTTAAGATAACATTGAGTCTTCATCAGTGTCAATGATCACAGCGTCAGTACAACGTCTATCGAGAGGGGACAACCACCGGCAACAGAGAACGAAACACAATCAATGCAATGCACAATATGATGCATGATAATGTCATGGCAATATGCTGTTGATTGAGCTAATGCAACTAGCAACCATATTAAATGAAGTTGGTTTGAACCCTAGGTTCAAATTCAAACTCCATAAGTGAGAGTTTAAGTCCCATTTATGTGAATTGGCCTAAACAGCAGCCATAAGTTGCTCTAACATGCATGAAAATTCCATAAACAGATTCCTTGAATTTTCCTGATAATTTTTCATATATAATTTATTTCATTTGGAGTTACGGTTGATTTTCTATGATTTTTAGAAGTTTTGGACATTTTCTGAAATAAATAAATCATTTAAGATTTATTTAAATTCCAGAAAGCATTACCGCGTCAGCCTGACGTCAGAATGATGTCAGCAGGTCAACAGGGGCTGGTCCGGGTCAAACCTGACCAGTGGGGCCTACTGGTCAGTGACACAAGGTTGGTTAGGTCGCTGACAAGTGGGCCCAGTCAATGGCCACGTCAGCAAAGTCAACTTGACATGTGGGGCCAATCAACAGCCATGTCAGCATGGTCAAAGCTGACGTGTGGGTCCCGCTGGGTTTAACTAACTTTAAACAGAAAATTAAACTAACCTAACTGGCACAGGGGCCCACATGGCAGTGGCTCTAGAGGTGGTTTAGCTGGGTCATTAGTGGCTAATGATGAGCCATGTCATCAGTCGCCGGAGTTTCGCCGGCGACGACCACTTCGCGCGGCGGAGATCGTCGGGATCTCGCTACAGCCCACGGTTTGAGGCGGGGTTTGCTCCTACGGCTTCCTGGCATTCTCGCGCATCTAGTGGTGGTAGCGGCAGCAGCTGGGATGGCCGGGGTTGACGGCGGCACGCACTTCCGCGGCGGCCGGAGTTCGGGCACCTGCGGGTTTGGCGTTGTGGTGCACGTGAGGGGAACTGATGGGTACTACGTGCTCCTGGTGAGGTGTGGAGCACGTTGCCGTGCTCGGGAGTGAGCTGCGGTGGCTCTGGTCTCGTCTGCATCATCACCGGCGGCGAGGAGCTCACGGCTCCGGTGAAAAGGGCGGCCAGAGTGCGGGAACGAGTGCGGGGAGGAGGGGGAATGGTGTGGGAGCTCACAACGATCTCGAGGAAGGACTCAGCGGGCTCGGGGACGACCGGAAGGTGACGAATCCGTCGATGGAGTTCGACGGCCGTGCTCGGGGAAGACGACTCGTGGCGGCGATGTCGGGCTCCCGCGGTGGCGTGGCTCGGGGTGGAAGAAAGAGGGGGTCGAGGCGGAGCCTCTGGGCTGGTCAGGGAAGCGAGGGGGAGGTGGTGGCTGTAGCTACGGCGAACGGCGTCGGTGGTGCTCGGCGCGAGAGGGAGAGAGAACCAGAGGAGGGGAGGGGCACGGGAGAGGGTGAGAGGGGCCAGGGCTGCGTGGCGTCGCCTGGTGCATCGAGGAGGAGCCAGGCAGGCTGGGAGGGAGGAGGTGGAGGCCTCGGGCGCGCTGGCGTCGACACGCCTCTGCCTACTGGCAGAGGTGGAAGAAGACTAAGGCGCCCCTGGTGGGCTGGCCGATTCTGCTGGGCCACCAGGTAAGTGGGCCTCAGGTAAACGCCAGGTTAGTCCTTCTCTCTCTCTTTTCCAAATTGTTTCTGTTTTCTATTTATGTTATTTTGTTTTGATTTAGTTTATAACCCAAACCATTTTAATAAATCCTGAGAATAATTGTGGGCATTAAATGAATTATTACAGATGCCCTTAACTATTTCCAGAATTATTGGAGCATTTAAAAATATTAATAGTATTTAAAAGCCCCAATTCAAATACAATATGGGTTATTCAAAAATCCAGAATGGCCTAAAAATATGTGCATTATTTTTGGCAGAGGTTTTCACCTTTATCAAAAATACTAAACTTTTCTAAAGACATTTTGGGTTCATTGAAAATATTTTTATTTTGATCCTAATTGCATTTCATTTGGTGCTAGGGCTTGTCATCCCCATTTCAAATTTTCTGAGTAAAGTAGACATGATGCAACACCATATGTTAGCACTAGGCATTACCAGAACTTGGGATGTGACAACTCACCCCCACTAAACAAGAATCTCATCCCGAGATTCAAGTCGTGAGGTAAGAAGACAGAGGGAACACCAATAAAGAATCTTCACGATCCGATTGCCCTTCTCGAAGATGTTGATTCATTGCATCATGTCGATCTTGACATCCTCGCTTTTGAGATCTTCATCCACGCGATGACGACGGAAAGAAGCTCAACTAGGATTGATCTTCTCGAAGATCTAGCTAAACAATATCAACTCGCGGAATGAGATGTTGAAACATCTCGAGTTGAGACACAAAACACATCAAGAGGGATGGAGTGAAACACATGACAAAAGTTCACTAGATAGGCAACAATTCCACACCTAAGAAGGTGGTGAACGGTTGTCAATGTAGCGAGGAGTTGAGTTGCCATGATACCATAACGAGACATCTTAAGGAAGGTGACTCGCAGAAGTATTCCCTTAAGTGGCAAAAAGAATTACTTTTGATACAAAGATCATTGAAACTCTCTATACCAGCCTGAGGTAATCACAATCGATCTTTGGAAGGGGTTCGAAAGAATGGCATACTTGGACTAGGATGGATGATGTGGACTACCTTGTTGAAGACAACGCAATGGATGATTTTTGCTTATCACCGGAAATGGATGGGACCCATGGTAAGTCCACTTTTGAAGATGATCCTGAACAACAACTGCTGAGGTGTAAGCTGGGAACAAAATGCAAATGTTGGGAATGATTCTAGTAACTGGGGAGAAGGTTCATCGGCAAAGGTGATTCCACCAATTGGATGGCTATCGAACAACTGAGAGAACGGAGGCACATTCCAGTTAAAGACAACATCAGAACCTAGTGCCTGAGCGTGCTCTCAAGAACTTGAGCATTTCCATACTCATCAAGGTCTTACCAACATCCGTGCCGAGGATCCTGGGAACACATCTTACTACCATGATGAATAGTGATGGACAATGCGGGTGCAAAGGAAGATAACACTTTCTCATATTTCACCTTGGCGAGGCCAAGGGAAAGAAATCTGGATGATCGACCGAGAGACATTTAGCTCTCCGCTTCTAATGTTCTCCTTGATGTACTGGTTACCACGGTCATGCTTTAAAGCATCGGCATAGCCACCAAGTAGTGGTCGGACTTCGGAATACAATAAATCCATAAGGAACAACTTCCGGAGTAAATCCTACGAAATCCTTATGGGTAGGTGACCAACTTCCTCAATCAAGATACTACAATAATAGGCCTTCCGGCTAGGTGTGTTGGCCACGACATCCACTTTACCGGTTATCGAGAGACCAATATTATAGTTCTTGGAAAATGCTCCAAACATCATATCTGCCTGAAATTCAGATCTGGTTGGTGTCAGGATATTCCAGACTCATCGAGTCTGGAAAGAAAATGAAAGTTTGCAACACAAATCGACGAGATGACATTACGAGATTCTCAGGAAATGGACTATGGTAGTAAGCTCCAAAACATGAGCTGGTTCTGCTACAAGCATGTGAACACGTTGTCCTAGACAAGCATGGTCACCTGGTAGTCTTAAAATGAAACACTACCGAGTTCAGGGGGAACCATCAACGAGGAAATTGAAGTCCTTGCTAGGTCTAACCCTTAAGAAGAAACTCCTTCTCCTTGAACAAATCAATCAGTGGCTTGGTGTGCTAGGGATACGTATAGAATGTAGGTGATCAGTCTATCAGACCATAGAATACTTCGCACATGCATGACTGACTTGGGATGATTCCAGAGGAAGCAAAAACAAACTTTCTCGAATTCACGGCGGCAACTTACATCAGATGCACATGAATTAGAGGAAGTCACATCTTTCAACCGGACATATGCTTCATGATCGGGACATGGGGGCAATGCTTATAAAGTTTCCAACACTAGCTGGATGTTCAACACAATCATGGAGGAGACAAAATGCCGTTGATGGGCTCAACAGCAACTCATCGGAATTTCCATATCACTGGACTTCCACCACTATGTGAACAATGTGATAGTATTGGTCAGACCAAAGATATAATGGTGTATGCTCGAGGGACAACCGCAAGTAAGACAACATTACGAACATCGTTGGTCCTGATTTGATTTGACGATAGCCCACACTCAAATCAAGGTTTGGACAAGATAATAGATCCAACAACTGTTCACAAGGACCAATTGATGGAGATATCATCTTTCTTCAACACACACACACACAGAAGATATCCCTTAACATGAACTAAGTCAGACAAGCTTTTATCTTCCAATTCTCCAAGTTGTTGTCTAGCTCAACCAACTAACTCAGGGATATACAACACAGATTCTTGGAGAAGGGGTGATTTATAAAAAACCCAACTTGGTCACGAACTCAACTTAGCGGTCAGGTGACAACCAGGTAATACTTCCGAGAAGATCTTCAGAAAATCACGAACCACCGATATGTTACTAAGCTCGAGAACAATCTTGCTTTTCAGAGCAGGACGATATGATCAAAAGAGCAAGGGTTTGGCAAAATCCTAACCCGTTGATCGAAGAGTGCACCAGGAAATAAGGATTAGGTAGCACGATCAACCTTAGGGTGATGATTCAATAATCCACACACTAAGAATGATATTAATGTCCATTAACTACCAAGCGAAGGGTTGCTAGGAGTATTGATTTCACACATCATGACTCACTTGCCGGCATTCTGGTTACAATAACACGGGAACCGAGGAATGAACAATGATGGCAAGAAGTATCACTGCGTCAAGAATTCATAAGAGAAGGTGCAATTCTCATGACTCTCCTGACATAAGGAGGCAACACTCCAAGGTAGAACAGAACAGAAGCTGGATTGGCATTCTGATCTGCGGAATACAACTGCTTTGACCCAATCCCAGAGATGGATGAGGTACTGGAGTTTGTTTCTCCTAGTCATTCCGGAATAGAATGGCTTGATGGACCACAAGAATAATAGGCATCTATGAGCACAAATGCACACATACTCTTGACTATCAATTGATAGACGAAGATCGGAATATAATGGAAGGGAAACAACTCAAAGGTACATATAACTTTCGGAGTTGTGGATGCATAGATTAGTATGTCAAACGAGTTCAACATATTTCTTCCGGATAACCCATGCAGAAAGGTAGGGTTGGCAGAGTCACAATTATGAATGGAGAACTCCTCAAGAGTACTCTGATTGTGATCTTTTGGTTCAAATAACTACTGCCATATTGGCTCATGGTATTGGAAGAACGATATACCACAGACCTCGAGGACTATCGCAAGGGTTACTAATATCCTAAAGGAACTAGCAACACTATCAACAAGAGGTAAAGTAGAGTGGATCTCGGGTTCAAGAACCCAGGAGTAGAATGCCTACAACTAAGTGGCATCACGGGATGCTTTCGAGAATGGTGGCCAGATTCATCACACTGGGAACACAAAACATGGATAGATTACTAGATGGTTTCATATGACACTTAGAGTCACAATAGTAGCTCCAACATATATGCTAAGGCAATGGAGTACCTCAACTCACCGATTAGTGTGATTAGACATGCCCAAAAGGACATCGAGAACGGAAGGAAAGGGTTTGCAAATGCATCAGACTATGTAGAGACCTAGGATGACTCGGACAGCATAACGGCTGTAAATGCTCGAAAAGATTTGAGACATCCTGCAAAAATAGTGGCATAACTACTCAACATCACAATATCAAGGTTCTGAGGCCAGTTATGAATATATGGAAGTAGTAGGAACTGAACTAAGGCTTGAACTCAACAATCCTAGGCAACTACGGTTTAGTAACACGTCATCCTGAGAGATAGAAGAGAAGCCTAGTTCTTAAACCCCGTAGAAAGGAAGAGGATGACTCAGATCAGAAGGCCATGAGGTATAAGGAGTAAAAAGAGCCTTACGTTCCCTTCCACAAACAATTCCCTTACATAGCTAAAGCATTTCTAGACTCGACTTCGACCAGTTTGGCTTGGTAATCCTACAGGCAGTCAGGCTCTGATACCAACGCTGTCAGGACCCCGATTCCAAGTCACATCGATCTAGCCGGTAACACCTCATATCACTTTGCGGCCTCACGCACGGTATTCCCACGGGTGTCGCCTTACCATGGCCCGGGACCATTTGCGCCTTTTGGCTCACGTATATGATAATGTCGCTAGCATCCATATGACAGAGAACCCGGGCCGACATGGCTAGTCGTGAACCCAAAGCGGCACTAACCTATGGGGACAGGCATACATGAATCACATTGAGCATGTCGGTCAGCAGCGTGTGAATCTGGGCTGTAGCACTGGGCTAACAGGACTCCGGGGACCCGGGCTGTAGCAGGCTAGGCAGGACTCCGGATGTCACCGCGTGACATTTCCCCGAAGGAACAGACACAGGAACAAAGTGAAACACATGCCGGCCAGTCAAGTGTTCAGAGCAGTAGTGCTGGGCTAGCAGGACTCCGGTGAACCGGGCTGTAGAGCACTACTATCGCTCTTGGAAGAACTTAGACTACATTTCCCCATAAGAGAGGCTGCCAAGGATAAACAACTAGATTGTCGGATCCCACGCATACCAAGCATTTCAATCATACACACAATATGCTCGACATGCGCAAATACAACATGGCATCACAACAGGACTCTACGACTCAGAGTATTTATTCATTATGCTCCGAGGAGCGAGATATTACAAACAAGCTTAACTTGTCTGAGTACAGACAACTACAAAAGAAGAAGGCTCAGAAGCCTAACTATCTACCCGATCCTGTCGAGGGCACAAGATCGTAGCTGAGGTATCAAGCTAACGTCGAAGTCCACGCAGAACTACTAGTGAGACTGAAGTCTCTCTCTCTGCAAAACATAAATTAAGCAAACGTGAGTACAAAGGTACTCAGCAAGACTTACATCAGAACTAGCTACATATGCATCGGTATCAACAAGGGGGGGGGTGTAGTTTAACTGCAGCAAGCCAGCTTTGACTCAGTGGCTAACCTGAACTATGATTGCAAGCAACTCTTTAAGGTGGCGCACACGAGTCCACATATTCACCATTCAATACACCACTATGGAACCACTTCCGTCTCCCTACGAGAAGGCCATCCATAGCACTCACGCTTATCTTGCGCATTTTAGAGTATCCACTTTCACTTGTCTATGAACTGTTGTAGGCAACCCAGAAGTCCATTACCACGGACACGGCTATTCGAATAGATGATGTTAACCCTGCAGGGGTGTACTTCTTCACACACGCTCTCACCACTTACCGCCGTTTACACGACATGTACTCGGCAACCTTCAAGCGGAAGCCCAACGAGGGTGTCGGCCACGGCCTACCTAAACACTCAAGTCTCTAGTCCAGGTTTATCGCCTATCCAGGTTCCATCCGCAGGGAGTTCGGCCGAGGTTTCCACATACGGCCCCGAACAATGTGTACAGGGTTCCGAGACACCAAACGGGCGCCCGGCATGCCCGGCCACAGTGTATCTACCGCAACATAGCCCACCCCTAGGGTCAGCGCTACGCACGGCCGCCAACACATATCATATAAACACCAGAAACTAGTTGCAACTCCTGGACAGAGGACAAGGGTGATCAAGAAGCCGAGAGGGTCCATTGGTTTCGGGCCCAATGCGTGGTAGTAACTGTTTCATGGATCACAAACACAGAACTCAGTTCCTAAGAACGGTTTCAATGAGACAACCCACCATGTACTCCTACATGGCCTCTCACCGCTACCTTTACCAAATCGTGTTCACACACTTAGCTCACACACTGTAGGACATGTTTACACACCTCCGGTTCATCCCCGATGAACCAGACCTGACACGACTCTATGCAATAGCAGGCATGACAACAAGCATAAATGAGTAGGCACATCAGGGCTCAAACAACTCCTACTCATGCTAGTGGATTTCATCTATTTACTGTGGCAATGACAGGTCATGCAGAGGAAAGGGGTTCAACTACCGCAACATGTAACAGTTGAATCGTTGTTGTCCTAATGCAGTAAAAGAGAGCCGGAGCGAGAGAGTGGGATTGTATCGGAATGAACAAGGGGTTTTTGCTTGCCTGGCACTTCTGAAGATAACATCGAGTCTTCATCAGTGTCAACGATCACAGCGTCATTACAACGTGTATCGAGAGGGGACAACCACCGGCAACAGAGAAAGAAACACAATCAATGCAATGCACAATATGATGCATGATAATGTCATGGCAATATGCTGTTGATTGAGCTAATGCAACTAGCAACCATATTAAATGAAGTTGGTTTGAACCCTAGGTTCAAATTCAAACTCCATAAGTGAGAGTTTAAATTCCATTTATGTGAATTGGCCTAAACAGCAGCCATAAGTTGCTCTAACATGCATGAAAATGCCATAAACAGATTCCTTGAATTTTTCTGATAATTTTTCATATATAATTTATTTCATTTGGAGTTACGGTTGATTTTCTATGATTTTTAGAAGTTTTGGACATTTTCTGAAATAAATAAATCATTTAAGATTTATTTAAATTCCAGAAAGCATTACCACGTCAGCCTGACGTCAGAATGATGTCAGCAGGTCAACAGGGGCTGGTCCGGGTCAAACCTGACCAGTGGGGCCTACTGGTCAGTGACACAAGGTTGGTTAGGTCGCTGACAAGTGGGCCCAGTCAACGCCCACGTCAGCAAAGTCAGCTTGACATGTGGGGCCAGTCAACCGCCATGTCAGCGCGGTCAAAGCTGACGTGTGGGTCCCGCTGGGTTTTAACTAACTTTAAACAGAAAATTAAACTAACCTAACTGGCACAGGGGCCCACATGGCAGTGGCTCTAGAGGTGGTTTAGCTGGGTCATTAGTGGCTAATGATGAGCCATGTCATCAGTCGCCGGAGTTTCGCCGGGGACGACCATTTCGCGCGGCGGAGATCGTCGGGATCTCGCTACAGCCCATGGTTTGAGGCGGGGTTTGCTCCTATGGCTTCCTGGCATTCTCGCGCATCTAGTGGTGGTAGCGGCAGCAGCTGGGATGGCCGGGGTTGACGGTGGCGAGCACTTCCGCGGCGGCCGGAGTTCGGGCACCTGCGGGTTTGGCGTTGTGGTGCACGTGAGGGGAACTGATGGGTACTACGTGCTCCTGGTGAGGTGTGGAGCACGTTGCCGTGCTCGGGAGTGAGCTGCGGTGGCTCTGGTCTCATCTGCATCATCACCGGCGGCGAGGAGCTCACGGCTCCGGTGAAAAGGGTGGCCAGAGTGCGGGAACGAGTGCGGGGAGGAGGGGGAAAGGTGTGGGAGCTCACAACGATCTCGAGGAAGGACTCGGCGGGCTCGGGGACGACCGGAAGGCGACGAATCCGTCGATGGAGTCCGGCGGTCGTGCTCGAGGAAGACGACTCGTGGCGGCGATGTCGGGCTCCCGCGGTGGCGTGGCTTGGGGTGGAAGAAAGAGGGGGTCGAGGCGGAGCCTCTGGGCTGGTCAGGGAAGCGAGGGGGAGGCGGTGGCTGCAGCTACGGCGAACGGCGTCGGTGGTGCTCGGCGCGAGAGGGAGAGAGAACCAGAGGAGGGGAGGGGCACGGGAGAGGGTGAGAGGGGCCAGGGCTGCATGGCGTCGCCTGTTGCATCGAGGAGGAGCCAGGCAGGCTGGGAGGGAGGAGGTGGAGGCCTCGGGCGCGCTGGCATCGACATGCCTCTGCCTACTGGCAGAGGTGGAAGAAGACTAAGGCGCCCCTGGTGGGCTGGCCGATTCTGCTGGGCCACCAGGTAAGTGGGCCTCAGGTAAACGCCAGGTTAGTCCTTCTCTCTCTCTTTTCCAAATTGTTTCTGTTTTCTATTTATGTTATTTTGTTTTGATTTAGTTTATAACCCAAACCATTTTAATAAATCCTAAAAATAATTGTGGGCATTAAATGAATTATTACAGATGCCCTTAACTATTTCCAGAATTATTGGAGCATTTAAAAATATTAATAGTATTTAAAAGCCCTAATTCAAATACAATATGGGTTACTCAAAAATCCAGAATGGCCTAAAAATATGTGCATTATTTTTGGCAGAGGTTTTCACCTTCATCAAAAATAATGAACTTTTCTAAAGACATTCTGGGTTCATTGAAAATATTTTTATTTTGATCCTAATTGCATTTCATTTGGTGCTAGGGCTTGTCATCCCCATTTCAAATTTTATGAGTAAAGTAGACATGATGCAACACCATATGTTAGCACTAGGCATTACCAGAACTTGGGATGTGACATTTTTACTTGAGGGTCAGGTGTGACACGGGCGTCAGCAGTTGCATTTTGAGTGTAATATAGGCAGACAACAGAGTCATTTCACTATTCCCATTCCCTTCAATTTTTAGTGACGTTCTACCCGAAACACCCCCCCTCCAAAGCGAAATTAGTTAATCCCAAGCCCATAACTCAAAAATGACTTCTTTACATCTTTTATGGCTTATTTTGACAATATGCCCTGAAAAGGCGGAATCGAACTGGCCCTTGACCTGCAATTCAATTGTGCGTGCAATGATGAATCACTCCTGCCTGCTATCTGTACATTTAGGCATCATCATACATGGCATAACCTAATACATGTGCATTCCATTGTAGAATCTGGACTATGCAATGTTTATGTTAGTTCATACGTTGCACGTGATGTTTAAATGCCTCTTAAATCTGGTCAGTCAAGTGATGGTCTTTAAGCCTCCTTCTTTGCTTCTTTTGTTGATATGTAAGATTTGCTCACACTTCTGTTCAATTGCTTGTTTGCATCAGCCAGCCATACTAGGACTATTTGCTTTGATTACTTGCTGTTCTTGACCTAACACTCTAACAGAGCTTGTCAACGATTTAAACACTAAGGGCTGCTGTAGTGGGGCCTTGTCTAACTCATAGGTGACATAAAGGTTTGGCTGTACACTACATTAGGCTCTCCAAGAGTACTTGGAGATCCAGTTCGAAGGTATGCCTAGTTTTTACATAGTGCAGACATAGTAAATTCTCATTTCATTGTGTGCAAGTGCAAGAGATGCAGCATGTTTCATTATGTGGTGTTGTTTTGTTATAATCTCATCCTTTTGTGTTCACAGACTGGAAAGTATGCATATTTATCTTCCAAGGAGACGAGTAACTAGTTTGTGTCACCTTGCAGAGGGGGTGCAATGAAGATAAGATTGAGGATTTCCAAGTACAAGATGTTAGGAAGGAGCCCTGTAAGAGAAGTAGGAGCTGCGCTGAGCCTCTTCAACCTGCTAAGGTAAGTCACTGTATGCAACTCAATAGTTCAATTCCTTGTTTGTTTCAGGCATGGTTAATTTTCTCTTTTCAATTGCTTTATTTGTCCTCAGTTAATGAGATGCCCAAATAATCATGCCTGATGTTTGGTACTTGTATCGCTATTAGTTGACATAATTAAAGGCCTTACCATTTAATTACTCTACCGAAGTGTGCCTGAAGCTTTGAAGTCTATTAACCAACTATTATTGCATGAGGCTCACAATCTAGTTTATACTACGCTAATGATTGCATAGTTTTGCCTGCTGTAGTATGTTTGTATGAAACCCCCTGCTGTTCATTATGCTCCCTAAGACTTTAATTGAGGCATAGAATGGCCAACTGCTTGCTTACTTATACGCAACGTGATGTCTAAATTTGTAACTTGTTTGTGTTTTCGATTGGGCCCCAACATCATGCTCCTCTGGTGAGCTAAGATGGATTTCTGTATGCAGGCTGCACAGACTATCTTTTTTATAATTTTTAAAATATCACCTGCTTATGCTTCATGACGTGTAACAACTTTTTTAAAGTGACATGTAACATTATTGTTAGTCCTGTTTTGCCATGTAGTACAAAATAGTGTCTTGTTCGCTTCACTGTTGTAACTATATTTTTGCCCTAGTCATGTGTACTTACAGAAATATTTCAGGATGAAGTGACATCAACACAAAGATCTGCGAGCAGTGCGGCATGGCCGTTACCGAATGATTATGGATTGGAATTGGAATGTGCTGATGTTCTCGAGCATCAACTAGAGGTGGCAAGACAACATGTACATGATTGTCAACGTATAATCAACAAGTTGAGACTGGACATGCAGGTATTAGATGCAGGAGTCAAAAAATGAAACAAGACACTGAGGTAACCATGAAGGAATTGGAGATTTTGCAGACTGAAATTTGTGATATCTGAATCCGGCCAATCCTATTTTCTGAAGAGATTATAGTTCAAATGGAGTTAAGTTGATGCGCGTCCATGATGTATGAGCTGTATTTGCCCAGTGTATGTAATTTGTTGTTTGTGTGTCTTTATTATCACCTATGCCGAACCATAATGCCCAGTGGGTATAATCGGCTGTAATTTCTTTATTGTATAGTGTAGGATTATTCTACCTTTCTATGCCTTGATCTCCTTGTTGTAATAGTGTAGTCTTTTTAGAGGTGATAGTATTGAGTAGGATAATTCTTTGAATATGCTATATCGTTCAAACGGGGGCCAATTCGCCCGACCATGGCCCTTCATGGGCCGTCGGATCCATGGGCCTTCTACGTCTCGTAGGATCCATGGGCCTTCTACGTCTCGTAGGTTCCATGGGCCTTCTACGTCTCGTAGGATCCATGGGCCTTGTACGCCTCGTAGGATCCATGGGCCGTCGGCACATTTATGGGTCTTGTACGGGCCTTTAATAGAAATCGTACGTTTTATGGGCTGACCATAACGGGCCGTTAATAGGCCGTATTTGGTGATGCTATGAAAATGGCCCAACAGACTAACGGTCCACAAATGGGCCGACTGTAACGACGGGCTGAATTTGGCCCACAAGCAGAAAATGACAGGAACGAGCCGTAAGTAACCGAATGCTGCAAATGAGCCCAAGAATAAATGGGCCCTCAGAAGGCCGAAAGTTAACTTGGGCTGGAAACGGCCCAACGGAATAACGGGCCGTTAATGGGTATAAAGTGATACACTGTTCATTACGGGCCAGTTTCACCACGGGCCGTTAATGGGTGTAAAGTAATACACTATTCATTACGGGCCAGTTTCAGCACGGGCCGCTAATGGGCCAAGAGTTACAAAGGGCCTCATATGGGCCGAAAGACGTCATGGGCTATACATGGGCCAGAAGTGAAAATGGGCTGGAATCATAGTGGACGGCCCAGATGACGCTACTGGGCCTAATTCGGATAGGGTGTAACGGGCCTTGGGTTAGCGGGCTGTAAATGGGCTATATGCGAACAGGCCGTTAACAGGCTTTCCATGGGCCGGGCCGCCAGCTTTTGACCAAGTCAAACGGGCCGGCCTTTTCACAGGAATGGGCCATTGTTGGGCCGTGCCACGTGTCGACGTATCATAGGCGCCTATCTGACCGGCTGACGAGCTGACACGTGTTTCGTCCGGCCAATAAGAATTTTACACGTGGAAATTTCCCATTGGTCGGGGCTGTTAACGGGTTATCGGATCCAAAACCCGACCCAATATCTTAACGGCGTTCCATTATGGTGGATGCCACGTGTCGGTCACCCTTGACGAAAGCACTTCTGTGACGCGCGATTTATCGTCATGGAAGTGGACACTTCCGTGATGATAATTTTGGTAATGTCATGGAACACTTCTATGACAGCACAGGTATGACTATCTTGATTCTATCATAAATTTGTCATGGATGTACATGCATGACAAAAAAAGTGACCTACTGTGACAAACACGTATCATCACGGAAGTGTATTTTTTTGTAGTGATGGCTTTGTAGTAAATGGTCAGGAAAGGGAGGTGTGCAAGCTACTGAAATGTTTGTATGGCCCGAAACAAGCGCCTAAGAAATGGCATGACAAGTTCAATACAACTTTGACATTTGCTGGCTTTGTTGTTAAAGAAGCTGACAAATGTGTATACTATCGCTATGGTGGGGGCGAAGGAGTTATACCGTGTCTGTATGTCGATTATGTACTGATATTTGGGACACAGCTCAAAGTAATTGAGGAGGTCAAGGCTTTTCTATCTCATAACTTTGAGATGCAAGACATGGGCATAACTGATGTTATCTTGAACATCAAGCTACCGAGAGATAATGAGCGTAGAATTAATTTTTGCAATCCCACCATGTTGGGAAGATTTTTAGTCATTTTTGATATTTGAACAACAAACCTTCTACACCACCATATGATCCTAGCATGCGGATTCGAAAATTTGAAGGCACGGCTATAGATAAATTGAGATACTCTCAAGTGATTGGTTCACTCATGTACCTAGTTTGTGCTACTCGGCCTGACATCTCATTTGCTCTGTGCAAACTGAGTAGTTTGTTTCCAATCCAGGAGTTGTGCACTAGCATGCTATTGAGCGAGTCGTGCGTTATTTGCAAGGTACCATGAACTACGGAATTCACTAATGTGGGTACCCGACGGTACTTGAAGGGTATATTGATTCGAATTGGATATCTGATGCTGATGGATGAAAACCACAATTAGATATGTTCACACTTGGTGGTGTGTTGTTTCCTGGAAGTCTTACAAGCAGAAGATCTTGACGAGATCGAGTATGGAAGCAGAACTCGCAACATTAGACACATCATGCATCAAAGGGGAATGGCTTCGAGAGCTTTTGATGCATTTGCTAGTGGTTGATAAGCCAGTCCCGGCTATCCTTATGAACTTTGACAATCAAACAGTGATTGCCAAGGCTAAGAGTTCATAGGAAAACATGCAATTCACAAAGCACATAAGAAGATTAAAATCCGTTAGGCATTCTAGAAACTCCGGAGTAACAGCGTTGGATTGTATCTAGACGGCTAAGAATCTAGCGGATCCCTTTGTGAAAGGGCTATCATGGATTGTGATAGAAAATGCATTGAGGGAGATGGGCATGAGGCCCATGTAAGTTGCCATTTGGGTAACCTAACCTATGTGATCGGAGATCCCGGGAAAATTAGGACCTGGGAGAACAATCCAGCGGTCAACTGAGGAGAGTATCCTTACTAACCCACTCCGTTGGAGATGCAATACTCTCTTGAACTGTAAGGTGCATTGACTTTTGTCTTAATGTGTCCCAAAGCTTTTATAAGCAAGATGCTATCCTATAGTGTGATCTTTGCAGGAACTCACCTATGTAAGCCCGACTATTGGTCATAGTCTATGAGATAGGGTAATCTCTAGGAAGCTCATGAGAAGGTCAGGAGTATGACTAATAAGCTCTACATGTGCGGTTTAGCCTTCGGCAGCCTTGATGACCCACAAGTATAGGGGATCAATCGTAGTCCTTTCAATAAGTGAGAGTGTCGAACCCAACGAGGAGCAAAAGGAAATGACAAGTGGTTTTTAGCAAGGTAATCTCTGCAAGCGCTGAAATTGTAAGTAACAAATAATTTGATAGTAGGATAATTTGTAACGAGCACGTAACAGTAACAACAAATAATATGCAGCAAGATATCCCAATCCTTTTGTGGCAAAGGACATGCGAAAACGGTTTCTTATAATAAGCAAAGTGTTCTTGAGGGCAGATGGGAATTTCATCTAGTCACTTTCACCATGTTGGCTTGATTTGTGTTCACTACTTTGATAATTTGATATATTAGTGGATCGGTTCTTAAGTGCTATTCTTACTTGAACAAACCTCCTACTTATGATTAACCCCCTCACAAGCATCCGCAACTATGATAAAAGTATTAAAATAGAATCTAACCATAGCATTAAACTTTTGGATCCAAATCGGTCCCTTACAAAGTAGCGCATAAACTAGGGTTTAAGCTTCTGTCACTCTAGCAACCCATCATCTAATAACTACTCCACAATGCATTCCCTTAGGCCCAAATATGGTGAAGTGTCATGTAGTCGACGTTCACATGGCACCACTAAGGGAATCACAACATACATACTATCAACATATTAAACACATATCAAGTTCACATGATTACTTGCAACATGATTTCTCCCGTGACCTCAAGAACAAAAGTAACTACTCACAAGTGATAAACATGCTTATGATCATAGGGGTATTAAATAGCATAATGGATCTGAACATATAATCTTCCACCAAATAAACCATATAGTGATCAACTACAAGATGTAATCAACACTACTAGTCACCCACAAGTACCAATCTGAGGTTCTGGTACAAAGATTGAACACAAAAGATGAACTAGGGTTTGAGAGGAGATGGTGTTGGTGAAGATGTTGATGAAGATTGGTCTCCCCAAGACGACAGGGTTGTTGGTGATGATGATGACGATGATTTCCCCCTCCGGGAGGGAAGTTCCCCTGGCGGAATCGCTCCGCCGGAGGGCAAAAGTGCTCCTGTCTAAGTTCTGCCTCGAGACGGCGGTGCTCCATCCCGACAGTCCTCTCCTTATTTTTTCTAGGTCAAAATGACTTATATACCAGAAGATGGGCACCGAAGGTGGGCCAAGGAGGGCACAACCCACCAGAGCGCGCCTAGGCTCCCTAGTGCGCCAAGGTGGGTTGTGCCCACCTGGTGGGCCTCCTCTGGTAGTTATTTGCTCCAATAATTCTTATTTATTCCATAAAAATTCCTCATGAAGTTTCAGCTCATTTGGAGTTGTGCAGAATAGGTAGTCAGACGTAGCTATTTTAGGTCCACATTTCCAGCTGCCAGAATTCTCCCTCTTTGTGTGAACCTTGCATATTATGAGAGAAAAGGCATTAGAATTACTCCAAAAAGAATTATTATGCATAAAATAGTATAAATAATAGTAGGTAAACATGATGCAAAATGGACGTAACAAGCCACATATTAGCTGACAATTGGTGAAACTTCTGCATGCTAAACTAAAAATTGAAGGCATAGTCCATTGTTCAGTTGGGAAGAAGTCTAATCCGGTTGGTCTATATGAAAGTTTGACTTAACCGTCTTTGGCGGGGTCCCAGAACCGGGGTACCTAATGTAAAGGAGCCTGGCCTCGACCTTGACAAGGGCCCACCAGGCCCAAAGGGTGTCATGGAACCCTAAGGAGGCGAAGGCGATGAGTGTGTTCCCCAAGGCAAAGGGAAACAGAAGAATTGATTTGACATCCCCCGTGTGTAAACCCTAGGCCTCTCCTGTCTATATAAAGGGAGGCCTAGGTCCTCATTAGCGATCCAATCTGGAACTAAACTCTGGATAGACATCTCAAACACCATTGTAATCCTCTGCACGAGGTATCCCCTCGCCATGATGAAACACAAGTGCTCCCTTGGTGGTTTTGGTAATTAATGTCAACATATCTTTTGTTGGACTAATAGATTTTGTTCCTTTATCTAGTATATTTCAGACAAGTTCAACAGTGGCATGGCCAGGACAAGAGGATGTGGACCACCTTCAAAATGCTAAGGACATGGATTGGCAAAAGCTCAAGACTCTACATTTTTGGTTAAGTGATCCGAGATCACATTTAGTTTGTAGGAAAGCCAATACTATTAAAAGGGGATGAGGTTTTGATTATGATCTATTTGCTCAAGTGCTTACTGATATTGCTCCAAAACCCTCGACCACTTTCCGTATCCAAATATGTCCAAAACCCTACATTCCAACTCAGCCCCACTGATACTTCTCCATCCGGACCCATCGAGTTCATCTGGACACAGCCACAACCAAACCCTAACAAATCAGAGTCACCGATATGGTTCTCAGTCACACCGGTTTGGCTTGCCCAACTTTCTGTAACTTGTTGCAATTATTTCGGTCCCACCGAGTTTTGCAATCGGTCACACCGAGATGGCCTGTCAAACCTTCTGTAACTAATTGCAATTATCTCGGTCCCACCGACTTTTGCAATCGGTCCCACCGAGACGGCATGCCAACCTTTCTGTTGCCTTATTGCTTCATGTTGGTCCTATCGAGTTGATGCAATCGGTGCCACTGAAACAAGGTTTTCCCTAACCATTACACATTGGTTCATCCGAGTTGTTTCCAGTCGGTCCCACCGAGACCTCCAACATTCATATCTTTTACACAGGTCGGTACCACCGAGTTGGGTCAAAAGTGTGTAACGGTTGGATTTTGTGTGGAGGCTATATATACCCCTCCACCCCCTCTTACTTAGTAAGAGAGCCATCATAACGTTCCTACACTTCCACTACTCATTCTCTGAGAGAGAACCACCTACTCATGTGTTGAGATCAAGAGATTCCATTCCTACCATTTGAACCTTGATTTCTAGCCTTCCCCAAGTTGCTTTCCAGTCAAATCCTTCTTCCACCATAGCCAAATCTGTGAGAAAGAGTTGAGTGTTGGGGAGACTATCATTTGAAGCACAAGAGCAAGGAGTTCCTCATCAAACACCATCTATTACCTTTTGGAGGGTGGTGTCTCCTAGATTGGTTAGGTGTCACTTGGGAGCCTCTGACATGATGTGGAGTTGAACCAAGAAGTTTTTAAGGGCAAGGAGATCGCCTACTTCATGAAGATCTACCCGAGTGAGGCAAGTCCTTCATGGACGACCGCAATGGTGGGATAGACAAGGTTGCTTCTTCATGGACCTTTCGTGGGTGGAGCCCTTCTTGGACTCGCGCAACCGCTACTCTTCATGGGTTGAAGTATCCATCAACGTGGACGTACGATAGCACCACCTAGCGGAACCGCGCCAAAAATCTCTGCGTCTCCATTGCGTTTGCACTTTCCAATTCCCATCCCTTTACATTCTTGCACTTGCATGCTTTACTCTTTCCGCTACCCATACTCTTGATATGTTTGTGTAAAATGTACTGTGTTCCTATTAACATGTGCTAAACTCAACCTTAACTTGAAGAATCTTAAAAAATGCCACTTTTACTTGTTAAGGGTATAATTACCCCCTCCCCTCTAGACCCCTCTTCTCGATCTTTCACATGAATACCAAGATAAAGCAGGATGTAGGTTATTACTCTTTGGAGGCCTGAACCTGGGTAACTTGTGTGTGCAGACTCCATTCCGGTACTTCTTGTCTCGTCATGAAACCTACCAAGGGATCTGACAGGAATTTGCTCCATCAGTTGGCGCACCCGGCACGGGTGATGTTGACCGAAGAATGAACCCGGCTTGGAGAATCATTAGAGTTCAGCGATCCCTCGCCATGCCATTGCCTCACGTTCGACTCTTTTGAGCTGGTCACTGACGGATCTGGACAATTCCTTGACATCTCGCCTTCACGCTACGTCAAAGACGTGTATAACAGGCAGGGGCGGGCCCAAGAGGTCTATGATCACCCTGATCACCTCACGTGGAGGCACATCGTACGGCCTCCAAGGTGTTACGAGGCCTCTTGTGAGACCTCCATGAACATGGTATTCACGATGGCTGACACGCACCGAAACCATAAGCTCGCCAGACGCGCGATCTACACAGCAGGGGACGTAACCAGCGAACAACTGGCATGGTCCTAGGAGACGACCACCTTCGACGCCGGGGATCACCCCGAAGATGTCATATAGCTAGGCAAGCATTCCGTGATGCTGGATCCCATCGTGGGGGGTTGCCGTCTCTCACGCGTCCTGATGGATGGAGGCAGCGCCCTTAGTATTACCTTCATCGAAACCCTGGAAAAGATGAAGATCTCTCTATCAGGACTATGGAGGTTGGACATGGTGCGTCCATGGGGTTGTACTGGACCGCCCGGTCCGTCCCTTAGGGCGGATCGAACTTGAGGTTGTCTTTGGAGACAAGTCAAATTACCAAAGCAAAACCATCTAGTTCGAGGTTGCCCCCTTCCAGAGAAGCTACCATGCAATCTTGGGCAGGCCCGCGTATGTAAAGTACATGGCAGTCCTGTCCTACACCTACCTACAGCTGAAGATGCCTGGTCCGAACAGCATGATCACCATACGGGGAAGCATGAAGAAGGCCTACAAGGCCGAAGTGGCAAACATGGAGCTCGCCGAGGATGCCCTGGTCTCCTCCAAGCTCACCAAGATAAGAAAGAGGATACGGCCTTCAGAGGCCGAGCTCCCCTGGAAGCCAAGGCCTGGTCCCGTCTTCCAGCCGACAAAGTAGACCAAAAATTTCTAGGTCTACCCGGAAGATCCTCACAGAATAGTGACTATCGGCGGAGACCTCTCGGAGAGCCAGGAGGTAGATCTCCTTGGTTTCCTCCGAGCCAACTGGGACATATTCGTGTGGAAACCCGCTGACATGCCAGGAGTGCCATCGGAGAAGGCGAACACTGCCTAAACATCCGCAAGGATGCATGGCCGGTAAAACAGGCCCCACAATGCTTTGCCACAAAAAAATGAATGGCAATAGAACAAGAGGTAACACGCCTTCTCGCAGCCAAAATCATAAGAGAGGTCGTGCACCCGGTGTGTCTAGCAAACCCAGTGATGGTACTAAATAAGAACAACATGTGGTGCATGTGCATGGACTACACTGACCTTAACAAAAGCATGCTCCAAGGACCCATTCCCTCTACCTATGGTCGATCAGATAATCGACTCCATGGCGGGATGCAAACGCCTATGCTTCCTGGACGCGTACTCAGGCTACCACCAGATACGGATGAAAGAATCTAACCAGGAGACGACCTCCTTAATCACACTGTATGGACCCTTCTGCTACATCACAATTTTGTTTGGCCCAAAAATGCGGGGGCTATGTACCAATGGATGATGCAGAGGTGTTTCAACAAACAAATCGGAGTAAATGTGGAGGTCTACATCGACAACATCATGGTAAAATCTAGGCAAGGCTCATGCCTCCTCACCGACCTCCAGCAGACCTTCGACAACCTTCGCAATTTCAGCATGAAGCTAAACCCTAACAAATGAGTCTTCAGGTTTCCCGCATGGCAGCTGCTTTGATTCATTGTATCCTAGCGAGGAATAGAGGAAAACCCAGAAAAGATAAAAACCATACTGGACCTCGAGTCCCCTGAGATAGTACACGACATACAAAAGCTCATAGGCTGCATGGCGGCCTTGAGCAGATTCATCTCACGTCTAGGAGAAAAGGCCTTGCAGCTATATCGTCTCCTAAAAAAGGACAAAAAATTCTACTAGAGCATTGAAGCCAAGCAAGCATTTGTTGAACTCAAGAAGTTACTACAATCAAACCCTCTCCTAGTCTCCCGAGCCCAATCAGAGCCCATCTTGCTGTACAATGCAGCAACAACCCACGTAGTCAGCGTGGTCATCGCTGTTGAACGGGAGGAGGTCGGAAAGGTACACTGCATGCAACACCCTGTGTAATACATTAGCAAGGTACTAACGCCTTACAAGACAAGGTATCCACATTACCAAAAGATAACACATGGAGTTTTCATGGCCACAAGAAAACCATGGCACTACTTCCAAGCCAATAATGGTGGTCAGCCATGCACCGCTCTCCGATATCATCAACAACAAAGACACCATGGGCCTGGTGGCAAAATGGGTAATCGAACTCCTACCATTCGAGCTCTCCTACAAGCCATGTACGGCAGTAAAATCCCAATCCATCGCCGACTTCCTCATGGAATGGACAGAGGCCCAACAGATCCCCAAGAACATCGACCTCGAGTACTAGACCATGTACTTCGGCAAATCGATGACCGTGCAAGGACTGGGGGCGAGTGTAGTCCTCGTCTTGCCCAGAGGCAACAAAATGAATTATGTCCTTCGACTCCATTTCCGGGGCTCCAACAACGTAGTAGAATATGAAGCCCTCCTGCACGGGCTCCAGATTGCGGCCTCCATGGGAATCCGGCGTCTCATCTACTGCGGCGACTCCGACCTCGTGGTCCAACAGGTCATGAAAACATTCGACACTAAGGACCCCAAGATGGAAGCATATTGCGCTATCATCCAAGCCCTGGAAGTAAAGTTTGATGGACTCAAACTACACCATGTCAAAAGGAGCGACAACATTGTGGCGGATAACCTCGCACGCGTTGGATCATCCAGAGAGCCCGTGCCAGATGAGACCTTCCTGGAGATATTGCATAAGCCATCCATCAAGATGCAAGCCCTTGGCAAAGACACGAAAGACCTGGCACCGCAGAAAGCACGGCCCCGAAAGGTACCTCACCACCCTCAGACTCATCAGAGGTGGCCGCAATGGTGATGCACACTCAAGACTGATACAACCACTTCACACATGCATGACCAAAGGCGAGCTCCCCTAGGACAAAACGGAGGCACAACGCATCGTCAGTCGCTCCAAGGACTACAAACTCAGCCAAGTGGGTGTTTGCCAGCGATGTGTCTCAGAGGAAAAAAAAGGAAAGAAGCTCCTCGAAGGAATGCACGCGGGGGCTTGTGGCCATCATGCGGCCCCTAGAAAAATCGCAACAAAGGCCTTCTGTCATGGTTTCTTCTGGCCTCACGTAATGTGTGATGCCGAGGAAATCGTTCAAAGCTGCGAGGGCTGCCAACGCTTTGCCAACAAAACACACATGTTGGCCTCAACTCTAAAGACGACCCCACTTACATGGCCATTTGTGGTGTGGGGGTTGGACATGGTCGGCAAGCTCATGCCTTCGCCAGGAGGCAACAAATTCTTGTTGGTGTCCATCGACAAGTTCACCAAGTGGATTGAGGCTAAACCAATGACAAACATAGAGGCCGACACAACGGTCAAGTTCATCTCTGGCCTCTACACCACTTTGATATCCCACATAATATCATCATTGATAACGGGTCCAACTTTAGCACCTCGGTGTTCAAAGATTTTTGCCATGAATGGCGGCTCCACATAGACTACGCGTCTGTGGCACACCCTCGGTCCAACGGACGGGTCGAACGAGCTAACGGGTTCATTATGCAAGGCCTCAAGCTATGGCTCATCACACCACTCATTCGGGAAAAGGGCAACTGGGTGGAAGAGCACCCCTTTGTCCTCTGGAGTGTGACGCCCGGATAATCAAGCTACAGTAACCTCTGCTGATGATGCCACATCACCACTCTTATTGTTGTAAATCTCACGATGGTTCAATCCCGTTCGAATTCAAAATTTCAAATCAGGTCAAACGGTAAAGTTTTCAAACATTAAAATTAAAATGTTCTAGAGGTGGCAAATAATGCTTAGGTAATTATGGTGGAGGGTCACATTTTTATAAAATAATTAAAAGCACTGAACTAAATAAAACAGTGGCTTATACAAATAATTAGTTGCATTTTATAAATATTAAAACATTAAACTATTTTATTAGGTATGAGAAATTAATGTGGCAATAGAGTATTTATAAATACTAATTTAGGGGCTAGTGGTATATTTTATAAAACCAAAAAAATAAATAAAACAAAAGAAACAACAAAAAAACAAAGAAAAGGAAAAGTGCCCTTGGCCCGACTGGGCCAACCGGCCCAGCTGGCCACATCCGCCGGCCCAGTCGAACCGGCCCAACCGGCCACCCCTTATCCCCACGACCGAACCCTAACCCCACCCCGTCGCCCCACTCGCACCCCCCCCCCACTCCTCTCCCCCTCT
>NC_041386.1:160070606-160073358 GCF_002162155.2 Triticum dicoccoides | reverse complement strand
GATGCTAGTTTATCATCATTGGCCCTACATTCTTGTCAGTCTGCCTTGCTATACTATCGGGCCGTGATCACTTGGGAGGTGATCACGGGTATATACTATACATACATACATACTATACAGATGGTGACTAAAGTCGGGTCAGCTCATTGAGTACCCGCAAGTGATTCTGACGAGGGGGCTGAAAGGACAGGTGGCTCCATCCCGGTAGAGGTGGGCCTGGGTTCCCGACGGCCCTCGACTGTTACTTTGTGGCGGAGCGACAGGGCAGGTTGAGACCACCTAGGAGACAGGTGGGCCTGGCCCTGTTCGGCGTTCGCGGATACTTAACACGCTTAACGAGATCTTGGTATTTGATCTGAGTCGGCTACGAGCCTATACGCACTAACCATCTACGTGGGAGTAGTTATGGGTATCCCGACGTCGTGGTATTAGCCGAAGCACTTCAGACGTCAGCGACGGAGCGGCGCGCGCCGAATTGGACTGGAACGCCACTAGGCTAGGTCTACTTTCGGCCGCCCTCGCAACGTGCAGGTGTGCTATGGGCGATGGGCCCAGACCCCTGTGCGCTTAGGTTTAGACCGGCGTGCTGGCCTCTCTGTTTTGCCTAGGTGGGGCTGCGACGTGTTGATCTTCCGAGGCCGGGCATGACCCAGGAAAGTGTGTTCGGCCAAATGGGATCAAGCATGTTGGGTTATGTGGTGCACCCCTGCAGGGAAGTTAATCTATTCGAATAGCCGTGATCTTCGGTAACAGGACGACTTGGAGTTGTACCTTGACCTTATGACAACTAGAACCGGATACTTAATAAAACACACCCTTCCAAGTTCCACAGACAACCCGGTGATCGCTTTTCTACAGGGCGACGAGAGGAGGATCGCCGGGTAGGGTTATGCTATGCGATGCTGCTTGGAGATGCTACTTGAAGATGCTACTTGGAGGACTTCAATCTACTCTCTCCTACATGCTGCAAGACGGAGGCTGCCAGAAGCGTAGTCTTCGACAGGATTAGCTATCCCCCTCTTATTCTGGCATTCTGCAGTTCAGTCCACTGATATGGCCTCCTTACACATATACCCATGCATATGTAGTGTAGTTCCTTGCTTGCGAGTACTTTGGATGAGTACTCACGGTTGCTTTCTCCCCCCTTTTTCCCCCTTTCCTTTCTTTCTGGTTGTCGCAACCAGATGCTGGAGTCCAGGAGCCAGGAGCCAGCGTCGACGACGACTACTACCTTGGAGGTGCCTACTACTACGTGCAGGCTGACGACGACGTCCAGGAGTAGTTAGGAGGATCCCAGGCAGGAGGCCTGCGCCTCTTTCGATCTGTATCCCAGTTTGTGCTAGCCTTCTTAAGGCAATCTTGTTTAACTTATGTCTGTACTCAGATATTGTTGCTTCCGCTGACTCGTCTATGATCGAGCACTTGTATTCGAGCCCTCGAGGCCCCTGGCTTGTATTATGATGCTTGTATGACTTATTTATGTTTTAGAGTTGTGTTGTGATATCTTCCCGTGAGTCCCTGATCTTGATTGTACACGTTTGCGTGCATGATTAGTGTACGATTGAATCGGGGGCGTCACAAGTTGGTATCAGAGCCGACTGCCTGTAGGAATCCCCCTGTCACACTTCTTGGCCGAAGTCGAGTCTAGGCATTGCAAAACTTTTACTAACTTGGCTGTGTGCCTTACGGGCCCACGTCGCCATTGGGTGGTACTAGGATCTTTTACTCCTCGACCTTTACTCTGGGACTCTGAGCTCTCTTCTATTCGGGTTAAATGATTTCGCTAAAAACAAAACTAACTTTAGTTTCTCGCAAGTACTTTCTCTCGGAGAGCCACTTGTTACCGATGACCGCCTGCTGCACCAAAAGATTCCGAAGATACTCTACGATGTGCTCTCGAGACTATGTGCCATCGCTTTTGCAATTCATTTCCATCGATAAATCCCTCTGGATAACTACTTACACCTATCGTTCATATTGTCATCCCCAGTTGCTCTTGTTATTACAAGATGTCCTGAAATACTCTTCGATATTCCGAGAATTCTTTACGCTTACTGCCCTGCAGTTCCTTGCTGCATGAATACCCCTACGGATAATTACTCGCGCTTGCCGAGTATCTGCTCATCCCCAGTTGTTCTTGTGTTTCACAAAAGTCTTCAAAATAATATCCGATCTTCCGAAAACCCTCTGGAGCCTTTGGCTCTTGAAATTCTTGCTTGCTTGCATTATGGTTAATCCCATAAGTCTCGTAGTCATATTGACATTCCTTGTCATTACCATTTTGAGTCTGTTGACTCAATATGTTTGCGAATACACGCAATCATCATTGATCCTTATAAATTACTTTTCCGGCTGAGCTGCCATTCTTTTTACTGGAATTGGTTCTCAACCAATCCAATTGTCTTTGATTGTACCCTACGGCTATTCAACTTATCCACCCCTAATCAGAGCATTGCTCCTGATCCCTTGAATTAAAAATCATAATTCCTTTGCTATTTAAACGTTGAATTATTCAGATGTCCTATAAACCAATGCATTTGCATTCCTTCTTCCTCTGATTGGGTAACGATACTCACATCAGCTCCATTGTGGATCGCCATATCCACTGTTGGATTATTGTCCGACAGTGTCCTTCATAACTAATCACCTTGTGAGTTCTTTCTCCGATACATAATGCCTTTGGTAAATTGTATCCTCTCCTTTTGCCAACCATGCTCTGCTTTTGAGCTGGTGATATCTACTCTTGAAGATT
>NC_041386.1:160065401-160066949 GCF_002162155.2 Triticum dicoccoides | reverse complement strand
GCCCCGCTCACCGCGGTCGGGCCGCTCCCTGGCCGCGCCCGTCGCCCCGCACCAACGCGCCTCGCCTCCCCTGCTTCCTGCAGCCTCGCCTGCGTCGTCCAGCCGCGCCCGCCGTGGACCTCTGGTCGCGAACGGCTACGTCCGGCAGCGCCTCTACGCGCGCCTTGGCTGCCCTATGCGCGCCTTGGACACGCACCTCGCCCTGCCCCCAGCCGCGCCTGTACCCCTCCTCGACGCCGTTCAAGCCGCCCTGGTCGCCGCCGTCGACCGCCGTCGCGCGCCTAGCCCCAGGCCGCGCCGCGCCCGTGCCCCCTGCTGGCCTCTCCGAGGCCACGACCTTGCACCACAGTGCCGGGCTACGGCCCCGCCGACGCCCTGTTGCCCCGTGCCCTCGCACGGGCGCACGCCCGTTAACCGCGCCCGATAGGCCCCTGGGGCCTATGACAGATGGGCCCCACGCCCAGAATGTTTTAATAAAAAAAAGGAAAATAAAATAAAAAAAATAATAATTAATTAACTAATTAATTAATTAATTAGTGGATTAATTAAGTTAATTAATCATATTTAGATTAACCTAACTAACTAACTAATTTAATTAAACAGTAGTTAGATTAGTTAAACAATGATTAGGCTAAACAGTCAATGACCAGTGGGTCCCACACGTCAGCGACCCAGTCAACACCTCTGTTGACTGCTGATGTCATGCTGACGTCATGGTGACGTCAGCAGACACTATTCTGGATAATGTTGATTAAATTAAATAAATAAATTCTAAAAATGATTTAAATCTTTTAAAATTAATATAAAATAAACCGTAGCTCGGATGGAAAAACTTTGTACATGAAAGTTGCTCAGAACGACGAGACGAATCCGGATACGCAGTCCGTTCGTCCGCCACACCCTCCTAACCTATCAAACCCGCAACTTTCCCCCTCCGGCTCCTCTGCCCGAAAACACGAAACACCGGGGATACTTTCCCGGATGTTTTCCCCCCTTCACCGGTATCACCTACTACCGCGTTAGGGCACAACGAACACCGCGTATTGCCTTGATATATTTTGTGGTGCTTTGTTTGCTTTGTATTCATTATTTCTTCCCCCTCTTCTCTCCGGTAGACTACGAGACCGACGCTGCTGCTGACCAGTTCGACTACGGAGTTGACGACTCCTCTCTCTTGCCAGAGCAACCAGGCAAGCCCCCCCCCCCTTGATCACCAGATATCGCCTATTCTACTCTATACTGCTTGCATTAGAGTAGTGTAGCATGTTACTGCTTTCGTTAATCCTATTCTGATGCATAGCCTGACATTGTCGCTACATCTGTTGATACCTTACCTGCAATCCTATATGCTTAGTATAGGATGCTAGTTTATCATCATTGGCCCTACATTCTTGTCAGTCTGCCTTGCTATACTATCGGGCCGTGATCACTTGGGAGGTGATCACGGGTATATACTATACATACATACATACTATACAGATGGTGACTAAAGTCGGGTCAGCTCATTGAGTACCCGCAAGTGATTCTGACGAGGGGGCTGAAAGGACA
>NC_041386.1:160064176-160065330 GCF_002162155.2 Triticum dicoccoides | reverse complement strand
CAGGATCGAAAACTGACTCTCCTGTACACCCCCTGTTCCCAAAGTTATTCCTCACGCGTGGCCTCGTGTGTAATTCATGAGCCACCTTCTGATGAGGTCATTAATCTGGTATCTGACGCAATACTTATTCCCATTGCTCCGAACCCCTCTCACACTTCACTTCAGGCAACGAATGATTGCCTATGCGCTCGAAACTTCCCATGTTATCTCCTTACCTTGCTCTCGAAATTATTGTAAAATCCAATTCGAGAGTTACTTTTCGCCATGTTCCCTAATGTACCGGATAAGCAACCATGCAGAATTCCATTCTTCCGGTATACCCATCCTTTACTCCTCTGTAAGTACGATGGAGCTCCCAAAGGAAGGACGACAGCTTCCTCATGATGCATGGGTGTAGAGAAATGAAGACATCAACGCTATGGATCAACCTCTTCTAGAAGGGCAACCCAGACTAAGAAGACACGTTAGAATTTCGTAACCAGAACTTCCCCCCTACTCCCCTCTTAAATCTCGGGACGAGATTTCTTGTAGTGGAGGAGAATTGTGACGCCCGAATAATCAAGCTACAGTAACCTCTGCTGATGATGCCACATCACCACTCTTATTGTTGTAAATCTCACGATGGTTCAATCCCGTTCGAATTCAAAATTTCAAATCAGGTCAAATGGTAAAGTTTTCAAACATTAAAATTAAAATGTTCTAGAGGTGGCAAATAATGCTTAGGTAATTATGGTGGAGGATCACATTTTTATAAAATAATTAAAAGCACTGAACTAAATAAAACAGTGGCTTATACAAATAATTAGTTGCATTTTATAAATATTAAAACATTAAACTATTTTATTAGGTATGAGAAATTAATGTGGCAATAGAGTATTTATAAATACTAATTTAGGGGCTAGTGGTATATTTTATAAAACCAAAAAAATAAATAAAACAAAAGAAACAACAAAAAAAAACAAAGAAAAGGAAAAGTGCCCTTGGCCCGACTGGGCCAACCGGCCCAGCTGGCCACATCCGCCGGCCCGGTCGAACCGGCCCAACCGGCCACCCCTTATCCCCACGACCGAACCCTAACCCCACCCCGTCGCCCCACTCGCACCCCCCCCCACTCCTCTCCCCCTCTCCCGATCCGATCTGGGGGCGGGATCGAA
>NC_041386.1:160056196-160061386 GCF_002162155.2 Triticum dicoccoides | reverse complement strand
GACGAGAGGAGGATCGCCGGGTAGGGTTATGCTATGCGATGCTGCTTGGAGATGCTACTTGAAGATGCTACTTGGAGGACTTCAATCTACTCTCTCCTACATGCTGCAAGACGGAGGCTGCCAGAAGCGTAGTCTTCGACAGGATTAGCTATCCCCCTCTTATTCTGGCATTCTGCAGTTCAGTCCACTGATATGGCCTCCTTACACATATACCCATGCATATGTAGTGTAGTTCCTTGCTTGCGAGTACTTTGGATGAGTACTCACGGTTGCTTTCTCCCCCCTTTTTCCCCCTTTCCTTTCTTTCTGGTTGTCGCAACCAGATGCTGGAGTCCAGGAGCCAGGAGCCAGCGTCGACGACGACTACTACCTTGGAGGTGCCTACTACTACGTGCAGGCTGACGACGACGTCCAGGAGTAGTTAGGAGGATCCCAGGCAGGAGGCCTGCGCCTCTTTCGATCTGTATCCCAGTTTGTGCTAGCCTTCTTAAGGCAAACTTGTTTAACTTATGTCTGTACTCAGATATTGTTGCTTCCGCTGACTCGTCTATGATCGAGCACTTGTATTCGAGCCCTCGAGGCCCCTGGCTTGTATTATGATGCTTGTATGACTTATTTATGTTTTAGAGTTGTGTTGTGATATCTTCCCGTGAGTCCCTGATCTTGATCGTACACGTTTGCGTGCATGATTAGTGTACGATTGAATCGGGGGCGTCACAAGTTGGTATCAGAGCCGACTGCCTGTAGGAATTCCCCTGTCACACTTCTTGGCCGAAGTCGAGTCTAGGCATTGCAAAACTTTTACTAACTTGGCTGTGTGCCTTACGGGCCCACGTCGCCATTGGGTGGTACTAGGATCTTTTACTCCTCGACCTTTACTCTGGGACTCTGAGCTCTCTTCTATTCAGGTTAAATGATTTCGCTAAAAACAAAACTAACTTTAGTTTCTCGCAAGTACTTTCTCTCGGAGAGCCACTTGTTACCGATGACCGCCTGCTGCACCAGAAGATTCCGAAGATACTCTACGATGTGCTCTCGAGACTATGTGCCATCGCTTTTGCAATTCATTTCCATCGATAAATCCCTCTGGATAACTACTTACACCTATCGTTCATATTGTCATCCCCAGTTGCTCTTGTTATTACAAGATGTCCTGAAATACTCTTCGATATTCCGAGAATTCTTTACGCTTACTGCCCTGCAGTTCCTTGCTGCATGAATACCCCTACGGATAATTACTCGCGCTTGCCGAGTATCTGCTCATCCCCAGTTGTTCTTGTGTTTCACAAAAGTCTTCAAAATAATATCCGATCTTCCGAAAACCCTCTGGAGCCTTTGGCTCTTGAAATTCTTGCTTGCTTGCATTATGGTTAATCCCATAAGTCTCGTAGTCATATTGACATTCCTTGTCATTACCATTTTGAGTCTGTTGACTCAATATGTTTGCGAATACACGCAATCATCATTGATCCTTATAAATTACTTTTCCGGCTGAGCTGCCATTCTTTTTACTGGAATTGGTTCTCAACCAATCCAATTGTCTTTGATTGTACCCTACGGCTATTCAACTTATCCACCCCTAATCAGAGCATTGCTCCTGATCCCTTGAATTAAAAATCATAATTCCTTTGCTATTTAAACGTTGAATTATTCAGATGTCCTATAAACCAATGCATTTGCATTCCTTCTTCCTCTGATTGGGTAACGATACTCACATCAGCTCCATTGTGGATCGCCATATCCACTGTTGGATTATTGTCCGACAGTGTCCTTCATAACTAATCACCTTGTGAGTTCTTTCTCCGATACATAATGCCTTTGGTAAATTGTATCCTCTCCTTTTGCCAACCATGCTCTGCTTTTGAGCTGGTGATATCTACTCTTGAAGATTGTGGTATATGTTTCCACGATACCCTAACGGGTTGATCCGATGCCTTCCTTTATATGTGTGAACTCGGAAGTTTTCACGAGTCATACTCATCTGGTATTTCACCAGGTAAAACTTTCAACACTAATGCCTTTATCAAAGCGAATAGTGAATGGAAGGTTATACATTGAAGAAGTGGGAGTCGACCTTGAACCTTGCGTTCATGCCCAGGGACACGATGTATAACTTATCATGGAAGCTGCTCGTAAAAATAATTATTCCTTTGGTATAAGTTCATCTTATATCTGGGATCTGGCCTTTTGCACTCGTGGTTCCGACCATGTTCTCCTTTAAATAACATTTCTCGTGCAAGTTTAAGCACTTGTCTTCTACGGGGTAGTACCCCAGTCCAACCTCTACTTTGATTTGCCGTCGAGTATTACCCCCTGTATCTCAAGATTATCACGGAACTGCATAACTTCTTATGAGTTCTTCATCAAGTGCTACATTCTCATTGATTCCAATTTTTCATGGGCTCTAAGTTATTAAACACTCAAAGACACCGATAACTGAACCAAGTCCACACTACGGTTCAACAACTCTTAGTAATCTTCTTTAAGTACGAGTTTGAACTCAATCACGTCATTCCGAGCCTACTCGACTATATCATTATCGTGCCAAATTTTAACTGTGCTACCTGGTCCTTCTTTCCGGAGCACAATTTCGATGATGGGCTAAGCTTACGTCGATCTTCCTTGTCTTATCGTCTCACCTCAAACAACAAACTTGATTTCAAGTTTGTGACGTACCCATGGTTCCAATAACCTTTCGCTTCATCATTCGTTTGACTTGATGTCATCGCCGACCGATTACATCTCCATGAAACCTCTCGACAGAAATTGTCATGATCATCGTCAACATTTCGAGCTCCTTAAGGATATCAATTGAATTCCTGATGAGAAATACCATCCTTGCCCTTGATGATTTGTGTTATCATCGACCACTCGATTGCCTTCCGTTCAACACAAACTTGTTCGTGTTTTGTGTTATACCTTGAGATCCTTGCTATCCAGCATTGTTCTCCTTTACCTTGGAGTATTGCCATCTTTTATGTCAAGAATGTTGTGAGAATTTCACCACCTCTCAAGAATTCTTGGTATCGTGATACTTCTCACCATCACCATTCTTTCTTGGTCCCCGTGTTAATTCCAACAAGTGAACGGTGTTGTTTGGATTCTTTCCTTCTAGCAACCCTATTTTTGAAGTTAATGGTCGAAAGTTTATTCTTAGGCTATTGATTATTGAATCACCATTCTGACATTGGTCGTGCAACCCAACCCATATTTCGGGCGCACCCTTCAACCAATGTTTAATTGTGTATGTTTTCCTCGAGCATACTTCCTTATATCATTTGATCTGACAAATGTTATCTCCTTGTTCACTTAATGGTGGAAATCCATTTTTTGGGAATCTCGGTGAATTGCCGTTGAGTTCACCAGACACCTCCTTGTCCTCTCCTTGGGTTAATGATGGACTCTTGTTAACGGAAATCGCTTCATAGTTCATTTCCCCGAGAATCTTACCATGTCATCTCGTCAATTTGCGTTGCACCTTTTCTTCTCAGGTATCCTAAGTCTGAGGTATCCTAACACCAACCGGATCTGAATCTCGGTCAGATATGATGGTTGGGACAACTTTCCAAGAGTTATGATGTTGGTCCTTTGATGACCCGGTAACATGATGTCATGCCTAGCACCCCCCCCCCCTGGGTGGAGGACCTATTGTTGTAGTATCCTTTTTAGCAAGTTTAGCCATTCTTCCATGAGGAAATTGTAAGACTTATTCTACAAGTTATTCCTGATGGATCCTTCGTGTTTCTAAAGTCGGATCTTCACCTAAAGACCCTGTCAATGCTATCTCGAAGCATGTCAATGGTACTCCGATTTTCAACAGGAACATTTGAAGCACGATGCTAAATTTTATTTATCACTTATCCTAACACCGCTGTATGGGTAATATCATGAGATTTTTTCCCCCTTACCTAAATGGTTTTCTACTTTATATCCTGTCATGGATATCTTGCTCTTCTTGCCCTTGGGAAGGATTTACCCCTGAAAGATGTGTTTAAACACATTTTCCTTTCCATTGTTCTGTTTAAACATAATAATCACTTTTCCCTTCCATTGGTTGGTTTAACGTTTCTTGTGATCTATATGATCTAAGCAGGAATATTCTCCTGCTTATGTAAACACCTCGGTGTATAACTCTGTCAGTAAGACCCTGTTACTATTGTTGATGACATTCTGGTATCCACCGATGGAAGAGAACTTTGCCTAATGGTCCGCCTCGTTCAACGAGCAGGAAAATGGTTCTCTTTGCCCCTCGCCCTTGGTACCAATGATGCTACCAACATAACTGACCGGTTATTCACTGACATGCCTTGCTAACATGATCGTGCAATACGTCACCGCCCTTCCTATTTTTAACCCACATGGTGGGCCCATAACCCACAGTTCCTCAGGATCGAAAACTGACTCTCCTGTACACCCCCTGTTCCCAAAGTTATTCCTCACGCGTGGCCTCGTGTGTAATTCATGAGCCACCTTCTGATGAGGTCATTAATCTGGTATCTGACGCAATACTTATTCCCATTGCTCCGAACCCCTCTCACACTTCACTTCAGGCAACGAATGATTGCCTATGCGCTCGAAACTTCCCATGTTATCTCCTTACCTTGCTCTCGAAATTATTGTAAAATCCAATTCGAGAGTTACTTTTCGCCATGTTCCCTAATGTACCGGATAAGCAACCATGCAGAATTCCATTCTTCCGGTATACCCATCCTTTACTCCTCTGTAAGTACGATGGAGCTCCCAAAGGAAGGACGACAGCTTCCTCATGATGCATGGGTGTAGAGAAATGAAGACATCAACGCTATGGATCAACCTCTTCTAGAAGGGCAACCCAGACTAAGAAGACACGTTAGAATTTCGTAACCAGAACTTCCCCCCTACTCCCCTCTTAAATCTCGGGACGAGATTTCTTGTAGTGGAGGAGAATTGTGACGCCCGAATAATCAAGCTACAGTAACCTCTGCTGATGATGCCACATCACCACTCTTATTGTTGTAAATCTCACGATGGTTCAATCCCGTTCGAATTCAAAATTTCAAATCAGGTCAAATGGTAAAGTTTTCAAACATTAAAATTAAAATGTTCTAGAGGTGGCAAATAATGCTTAGGTAATTATGGTGGAGGATCACATTTTTATAAAATAATTAAAAGCACTGAACTAAATAAAACAGTGGCTTATACAAATAATTA
>NC_041386.1:159848677-160054749 GCF_002162155.2 Triticum dicoccoides | reverse complement strand
CCCCTGCTTCCTGCAGCCTCGCCTGCGTCGTCCAGCCGCGCCCGCCGTGGACCTCTGGTCGCGAACGGCTACGTCCGGCAGCGCCTCTACGCGCGCCTTGGCTGCCCTATGCGCGCCTTGGCCATGCACCTCGCCCTGCCCCCAGCCGCGCCTGTACCCCTCCTCGACGCCGTTCAAGCCGCCCCGGTCGCCGCCGTCGACCGCCGTCGCGCGCCTGGCCCCAGGCCGCGCCGCGCCCGTGCCCCCTGCTGGCCGCTCCGAGGCCACGACCTTGCACCACAGTGCCGGGCTACGGCCCCGCCGACGCCCTGTTGCCCCGTGCCCTCGCACGGGCGCACGCCCGTTAACCGCGCCCGATAGGCCCCTGGGGCCTATGACAGATGGGCCCCACGCCCAGAATGTTTTAATAAAAAAAAGGAAAATAAAATAAAAAAAATAATAATTAATTAACTAATTAATTAATTAATTAGTGGATTAATTAAGTTAATTAATCATATTTAGATTAACCTAACTAACTAACTGATTTAATTAAACAGTAGTTAGATTAGTTAAACAATGATTAGGCTAAACAGTCAATGACCAGTGGGTCCCACACGTCAGCGACCCAGTCAACACCTCTGTTGACTGCTGATGTCATGCTGACGTCATGGTGACGTCAGCAGACACTATTCTGGATAATGTTGATTAAATTAAATAAATAAATTCTAAAAATGATTTAAATCTTTTAAAATTAATATAAAATAAACCGTAGCTCGGATGGAAAAACTTTGTACATGAAAGTTGCTCAGAATGACGAGACGAATCCGGATACGCAGTCCGTTCGTCCGCCACACCCTCCTAACCTATCGAACCCGCAACTTTCCCCCTCCGGCTCCTCTGCCCGAAAACACGAAACACCGGGGATACTTTCCCGGATGTTTTCCCCCCTTCACCGGTATCACCTACTACCGCGTTAGGGCACAACGAACACCGTGTATTGCCTTGATATATTTTGTGGTGCTTTGTTTGCTTTGTATTCATTATTTCTTCCCCCTCTTCTCTCCGGTAGACTACGAGACCGACGCTGCTGCTGACCAGTTCGACTACGGAGTTGACGACTCCTCTCTCTTGCCAGAGCAACCAGGCAAGCCCCCCCCCCTTGATCACCAGATATCGCCTATTCTACTCTATACTGCTTGCATTAGAGTAGTGTAGCATGTTACTGCTTTCGTTAATCCTATTCTGATGCATAGCCTGACATTGTCGCTACATCTGTTGTTACCTTACCTGCAATCCTATATGCTTAGTATAGGATGCTAGTTTATCATCATTGGCCCTACATTCTTGTCAGTCTGCCTTGCTATACTATCGGGCCGTGATCACTTGGGAGGTGATCACGGGTATATACTATACATACATACATACTATACAGATGGTGACTAAAGTCGGGTCAGCTCATTGAGTACCCGCAAGTGATTCTGACGAGGGGGCTGAAAGGACAGGTGGCTCCATCCCGGTAGAGGTGGGCCTGGGTTCCCGACGGCCCTCGACTGTTACTTTGTGGCGGAGCGACAGGGCAGGTTGAGACCACCTAGGAGACAGGTGGGCCTGGCCATGTTCGGCGTTCGCGGATACTTAACACGCTTAACGAGATCTTGGTATTTGATCTGAGTCGGCTACAAGCCTATACGCACTAACCATCTACGTGGGAGTAGTTATGGGTATCCCAACGTCGTGGTATCAGCCGAAGCACTTCAGACGTCAGCGACGGAGCGGCGCGCGCCGAATTGGACTGGAACGCCACTAGGCTAGGTCTGCTTTCGGCCGCCCTCGCAACATGCAGGTGTGCTATGGGCGATGGGCCCAGACCCCTGTGCGCTTAGGTTTAGACCGGCGTGCTGGCCTCTCTGTTTTGCCTAGGTGGGGCTGCGACGTGTTGATCTTCCGAGGCCAGGCATGACCCAGGAAAGTGTGTCCGGCCAAATGGGATCAAGCGTGTTGGGTTATGTGGTGCACCCCTGCAGGGAAGTTAATCTATTCGAATAGCCGTGATCTTCGGTAACAGGACGACTTGGAGTTGTACCTTGACCTTATGACAACTAGAACCGGATACTTAATAAAACACACCCTTCCAAGTTCCACAGACAACCCGGTGATCGCTTTTCTACAGGGAGACGAGAGGAGGATCGCCGGGTAGGGTTATGCTATGCGATGCTGCTTGGAGATGCTACTTGAAGATGCTACTTGGAGGACTTCAATCTACTCTCTCCTACATGCTGCAAGACGGAGGCTGCCAGAAGCGTAGTCTTCGACAGGATTAGCTATCCCCCTCTTATTCTGGCATTCTGCAGTTCAGTCCACTGATATGGCCTCCTTACACATATACCCATGCATATGTAGTGTAGTTCCTTGCTTGCGAGTACTTTGGATGAGTACTCACGGTTGCTTTCTCCCCCCTTTTTCCCCCTTTCCTTTCTTTCTGGTTGTCGCAACCAGATGCTGGAGTCCAGGAGCCAGGAGCCAGCGTCGACGACGACTACTACCTTGGAGGTGCCTACTACTACGTGCAGGCTGACGACGACGTCCAGGAGTAGTTAGGAGGATCCCAGGCAGGAGGCCTGCGCCTCTTTCGATCTGTATCCCAGTTTGTGCTAGCCTTCTTAAGGCAAACTTGTTTAACTTATGTCTGTACTCAGATATTGTTGCTTCCGCTGACTCGTCTATGATCGAGCACTTGTATTCGAGCCCTCGAGGCCCCTGGCTTGTATTATGATGCTTGTATGGCTTATTTATGTTTTAGAGTTGTGTTGTGATATCTTCCCGTGAGTCCCTGATCTTGATCGTACACGTTTGCGTGCATGATTAGTGTACGATTGAATCGGGGGCGTCACATGGAGCTTGCACACAACCCCAAACAAGTCCATCGGCTACACGCCCTTCTTCATGGTGTATGGGGTGGAGGTGGTCCTGCCATCAGATATTGAATATGACTCACCGCGAGTCCAAGTGAACGATGAGGAGATCACTGAAGAAAATAGGAATATGACATCATCGCAAAAGAAGAAGTGCGCCTCCTCGCCATTGAATGCACAAGCATTTACCAATAGAAGTTGCGACAGTATCAAGGCCGACGCATCCGAGCATCCAAATTCAACGTCGGAGACCTCGTCCTACGCTTCAAGCAGAAGCCAAGAAATAATAAGATGTCCTCCCCATGGTAAGGCCCTTTCGTCCTTCACGTGGTCCTCAACAACGGATCCTACTACCTTCACAACAAGAAACCAGGTCGGATCACATCACGACCCTGGAATGACAAGCATCTCCGCCTATTTTATGCATAGATATATAAGTATGACATACTTTTCTGCATAAAGTGTTTTGCAAAATCTGCATTTTCATGTACTTTTAGCTCAAACAAAATTAGGTTGGAAAACAAGGAGGCCGCAATGGCCTTCCACACCTTTTCACGTCCTTTCTAGTTTTCTAAATGTAACATGGCACATAGCTAATCAGCAACAAAACACATTATTGAAACTCCTTGGGATAGCCAGGTTGTGGAAGAACAAACGAATCTCTTTGTTGAGGGACTCGGGGCTACATCGCTATAAGTGGACCCCCCCCCTCCCGCGCAGCTCCACCTGAAGGTTGCATCGTACGTTCTTGCTTCTTGATCCGGACCCTCGTGGTTGTTTCTTCTGCCAACCTGCCACAACCTAGTGCTTCGGGGTTCTATCGAAGCAATTTTGTTGGTAGTCCTTCCTTCGAGGAGAGCAATGCTACTTGTGAGCTGCATCCGGATTTTCCCCTAAGAGGAGAGGAGATCCAATACAGTAGAGATAAGTATTTCCCTCAATGAGAACCAATGTTTATCCAACAAATAGGAGAATCACGCAAAGCCTCATGAACAACACCTGCACGCACAAAAGAAAAAACTTGCACCCAACATGGGCAAGAGGGTTGTCAGTCCCATTGAACTCGTTACTTGCAATGATGAAATCTTGTAGTGGTAGATAGATAAATTGCAAAACTAAATAAAAGTAAATAAATTGCAGCAAAGTATTTTTGGTTCTTATAATATGATAAAAGTAGACCCGGGGGCCATAGTTTTCACTAGAGTCTTCTCTCTCGAACACATAGCATACGGTGGGTAAATAAATTACTGTTGGGCAATTGATAGAAAATCGCATAGTTATGACGTATTCACGGCAATGATCATGTATATAGGCATCACGTATGAGACAAGTAGACCTACTCCTGCCTGCATCTACTACTATTACTCCACCAATCGACCGCTATCCAGCATGCATCTATGGTATCAAGTTCATAAAAATGGAGTAACACCTTAAGCAAGATGAAATGATGTAGACAAAGTAAACTCAATCAATATGAATAAACCCCATCGTTTTACCTTTAATGGAAATAATAAAAATATGTGTCTTGTCCCTTTGTATCACTAGGATATAGAGCACCGCAAGATTGAACCCATTACAAAGCACCTCTCCCACTGAAGATAAATCAATCTTGTTGGCCAAACCAAATGGATAGAACGGAGATAAATACAAAGCTATGACAATCATGCATAATAAAGTTCAGAAAAGACTCATTTACTTTCAATGATTATTCCAATCATAAACCCACAATTCATCGGATCCCAAAAAACACACCACAAAAGAATATTACATTAGATAGAACTCTAGGAAAATCGAGGAGAGCATTGTATTGAAGATCAAAGAGAGAGAGAAGAAGCCATCTAGCTACTAGCTATGGACACATAGGTCTATGGTGAACTACTCACGCATCGTCGGAAGGCGGCAAGGATGATGTAGAAGCCCTCCATGGTTTCCCCCTCCGGCAGAGTACCAGAAAAGGCCTCCATATGGAATCGCAAAAGAACAGAAGCTTGCGGCAGTGGAAAATGTGTTTCAGGTGGCTCTCTGGGGGTTTCCCAATATTTGAGAATTTATAGAAGTGGATGATACGTCTCCATCGTATCTATAATTTTTATTGTTTCATGCCAATATTATGCAACTTTCATATACTTTTGACAACTTTTTATATGATTTATTGGACTAACCTATTGATCAATTGCCTAGTGCTAGTTCTTGTTTTTTGCATGTTTTTTGTTTCGCAGAAAATCCATATCATACGAAGTCCAAACGCGATAAAAATTTATGGAGAATTATTTTGGAATATATGTGATTTTTGGGAGGTGGAATCAACGCAAACGGAGGCCCATAGTGACGACAAGACACCAGGGCATGCCCATGCCCCTGGCGCGTGGTGGTGGGTTGTGCCCTCCTCGAACGTTGGTTGGATCTCTACTTCGGGCGCAAGGAAGCTTATATCCGGAAAAAAATCATGTTAAAATCTCAGTGCTTTCGGAGTTATGGATCTCCGCGAATATAAGAAATGGTTTTCGACCAGATCTGGGGAACACGAAATAGAAGAGAACAGAGAGGGAGATCCAATCTCGTAGGGGGTCCTGCCCCTCCACCGCCATGGAGGCCATGGACCATAGGGGGGACACTACTCCCATCTAGGGGGAGGCCAAGGAAGAAGAAGAAGAAGGAGGAGGAGGAGGGGGGGCTCTCTCCCCCTCTCCCCCAGTGGCGCCGGAGTGCCGCCGGGGCTAGGATCATGACGGCGATCTACATCAACAATATTGCTACCGTCAACACCAACTCTCGCCCCCTCTATGAAGCGGTGTAACACCTCTTCTCCCTGCTATAATCTCTACTTAAACATGGTGCTCAACTCCATATGTTATTTCCCAATGATTTATGGTTATCCTATGATGTTTCAGTAGATATGTTTTGTCCTGTGGGTTAATGGTGATCTTTGGTTAGTATTATTGTATATTTTATTTATAGTGTTGTCCTACGGTGCCCTCTGTCTCGCGCCGACATTCGCCTATGGTGGGTTGCGAGAGTGACATAAGCTTAAACCCGAGTAAGTGGGGTATGGCATATGGGAACAAAGAGGACTTGATACTTAATGCTATGGTTGGGTTTCATGACCTTAATGATCTTTAGTAGTTGCGGATGCTTGCTAGAGTTCCAATCATAAGTGCATATGATCCAAGTAGAGAAAGTATGTTAGCTCATGCCTCTCCCTCATGTAAAATTGCAAGAATGATTACCGGTACTTGTTATCGATTGCCTAGGGACAAATGACTTTCTTGCTGACAAAAGCTATTTACTTTTATTACCTTGCAATTTATTGGGAGTTTTATTCTCGCAAAGTACTCGTAGTTTTATTCTTGCAAAATAGTTTCATACTTGTTCTGGGTAAACCAGACGCTAAGTATGCGTAGAGTTGTATCGGTGGTTGATAGAACTTGAGGGAATATTTGTTCTGCCTTTAGCTCCTCGTTGGGTTCGACACTCTTATTTATCGAAGAAGGCTACAAACAATCCCCTATACTTGTGGGTTATCAAGACATTTTCTGGCGCCGTTGCTGGGGAGCAATAGCGTGGGGTGAATATTCTCGTGTGTGCTTGTTTGATGTATCACTAAGTAGTTTTTATTTTTTGTTCTAAGTTGTTATCTCTCTTTACTTATGGATATGGAACACGAAATACCAAAAAAATAGTTGTACTCTTATGGGATCGAATGGATATGTTGCATTGGTATGCTTGGAATTTATGCCAGAGATATGATTATACTTGTTGCTCTAGGATGAACGCTCCACACCTTCCCTTTTCATGCAAATTTAATGATAATGAAACCTTGGCTTCTTATGCTAATGGTAGATATGATTATTATGATGTGGGACGAATAGAAGAATTTGTTGCTTTTAAGGGTGCTTATGGAATTGAATCTTTGTTTTTAAAGTATGAAGCTTTTGATGATGCTATTTATAGACCTGAAAATTTTGCCATACTTAAATATTGCTATGATAATTATAAATATAATTTCAATATTGATGAATTTATTGATAAAATCATCGCTGTCCGAGAAGAGACTAATATTTTGCAGGAGTCTATGGAAGAAGAAATTGATGAAACTGTGAGCTCATTGGATGAAAAAGATGATGAGGAGAGCGAAGAACAAAAGGAGGAAGAGCGGATTAGCTACCCATGCCCACCTTCTAATGAGAGTAACTCTTCAACTCATACATTGTTTAATTTCCCTTCATGCTTACCGAAGGATGAATGTTATGATAATTGCTATGATCGTGTTGATTCTTTTGAAATATTCCTTTTTGATGAACTTGATGCTTGCTATGCTTGTGGCCATGTTGCCAATATGAATCATGCTTATGGAGATTAAGTTGCTATTATTCCTTATGTTAAGAATGAAATTGTTGCTATTGCACCCACACATGATAGTCCTATTATCTTTTTGAATTCTCCAAACTACACTATACCGGAGAAGTTTGCACTTATTAAGGATTATATTGATGGGTTGCCTTTTACCACTACACATGATGATTTTGATGAATGTAATATGCATGTTCTTTCTGCTCCTACTTGCAATTATTATGAGAGAGGAACTACATCTCCGCCTCTCTATGTTTCCAACACGATAAAATTGCAAGAAACTGTTTATGCTATGTATTGGCCTTTACTTGATGTGCATGAATTGTTCTTTTATGACATGCCGATGCATAGGAAGAGAGTTAGACTTCGTCATTGAATGATATATGTTACTTTGTGCTCACTACTAAATGCCAAATTGTTTCTAATTAAAACTGGCTTCGATATACCTTGGGATCCGGGTGGATCCACTACTTGAGCACTTTATGCCTAGCTTAATGGCTTTAAAGAAAACGCTGCCAGCGAGACAACCTGGAAGTTTTAGGGAGTCTTTTATTTCTGTTGAGTGATTTTATAAATTTTAAAAAATATATATAGAGGGGAACTCAAAACTTCACAAAAAGAGAAGTAAAAGTGAGAAAGACGAGCATCGTGAAAGTGGGAGCTAGCCTTGAACTTTGTTCATGCCCATGGAAACTTTGTGAATATCAATTACAGAAATTTTTCAACAAAAATAATTATCCCTTTGTACAAATCCTTTGTATTGTAAAATTATTGTGCCAAGATTTGCCTTTAGGATGAGTAGATTGATTGTTGGTACGTGCGGTGCAAAAACAGAAACTTTGGCTGTAGTGCGTGATTTTACATTTTTTTACTGGAACGTCGAAAGTTTCTAAAACTTTTCTGCATAGTCTTGCTATACAATTTTTTTATTTTGTCCTAATTTTTTAGAATTTTTGGAGTACCAGAAGTATGGTAGATGTTCACATTGCTACAGATTGTCCTATTTAAGTAGCTAAAATGCATCAAAAATCTTGCTACCATCTTGGAGCGCCGCCGGGGCTAGGATCATGATGACAATCTACATCAACAATCTTGCTACCATCAACACCAACTCTCTCCCCCTCTATGCAACGGTGTAACACCTCTTCTACCCACTGTAATCTCTACTTAAACATCGTGCTCGACTCCATATATTATTTCCCAATGATCTATGGTTATCCTATGATGTTTGAGTAGATCCATTTTGTCCCGTGGGTAAATCGTGATCTTGGTTGGTATGATTGTATATTTTATTTATGGTGATGTCCTATGGTACCCTTCGTCTCGTGCAAACATGGGGGATCCTCACTGGTGGGTGTTGCAATATGTCCATGGTTCGCTTATGGTGGGTTCTGAGAGTGATAGAAGCTTAAACCCGAGTAAGTGGGGTATGGCATATGGGAATAAAGAGGACTTGATACTTAATGCTATGGTTGGGTTTCACGACCTTAATGAACTTTAATAGTTGCGGATGCTTGCTAGAGTTCCAATCTAAGTGCATATGATCCAAGTAGAGAAAGTATGTTAGCTCATGCCTCTCCCTCATGTAAAATTGCAAGAATGATTACCGGTACTTGTTATCGATTGCCTAGGGAGAAATGACTTTCTTGTTGGAAAAAGATATTTACTTTTATTACCTTGCAATTTATTTGTAGTTTTATTCTCGCAAAGTACTCATAGTTTTATTATTGCAAAATAGTTTCATACGTGTTCGAGGTAAAGCGGACGTTAAGTGTGCGTAGAGTTGTATCGGTGGTCGATACAACTTGAGGGAATATTTGTTCTGCCTTTAGTTCCTCGTTGGGTTCGACACTCTTATTTATCGAAGAAGGCTACAAACGATCCCCTATACTTGTGGGTTATTAGTGGAATTAGGGCAGACGGAGCCAGTTGGGGCCCAGAAGGTAACAAGTCATGCCCCCCTAGGTGTTCCCTGTTGCCTTGTCGTCTCCTCATTAGTCCTATGGAATCCCCCGAAGCTTCTAGGGTCTCTTATGTCCAAAAAAGCGTCAAAAAGTTTCATAGCATTTGGACTCTGTTTACTATAGATTTTCTGGAAAAACGAAAAACAAGCAGAAAACAACAACTGGTACTAGGCACTTGGTTAATAGTTTAGTTCCCAAAAATTATAAATAGCATTAAAATGCATATAAAGTATCCAAGATTGATAATATAATAGCATGAGACAATAAAAAAATTATAGATACGTTGGAGACGTATCAAGCAACCATCGAGGATGCCAGATGACCGAATCAAGCATTCTGTTCACGCGGAGCCCCACTAAATGTGTCTACAGCGTCAACATGCACCAAAGGAGATCTTTGCTCCTAAGCCGGGCAGAGGCGCTTCACCGCCTATATGGCATATAATTAACACATACGCCTCATTTTTCAAGCAAACAAAAGCACGCAAAAGGGATTGTTTTAATACGTATCGCAAAGAAAGTTGCGATTTGCTTTGTTTTCAAGCTACATGATTCAGGCCTCACGACGACTACAATCAGTAGCAAATGCCACAATCGATTCCACATCAGCATAGAAGCTCTGCACCGGCCTGACATGCAGCTCTGTGGTAACGAAGTCACGGACGGGCCACTCTGGGCGGCGCACGCGCAGCCTCATCAGTACATACTGAGCACTGGCTGCAGGCCGACCTCCTGGAGATCAATCAAGCGCTTGGCCACTTCCGGCATGCGCGCAATGTGTTGAGCAAGAACAGCGGCCTCGACATCTCCTGGCCACAAAACCCCGGCAGCTTGCGCTAAAGCCTCGGACATCCTGTCCAACGTCGACGCCATAGTACCAAGGCGCGTAGAGCCCGGTGGGAAAATCAAATCTGGCAACACAGTTGCACGGAGAACAGAAATCACACAACATGGTCGAGGAAAGTGCAAAAAGGCCAAGCCACAACATGGAAAAAGGGGCATACCGCTCGCGGCGGCCTCCAACCGCCTCTAGCATAAAACACTGCCCCTGGAGGTCCCTTGCAGCACGCGCTCCGACCTCTGCCAATGGGGCCTCATGCACCCTTTAGCCCTCCATACAGACCTGGGTGTCGGCTACGCGACCTTTAGCAGCCTCTAGCCGTCGTCACAGGTCAGCCTCTACCTCCCAACTATCCCTCAATTGAGCTCGGAGACCCTCGGTGATGCCTTGGTTGTCAGTTAGCCGACCTCTATTTGTTGGAAATATGCCCTAGATGCAATAATATTGTATTATTATATTTCCATTATTCATAATTAAGAGTTTATATTTCATGATATAACTACTATGATCCTGGAATATGTGATTCACTGGAAAACTCATATGCATGTGTGAAGTAATAAATGGTAACAATAGGTTCCCGGTCTCGCCTCTAAGACTGGCTCAAGTATTGTTAGTGATCACATTTTCTGAATCTTAGGATATCTCTAAGTGCAACGATAGTCCTAAAACAATATTGAGGCTATGACGTTAGAGGAACAATCATATTGAATTGACCCAGTACTTGTCTGTTATACTTTGTGATTATATCGTCTAAAATCATCTATTATAATATGAAGTGTTAGGATGTGTTTTAGTTCCTCGGACCATGAGAGTATATCGATCACTTCCTACTAGACGGTGAGCTGGGATTGCTCAAACATCATCTGTAACAAGGTGATCATAATGACAACTTTCAGGCTCACTAGAAAGTTTGACAAATGACCGGATAGCTCAAGAGTGGAATTTGCTCCTCCAATGATGGAGAGATATTCTTAGGGCCCTCTCAGTGTGATGGCATCCATCATCGTCTAGCCAGACACAGCTGACTACATCACAGGGATGCCGGAACACATCAACGGGAAAGAAGAACAAAACCGGTAATGGAAGCAACAATATAGTGAGCATGGTGATGACTCAGGAGGATACCGATGCACACCGGGTTTTGTAGAAGTATCACGAAGCAAAGGTAACATCACATGATAACCAAAGGTTCACTCGAATATCATTCGTGGAATCATAGGGACCAATATGGATGTCCACGGTTCCGCTATCGGTCATTGAACGAAGTAGTTTCATTCATGTCTATGATTTACCAAACCTACAGGGTCACAAGCTTAAGGTAATCACGATATGTTGAGTGTTAGTAGGACTGGAGTGATCATATATATTTGTGTAATTGTTTCATTAATATCCAGGTTAGTTTCGAGAGATTCGGGAAGTGTTTCGGGGTCACCGGAAGGGTTTCGGTGAATATCGGGTAATACCAGGTATTACTGATTAATATATATATAGGTGCAAAATGTTTCCAGGAATGTTAAATTATATAAATGGTCTGAAAATATTTACAACATTTTACACTTAATTTAAATATCAATGGGCCTTAAAAGGCCAAGTGGTAGAAGGAGATATGGGCCACAAAGGCCCATATGGAAGTGGCGCCCCACTTTCCTTATGGGGGGCGGGGCGAATCCTACTTGGGAGGGGATTGGGACTCACCCCCAAGGCTGGCGCACCAAGGGGGACTCTTTCTCCCTTGGTGGCTGCCCTCTCCCTCCCCTCTAACATATATGTACTAGAGGATTTCCACCTTATGTGCACACAAGTTTTGGAGTCTCCTCTTGTTGATCTAGTTCTAGTTCTTATTGGTCCTAATTGACTAATTAGATCTAGCCCTAGCCACATATAATCCTCATAATTAGTACCCTGTGTGGTTCTAATCTCCTCCCTCTAGTTCTCCAGCGATGATTAGCTCTAGTCGGCGAAGTGCTGCCGGGTCGTGAAGAGTGTACGCTTGCAACCAAGTAGACATGCCATGCTTTCGGTCTTCCATTCGAGGGATTTTTCGAGGGCGGTTCACGGGATCTTCATCGACATTCGAGGGACTCCAAGTATGATCTACACCGACTCATCTACTTCTGCTGCACTCCTAGAGTCGGTAATGATCGTTTATCCAAACCTGTTATGCATGTTCATATTGTTCCTGGGTGATCGTAGGGCGAAATTTTTGTTTTCTACTACATTTCCCAACAGTAGCATCATGAGAGGTTCTATAAGTAGATGCAGGTTGCGATCTAGATCACATGTGGATGTGAGGGTGATGTTCTTGCTATGCTTCCCTCCAGTGTTGCTTCGGTCAGTTCATTGACGACATGGTGTCGCTTTTCACAAGGTTCTGACAATCGCTTGACTCTGGCTGTCGACGATCTGCTAACAGTTCCTTAGGCTTCACCATACTCAAGAATAGTGAACCATCGCACACGCAAGAGGGCGATGAAAATGGATGATCTTCTAGAGGGTCACGCGTATTAGACAAAGTTTAGTGCAGGGGAACAAGATTTTTAATAAGTCTCTTCTTTCACACACACCCCGAAAGTTAATCTAGCAACAAGAATTATCACTTTATGGTGTGCATGTAGGTAGCTAGGTTTATCCGGAAACCCTATAATCCACATAATTAAAATTTGCAAAACCGACTAGTGGACGTCTAACTTGGTTTTGCAGGGTTTGCATATGATGTGGTATAGCCTTCATCATGATAATGAGTTTATCTATGAGACGGTTATATGTTGTAATGTTAAGCGGCCTACACGTCACATCATGATGGTTGTAGCCACGAGACTTCCACTTTAATGTAAAAAACATAGAGATAGGTTATAGGTCATGGTAGCAAGACATACACGGAGGACCCTAATACGTCTCTGTCGTGATTGTTTCATGCCAATATTCTACAAATTTCATATATTTTTGGCAACATTTTATATTATTTTTGGGACAAACGTATTGATACGGTGCCCAGTGCTAGTTCCTGTTTATTGCATGTTTTTTGTTGTGCGGAATATCCATATCAAACAAAGTCCAAACACGATAAAAATTTACGAACATTTATTTTGGAATATATGTGATTTTTGGGAAGAAGAATCAACGCAAGCTGGTGCACGAGGTGGCCACAAGGCACCTGGGCATGCCTAGGGGGTGGTCACGCCCTGTTGGCTTATGTGCACCTCATATGTCAGTTGATGCCCTTCTTTCGCCGCCTAAAAGATAATATCCAGAAAAAAAATGTGTTAAAATTTCAGCCCAATCGGAGTTACGGATCTCCGGATATTTAAGAAACGGTTTTCGGCCAGAAAACAGGAACGTGAAACAGAAGAGAACAGAGAGAGATATCCGATCTCAGAGGGGCTCCTGCCTCTCTGTCACCATGAAAACCATTGACCAAAGGGGAAACACCCCTCCCATCTAGGGAGGGGGCAAGTAAGAAGAGATAAGGAAGGGGGCTCTCTCCCCTTCTCTCCTGGTGGCGCCGGAACGCCACCGGGGCAATCATCGTGACGTCGATCTACACCAACAACCTCGCTGCCATCATCACCAACTCTCTCCCCCTCTATGCAGAGGTGTAACACCTCTTCGCCCCACTGTAATTTCTACTTAAAAATGGTGCTTAATGCTACATATTATTATCCAATGATGTGTTGCCATCCTATGATGTTTGAGTAGATTTGTTTTGTCCTATGGGTTGATTGATGATCGTGATTGGTTTGATTTGTATGTTTTATTTTGGTGTTGTCCTATGGTGCCCTCCATCTTGTGCAAGCGTGAGGGACTCCCGCTGTAGGGTGTTGCAATACGTTCATGATTTGCTTATGGTGGGTGGCGAGAGTGACAGAAGCTTATACCCGAGTAAGGGGGTTGTTACGTATGGGAGTAAAAAGGACTTGTTACTTAATGCTATGGTTGGGTTTACCTTAATGATCTTTAGTAGTTGCGGATGCTTGATAGAGTTCCAATCACAAGTGCATCTGATCCAAGTACGGAAAGTATGTTAGCTCATGCCTCTCCCTCATATAAAATTGCAACAATGATTACCGGTCTAGTTATCAACTGCCTATGAACAAAATACTTCTATTGTGTTATAAAAATCTTTCTACTAAACAACAAACTATTATTATCTCACAAAGTACTCCTAGTTTTATTCTTGCAAAGCAGTTATAGCATCACACCTACAAAATAGTTTCATACTTGTTCTAGGTAAAGTGAACGTTAAACGTGCATAGAGTTGTATCGGTGGTCGATAGAACTTGAAGGGAATATAAATCCTATCCCTAGCTCCTCATTGGGTTAGACACTCTTATTATTTATATAAAAGGATACTATTGATCCCCTACGCTTGTGGGTTATCAATACCTTTTTCTGGCGCTGGGCCGGGGAGCAATAGCGTGGGGTGAATATTCTCGTGTGCGCTTGTTTGCTTTATCACTGAGTAGTTTTTATTTTTTGTTCTAAGTTGTTCTCTATCTTTAGATATGGAACACGAATTACAAAAAAAGTTAGTTGTACTTGCTACTCATGGACATGAGGAACCTCCTTAAATCCTCAATGCTCGTTATGTGGAAAATATTAAACGCTACTTTGATAACCCTGAGAAAACCCCATTCAACTTGATAATGGGAGACATGTTGGATCAACGTGAATACTTTAGGAATTATCGCTTGAATCAAAAATGGAAACTCTTATGAGATCAAACTGATTATTTGCAATGGTATGTTTGGGATTTATGCTTGAGTTATGATTATACTTGTTGCTCTAGGATGAGGGCTCCACACCTTCCCTTTTCATGTGAATTTAATGATAATGAAACATTGGCTTCTTATGCTAACGGTAGATATGATTACTATGACGTGGAAGAATTTGTTGCTTTTAAGGGTGCTTATGAAATTGAATCTTTGTTTGAAAAGTGTGAAGATTGTGATGATGCTATTTACACATCTGAAAATTATGCTATACTTAAATATTCCTATGAAAAAAATAAATACAATGCTGGTATTGATGTATTTATTGGGGGAAGTCTCCGCTGTCTAAGAAGAGACTAATATTTTGCAGGAAACTATGGAAGAAGAAATTGCTGAAACTGTGAACTCATTAGATGAAAATGATGATGACGAGAGCGAAGAACAAAAGGAGGAAGAGCGGATTAGCTACCCGTGCCCACCTTATAATGAGAGCTACTCTTCAACTCATGCATTATTTAATTTCCCCGCGTGCTTACCGATGGATGAATGCTATGATGATTGATTTGATCCCTTGGATTTATTTGAAATATCCCTTTTTTGATGAAATTGATGCTTGCTACGCTTGTGGCCAAGGTGCCAATTTGAATTATGCTTATGGAGATGGACTTGCTATAGTTCCTTACGTTAAGAATGAAATTGTTGCTATTGCACCCACACATGATAGTCCTATTATCCTTTTGAATTCTCCCAACTACACTATATCGGAGAAGTTTGCGCTTCATAAGGATTATATTGATGGGTTGCATTTTACCATTACAAATAATGATTTTGATGAATATAATATGCATGTGCTTGCTGCTCCTACTTGCAATTATTATGAGAGAGGAATTACATCTCCGCATCTCTATGTTTCCAACACAATAAAATTGCAAGAAACTATTTATGCTATGTATCGGCCTTTATTATTGTAATGACCCGAGATCGACGCTCCAAACACCTTCCATGTTTTTCGTTGTCGCCATGTGTTTCAATTGCTTATTTCATTACATCATGTCATCATGACCATTGCATCCGCATGTTTTCATAAAACTTGCATTTGTTCGTAGTTGTCGTTTCTCTCTTTTGTCTCATTCGACCTTTCTCAGGCCAACCAGGTTTTTGTTTCCCTCTTGCATGGCCTCCTAACCTCTCTGCATAGCTCGCATTCCCCTCACAACCTAGCCCGAAACTTCCTCGAACTAGAACCGTCCGGTCTTGATCGATGGGTCAGGATCATCCCCAAATATCCCTAAAACATCTTTGGTTTCTTATTTGGACTTCCCTAGCCTATTTGTTCTTGACCGCCTAATTATGATCAGAGGGACCAAATACCCCTAAACCTAGCCCACTTGCTATATAACTAGAGCAACCCTAAAATCTCAGACGGCTGTCCCATCCTTGCCATTCTGCCGCCGCCACTCCTCTTGTCTGCTCTGACCTCAGGTTCTTCCCTGATCCAAAAATCCTCCCTCGAATTTCCAACCGGACCAACCACTCGTCGTTGCCCAAATTCCACCCGCACGCAGCCAGCCACAGCCTCCTCCTGATCCATCCATCATGGCTATCTCCTCGCTTCTTCAAGACCACCCACCATTGATCTGCATCCATGTTGCCTCCCCGTCACGCCGCCCTTCGCCGAAGACCCGAGCTCCTCCGGGTTGCCGCGACATCCACTGCAAGTCCGGCTACCTCCTCTACTTCTATTTCGAGCAGGAGGTCATCACCCCTGCCCCAAGCCACGCCCGCGCGTCGCCTGCGTGCGTTGACCGCGCCCTACCTCTCCAGTTGCCAAGGCCCAACGCGCCTCCTCACCCAGCTGGCATGCCCGACCTCCTCCACACCGAACTAGGCCTGGCCCAGCTAGGTGAGCTCCAGCCCCTCCTCTCTATTAACCCAGGTCCCAGCAGATGCGGCCCATATGGGTTTTTTTAGGTTCCGCAAATTTGTCTAATTAACCAGAGAATTATAGATTTTTAGAAAAACCCTCCATGTTAATGCATTTAATATCTCACAAACCGTGTATCACATTAAAATGTTTTATATATGTAAAATGCTTAGAATTTTGTATAGTTTCACAATATCCAACTGTCACCCATGTTAAAAATGTTTAAATTTATGTTTGCATTAATTTGCATAAATGACATGTTAAAATGGTTTATTTCATAGCTAATTAATCATAGCTCCAAATTAAATAAACTTTATATGTAAATGGGGTGGAAAATGCATAGATTAACATGGTGGCATTACTTTGCATGTTTAATAACTCTAAATTTGTGTATAGGGAAGAACAGAACTGTAGCGACCAGACCTCAAACGGTTTGATCTCTGTGCTTCAGTGTCATCCCTGGATCGGTAATGCTGACAGACACAGTACTTGAAGGATTTATAACAGAGTAGCAATCACACACTTATTACATCGAATGTCTCAAAACAGAACTTATTACAATAAATATGGCTTAAGGCCATCTAATAATGATAACAGCGGAAGGCTTGGAAGATAAGTGAGTCCATCAACTCCAGCGGCATCATTGAGTATAGAACCACGACCTAAAGGCACCTTACTCGTCGTCTGAAAAGTCTGTAACATGAACATTGTAGCCCGAAAACGGGTCAGCACATGGAATATGCTGGCAATGTAACACATAGAGAGTAATGGAAGAATAAAGCTATACTACATGCATATTTGGCTGGTGGAAAGCTCTATGGTTACAGTTTTGCATAAAGCCAATTTTTCCCTACTGCAAAGGAATAAATTTTATTTAACTAACATGGTAGTTGTTAAACATTGAGAGTGTAGACACCCTCTCAATCCCAATTAAGCATCAACATTAAAACCCAACAATATTAATTAAAGTAACATGATGAGATTCACATGATAATCCAAGTACTAGATACTCAAGTTGTCCATAACCAGGGACACGGCTAACCATGATTAGTTTATACACTCTGCAGAGGTTTGCACACTTTTCCCCACAAGACTCGATCTCCTCCGTTGGGATTCTCGCACTACATGATGTTTGAGAAACGGATGACCTAGACATAGTCTTTCAGAAGCGCTAGCACCTTACGAACGGGTAGACCGTACCAACCTACATATGCTAGTCTACCACTGTAAGAGTTTGCACGACTTAGTCAACTATGCTAGAGCCCATAATAGCTTGTGGCTGCACACGAAAGTTTCTAGCATGAATAATCTCATGATCCCTTTGAGCCTGGGTGGCGGTCCATAAAGAAAAACAGGCAATCGCTGGAACACCCAGGTGCCTCAATCCATCCAGATGTGTATTTAAGTTGCCACCTTAAATAAACCATTAATTTATCAATCTCACATCTGTCATGGATACACTCACCCAATCCACGTCTACTAGCATAGCATGGCGAATATAAGCAAACGTAGAAGTAACTACCAAAGGTTTGATAATAAAACAGGAAATAGGTACTGCCTCATCTACTTCCCAAAACCCACAATTTAATTAGATCCCAATCATGGAATGTTTTAGGATTGATCTAATGCAATAAAACTGGGTAATAAAGAGGTATGATCAAAGTGTTACTTGCCTTGCTGATGATCCGCGAAACCTAGCGATTCAAAGTAGCAAGCGGCGCACTCCGGGTACTCTATCGCAAACAAACAAGCATATAATAAGTACTCATCTAATGCATGGGTAAAATTCAAATAAGATATCTAACCAGAAAGTTCAACTTAAGAACTCCGGTTTGCAAAAAGAATCAAATCGAATGAAGCAACGAGAGTCAAACGGCGAAAGAAACAAACCTCGTTTACTATTCTGGAGCTAGGTCAAATTTTACAGAAGCAAAAACTTGTTTGAGTTGGTTAAACGGAAAGAGGGTTTCGAGACGAAACTCCAGGTGCTTGAATCGCCTGATTCCGATAAACGAGCGAAAAGTTATACTAGAACGAAAATCGGATCAGAAATCACGATCAGAAATAATCGCGGAAAATTCGAGAAAAAGAAAAACGATGAACTGAAGAACAAAAGAACGTTCGTTATCTGGAACTAAACAATGAACGCGTCTGTTAAAATAAGCGAACGAGCGAACGCTCGCTAAATAACTAAACCGACAAATAAACCGATCTAAAAAAACGGATCTAAAAAAATCGAACGAAAACCAACGAAAAACCGGCGGCGGCGGGGTCAACCTCGGCGGCGGCGGTGGCTCCGGTGTGCGGCGGCGTGGGGCGGCGGCAGCGCGGTGGCAGGGCGGCCTGCGGCGGCGCGGCACGGCGGCAGGGCGGCGGCGGCGTCGGTCTAGGGTTAGGGTTACGGCATGGCGCGGCTTGGGGCTTAACGGGCTCGGGGCGACGCCTTATAAAAGCCGGCCCGAAGAGTCCTGGCCGAAACCGGCCCCAAGTCGGTTGCACGTTTTTTTAATAATTACGCGCAGGAAAACAAATAAAAGAAATACTAAACGGACTCCATAAATTCTGAAATAAATTTTCCCCGACTTCTAAAATCAAGCCGAATAGGATGGTCATTTATTTAGGGCCTAAATGAAATTTTTGAAAAACGCGCATTTTCCTAAATTCAAATAAAATAGCAATAAATCCAAAATAAAATATTATTTGATTTTTTTATTAAATCCTCAATATTTCTTTATTTTGAGAAAGTCATTTTATTCCCTCTCTCATATTTTTATAATAGAAATTATTGAAGATAAAATAATTAAAATCAAATGATCCTACTTTCAAAATTTGAGAAAACTCAAATATGAAAATAACGAAATTCCCAACTCTCTCCGAGGGTCCTTGAGTTGCGTAGAATTTCTAGGATCAAACCAAAAGCAAATAAAATATGCTATGCAGTGATGATCTAATGTATAACATTCCAAACTGAAAATTTGGGATGTTACAAACCTACCCCCCTTAAGATGAATCTCGCCCTCGAGATTCGGGTTGGCTAGAAAATAGGTGAGGGTGGTCCTTCAACAGATCTTTCTCTCGCTCCCAGGTGGCTTCATCCTCGGTGTGGTGGCTCCACTGAACTTTGCAAAACTTGATGACCTTGCTACGGGTGACTCGGCTGGCATACTCAAGAATCCTGACCGGTTTCTCCTCATAGGTCAAATCACTGTCCAACCAAATCGCTTCCAGCGACACTGTATCTCTCAGCGGTATATCAGCCATCTCAGCGTGACATTTCTTCAACTGGGAAACGTGGAATACATCGTGAACTCCTGACAATCCTTCGGGCAATTCCAACTTGTAGGCTACTTCTCCCATACGCTCCAAAACCTTGTATGGTCCTACAAAACGTGGCGCTAACTTTCCCTTAACTCCAAAGCGCTTAACTCCTCGAAGTGGAGATACTCGAAGATAAACTCAGTCTCCGACTTCGTAAACTATCTCCTTGCGTTTTGAATCTGCATAGCTCTTCTGACTAGACTGGGCTACCTTGAGCCTATCGTGAATCAATTTGACCTTCTGTTCAGACTCCTTAATCAAATCCGGTCCAAACAATTGGCGGTCTCGAACTTCATCCCATGACAATGGGGTCCTGCACCTCCTTCCGTATAAGGCTTCGAAAGGGGCCATCTTCAAGCTGGATTGATAACTGTTGTTGTAAGAGAACTCTACATATGGCAAATTATCGTCCCAACTAGATCCGTAATCTAGCGCGCAAACTCTTAGCATATCTTCCAAAATCTGATTGACTCCCTCGGTTTGTCCATCTGTCTGTGGATGAAAAGCTGTGCTGAACTCTAGCCTGGTACCCAAGGTTTCGTGCAACTGATTCCAGAACTTTGAGGTAAACTGGGTTCCTCTATCTGATATGATACTCCTTGGAACTCCATGCAGACATACGATCCTGGTCATGTATATCCTTGCCAACTTAGCACTGGTGTAAGTAGTCTTCACTGGAATGAAATGAGCTACCTTTGTCAAACGATCGACTACAACCCAAATCGAATCATAGCCGGAACCTGTTCTGGGCAAACCTGTGATAAAATCCATGCCTAGCTTATCCCACTTCCATTCGGGTATTGGCAATGGCTGTAGCAATCCCGCTGGCTTCTGATGCTCTGCCTTTACTCTCTGACATACATCACAAACTGCTACATACTCCGCAATATCCTTCTTCATTCCGGTCCACCAGAAAATATCCTTCAGATCCAAATACATCTTGGTATTTCCTGGATGAATCAAATATGGTGAATGATGGGCTTCTTGCAGAATTAACTTCCTGATCTCCGGGTCATTGGGCACATAAACACGGTCTTCAAACCATAGGGTATCGTGCTCATCCTTGTGAAATCCTTTAACTTTTCCTTTGCTCATCTTCTCCTTTATAGAGGTAACCTCCTTGTCAGTCTTCTGAGCTTCTCTGATCTTATCCATCAAAGTAGACTGAATCTCCAATGCTGCTACATAGCCTCTCGGAACTATCTCCAGACATAGCTCACGAAGGTCCTTGGCTAACTCCTTTGGTAAATCTCCCGTCATTAGGGTGTTGACATGGCTTTTACAGCTCAGTGCATCGGCTACTACGTTAGCCTTTCCGGGATGATAATGCAATCTTATATCATAATCCTTGATGAGCTCCAACCATCTCCTTTGCATGAGATTTAGCTCCTTCTACGTGAAAATATACTTCAAACTCTTGTGATCCATGTATACTTCATAATGGTTTCCAATGAGAAAATGTCTCCAAGTCTTCAATGCATGCACTACGGCTGCTAACTCCAAATCATGCGTGGCATAATTCAACTCATGCGGCTTCAGCTGTCGTGAAGCATATGAAACAACTCTTCCTTCCTACATAAGTACTGCTCCAAGTCCTCGACGTGAAGCGTCGCAATACACCTCATAATCCTTGTTCTAATCCGGCAAAATCAACACTGGTGATGTAACCAAACGTTTCTTCAACTCCTGGAAACTGGTCTCACATTCCTCAGTCCATTTGAATTTGGTATCCTTCTTCAACAACTCTGTCATAGGCTTCACAATCTTCAAGAAATTTTCAATAAATCTTTGGTAGTATCCTGTGAGTCCAAGAAAACTTCGGATCTCTCCAACTATTATTGGTGCTTCCTAATTTGTCACAGTGTCAACCTTGGTGGGATCTACTGCTATACCTTCTCCGGATATAACGTGTCCGAGGAATCCAACTTCCTTCAACCAAAACTCACATTTGCTAAACTTGGCATATAACTGATGTTCTTTGAGCTTCTCAAGTACCAAACGCAAATGTTCTTTATGTTCCTCTTCATTCTTCGAGTAAACCAGAATATCATCAATGAACACTACGACGAACTTATCCAAAAACTCCATAAACACTTTGTTCATCATGTTCATAAAATAGGCGGGTGCGTCAGTCAGACCAAATGACATAACAGTATATTCGTACAGCCCATACCTGGTGGTAAAAGCCGTCTTAGGTATATCATGTTCTCGAATCTTCAACTAATGGTATCCTGATCGCAGATCGATCTTGGAAAATACCTTAGCTCCTTGCAATCGATCAAACAGATCATTGATCATCGGTAGTGGGTACTTGTTCTTGATTGTTACTTCATTCAATCCTCGATAATCAACAATCATCCTTAACGATCCATCCTTCTTCTCCACTAGAAGTACTGGCGATCCCCAAGGCGAAGAACTTGGGCGAATATAACCTTTATCTAGTAACTCTTTAATCTGCTTCTTAATCTCCTCCAAATCTTTTGCGGGCATCCTATATGGTCTCTTAGATATTGGCCCTGTGCCTGGCAAAAGCTCAATCAAAAACTCAATATCTCTATCCGGTGGCATGCCTGGCAACTCCTCTGGAAATACGTCAGGGAAATACTTCACCACTGGTACTTCCTCCTACACAACTCCTGATAAGGAATTTACGTGAGTCCTCTTCGGCGCATGCCGGGATACATACTTGATCCTTCTTCCTTCTGGCGTTGTAAGCAAAATTGACTTACTGGCGCATTCAATGTTCCCTTCATACTTCGATAACCAATCCTTGCCTAATATCACATCCAATCCTTGAGATTCCAATACTATTAGATCCGAGGGAAATACATAGTTACCAATCCTTAAGGGTAACCGATCACACCATAGACTAGCCATATACTCTGCTCCAGGCGAGGTTACTAACATGGGTGACCTAAGGGCTTGGGTTGGCAGTTTATATTTATCCACAAACCCCCTTGAGATGTAGGAATGTGATGCACCAATATCAAAAAGAACGAGTGCAGTAAATGACTTAACCAAAAACTTACCGATTACTGCATCCGGCTGGTCTTCAACCTCCTCCACGTTTACGTGGTTCACCTGTCCCCTATAGAAAGGGGTCGGCTTCTTCCCAGAGCTTCCATTGCTACTTCCATTCTGGGCTTCAGGACATTCATTGGCATAATGTCCAGTCTTCTGACACTTAAAGCAAGTGACTTGGCTCAGGTCTCTCTTAGCTGGGGTTGACGGGTTGGTACGGTTCTAGCCGTTGCTTCCTCCATTCCCATTACCATTCTTGGGGCCATTATGATTATGCGAATTTCTTCCCCCATGGGTATGCTGAAAAGGTCCTCCCGGTTTAGGGGTAAAACGTGGCTTCTGCTGAGCTCCTGAATTGTACTTCCCTTGTCCATACTTCCTCTTGCGGTTCTCAATTTGCTGCTGCTTCCCTTCAATCATAAGAGCATGATCTACCAACTCCCGGTAGTTATTGAAGCTTGCTACCATCAACTGCATGCTCAACTCATCATTCAGTCCTTCCAGAAACTTCTCCTGCTTAGCTGCGTCCGTAGCAACGTCATCTGGGGCATAACGTGCTAGCTTACTAAAGTCATCCACATACTAGCCAACTGTCCGTCCTCCTTGGCGCAAGTTGCGAAATTCACGCTTCTTCATGGCCATAGCTCCTGCTGTAACATGGGCAGTACGGAAAGCCTGCTAAAACTGATCCCATGTCACCGTGGCTATAGGGTAGGTGACGGTGTAATTCTCCCACCATGATGCTGCTGGTCCATCCAACTGATGTGCGACAAAGCGCACCTTCTCAGCATCAGTACATCCTGTAGTGGTTAACTCCCTTCCAATCTTGCGGAGCCAATCATCTGCTACTATCGGCTCGGTGCTACTGGAGAACACCGGCGGATTCAGCCTAAGAAAACAGGTTAAGTGACCAACAGGTGGTGGCGGTTGTGGTGGGTTGTTGTTGTTGTTCCCCTAATTCTGATTCTGGACTAGCAACTGCATCAACGTATTCTGTTGCTGGATCAACTGAGTGAGCTCCGGTGGGAATGCAAATCCATTGTCACGTCTCGGAGGCATCTGATGGGTTTAGAAAAGGTGAGATTTAAGAATAGAGAGGGGTCTAAAGAGAAAACACTACCCATATGCACATGAGGCAAAAGCAAACAATTCACTTCATTCAATGAAATAAGGGCATACAATCGGTGTAACTATCACAAAAGTTCTCGGACAACTCTATTTACATGGTGGAATACAACTACTGATGAGGCAAAAGCAGTATAGAGAAGAATAGGCGATATCTGGTGATCAAGGGGGGGGCTTGTCTGGTTGCTCTGGCAAGAGAGAGGGGTCATCAACACCGTAGTCGAACTGGGGGTCGCCGGCAGTCTCGGGGTCTACCGAAAAGAAGTAACGGAGGGGGAACACAATAAATAACAGAGCAATCAATGTAACAAAAAGCAAGATGCGGCATTACGTTGCTAGGGGTGACCTGACGCGGTACTAAGTGATACAGGCAAAAAAGGGGGGAACATCCGGGAAAGTATCCCCGGTGTTTCGCGCTTTCGGACAGGTGAACCGGAGGGGGAAAGTTGCATGTTTGCTATGCTAGGGATGCATGGCGGATGAACGGGCTGCGTATCCGGATTCGTCTCGTCGTTCTGAGCAACTTTCATGTACAAAGTTTTTCCATCCGAGTTATGGATTAATTTATATTATTTTTTTGAATTTATTTATATTTAGAAATTACACAGTAAAATAATTTTGTCTCCTAGTGCTATTCTAGCATAGTGTATGACAGTGGGGCCAGGGAGTTGGGTTGACCCAGTCAAAGGTTGACTAGTCAACATATGAACAATGTACAGGGCCACATGGCGTTGACTTAGACAATTATTTTAAATTTTGTTTTTTTCTAAACCATTAGTGGGTCCACATTTCATCTACTATTAGATAAATTAGTTAGTACTGCTAATTATAAACTAACTAAAAGGCTGGCCAGGGTGTGGCATAGCCGGCCACACACGGCTGTGGTGCCTACACACTACGCACTCACGTACACACACTATGCTAGGGAGTAACTCTATTCCTTTTAACACAAGATAGCATTTTGTGATTTTTGTAGGATTTAATCCATGCATTACGTGAAGCAGGTCCAACGGAACAAAATGAGGCTTGTTACGTCTACTTTTCGTTTATATAATTTTTATCCATGTTAGGACTTGTCTTATCGCTGTTTAGTGGCGGTTTAGAAGGCTAATCATTGTAGAAATACGAAAGCTAGCTACCCACTACAGTACTTGCAGTAGTATACAAAGGGTAGCAGCTGTGCCTAGAAGCAGACAAGCAGCAGCAGTAGCAGCGACGGATGAAGCCGCCCCGGCCATGGCCAAGCCGGCCACACGCACGGCGCGCGCACACACAGAGCACACACCTCACGTACACACACCGTACGCACACACGATGCACACACTCACACACCGCTCGGCCATGGACGGCCGTAGCAGCGGCGGCAGCGTGAGGCGGCATCGACGAACATTAGCGGTTTGCAGGCAAGCGCAGCACCTAGCGACAGTAGCAACTAAGAAGCGCAAGCAGCTTAGCAGGAGCAGAGCATCAGCAATACGTAGAGCAGCAGCAGTTCGCTAGGAGGAGGAGCAGTTCGCTAGGAGGAGCAGCAGATACGCGGGCGCGCGTGCACGCGCGAGGCGTGGCCAGAGGACGGCAAGCGCGCGGCCGGTCGAGTACAGCGACGCAGGCATGCGCGTGTGGTCAGTCGAGCGTGGGCGCGGCGACGAACGTGACGGCGACAGTAGCCGGAGGCGGCAGCAGTGCAAAGTAGCATCGGCAAGAAGCAGCAGCACGACACACACGTACGCGTACGCGTACAGGAGAGCTCGGGTGTGCTCGGGAACGGCGGCTAAGGCAACAAATCGAGGGGGCAAGGAGGGGGAATGGACGCGGCTCACTGCGAGGGAGGTCATGGACGAACTCGGAACCGCGGGGAGGCATCGGTGGTGGAGATCGACGGTGATGGCGCCGTGGCCGTGGCGGGGAAGACGACTGGATGGCGAGGTTGTGGAGGGCTTCAGCTCGAACTGGAGGTTGTAGGCTATGTACGTGTCGGCGATGAAGCTCCTGGTCATCTTCCCAAACGCCAGGGAGCATGGTGGCCATGAGTACGAGATCGATCATGGCGACCGTGGTGCGTGTGTATGCCGTCCGCGAGAGAACGACGCAAGAAGGGGAATGAGATCTAGGGTTGCCTGGGAGGGGCGTCGGGATGCTTTTATCCAGCACGCAGGGCCGACGGATGGGCGCCTCGTGTCCACGGCGCAGCCATGGCGGTAGGGGATGGGGGCCACGCCTTGATCGATGAACAGGGGAAGGGGACCAGGTGTTTTTGGGTTGGGCCTGCACTGTTGCCAGCAGGCCCAAGTGTGCATAGTGTAGGCTTTCTAGTTTTGCTCCTTTCTGTTTTTCTTTCTATTAGTTTCTGTTTTCAATTAAGTTTCCTTTCATTTATTTATTTTTAGCTTTGTAAAATATAAACCTAGCCCAAAAATTAGTATTACTATTTAGGCTACTGCCATAATTAATTTTTCACAATAATAAAACAGGTTTGTATTTGTTTATTATTTAAAGGCATTTAATAATTGCTTTAGTCACTTCTTTAGTCACAAAAGAGCATTTAAATACTTTTACAAAAATGTTGGGTCAGCACCATAATTGGATATGGAAGATTTACCACACTTTGAACATTTTATTTTGCAGGTTTGAGAAATTTGAATCTTGGACTTTAATTTGAATTTGAAATTTGGACCGGATTCGAATCAACGCGAGTTTAACAACAGTAATTGCGATGACCTTGCGCCATTAACATAAGATTACTGTAGTTTAATTATCCGGGCGTCACAATTCTCCTCCACTATAAGAAATCTCGTCCCGAGATTTAAGAGGCAGAGTAAAAGGGGAGGGTTCTGGTTACGAAATCCTAGTGAGTGTTCTCGGTCTTAGTTGCCCTTCTCGAAGAGGTCGATCTATTTCGTTGATGTTTTTATTTCTCTGGTTCCGATCATCATGATGAAGCCGTCATCCTTTCTTCAGGATCTCCATCGTACTTACGAAAAAGTTAAGTGAAAAAATTCAGGAAGGACGGAGTTTAACACATGTTAGGTACCTAGGGGCTATCTCAGTGTACGAGGTATAGATGCATCTCTCGAGTTGACATTCAACAAAGTCATCGAGAGTAAAGTAATAAGGTGCAATAGGAAGTTTCAAGTAGATAGGCAATCGTTCGTTGCCTGAAACGGAATGGGAGAGCGGTTCAGACCAATGGGAATAAGTGTTGTGTCCGATACCAGATTAGATCATCTCTGGGAAGGTGACCCGTGAATTACATACGGTTTCAAACACGAGGAGTCAATTTGGCAACAGGGGTGTACATGAGAGTTAGGTTTCGATCCTCTGGAACTGTGGGTTATGGGCCCATCATGCGGTAAAAGTAGAAAGGGCGGTGATATTTTGCACAGCCATGATAACAAGGCACGTTAGAGGATAGTCTATCAATTATGTCGGCAACATCGGTACCAAGGGCGAGGGATGAAGAGAACCATCTTCCTGCTCGTTGAACGAGGCGGACCAATAGGTAAAGTTCTCGTCCATCGGTGGTTACCGGAATGTTATCAACAATATTAACAGGGTCTTACTGACAGAGTGGTTCAACGAGGTGCTTACCTAAGAAGAAGAATATTACTACTTAGATCATACTGATCGCCAGTAAGGTTAAACAAAACAATGGAAAGGGAAAGGTGATTATCAGATTAAACAGACAATGGAAAGGAAAATGTGTTTAAACACATGTTTCAGGGATATATCCTTCCCAAGGACAAGCAGAGCATGATATCCATGATAGGATAGAAAGTAGAAAACCATTTAGGTAAGGGGAGAGGAATTTCATGACATAACCCAAACAACGGTGTTTGGATAATGGACAAAGAAGATTTAGCATTGTTCTTCAAATGCTCTTATTGAAAATCAGAGTACCACCGACATGCTTCGAGATCGCATTGACAAGGTCTTCAAGCAAAGGTCAGACCTTGATACACAAAGGATCCATCGGGAAAAACTTATTAAACAAGTCATTCAATTTCCTCATGGAAGAATGGTTAACCTAGCTAAAAAGGAAACTACAACAGCAGGTCCTCCGGCCAGGTGTGCTAGGCATGACATCACCTTACCGGGTCACATGAAGACCAATGTTATAACTCTTGGAAATATGTCCCAACCATCAAATCTGACCGAGATTCAGATCTGATTGGTGTTAGGATACCTCAGACTCAAGATGCATGAGAAGTATCACTATACCAGGAACTCTTAAGAGGTGGGGAAATTCTCACGACTTTCTTGACATTAAAGATGGTAATACTCCAAGGTAGAACATAACATAAGCTGGTTAGAAAGGAGCTCCATAACATGATCAAGTTTGTGATGAAGGGAAGGTAAGGATGTTGTCGATGGTAACTCAAATTACCAAGGAACGAGGATGGCACTTATCATCAAGAATTCCATTGATATCCTGGAAGGAGTCAAAATGTTGATGATGATCACAACAATTTGTTGTCGAGAGGATCCACGAAGAAGCAATTGATGAGTGACTGCATCAAGCAAAGGACTGATGCAGCAAAAGATTATTGGAGCCACAAATACGACACAAACTCGGGGTCAAGTTTGGTGTTCAAGGTGAAACGATAAGACGAGGAAAATCAACGTAATATTAGCTCATCATCGAAAATTGTGTTCCGAGAAGAAGGACCAGGTAGCACAGTTAAAAGTTTGCACGATAATGATATAGCCGATAAGGCTTGGAAATGACTTGAAGGATTATTAAACTCGTAAGCAATGAGAATTACTTAGAGTTATTGAATCAGAGTGCGGAATAGATTCACTTATCGGTGTTCTCGAGTGACTAATAACTCAGAACCTGGGGGAAATTCGAGATCAGTGAAAAGCAATACTAGATGAAGACTCGCAGGAAGCAACACAGCTCTCGAGATACCAGAGGTTAATACTCGAGGAAGATCAAAATAGAGGTTGTGGAGATGTATCGATCAACGGAAGACAAGTGCTTTAACTTGTCTGAGAAATGGAATCAAGGAGACAATGTGGTCAGGACCGCGATTGCAAAGGATCAGTACATAGATACCATATGATATCATATCAAGGAAATAGTTATTATTACAAGAAGATTTTATGATAAGTTCCACATCGGGTCCATGGGCATGAACACAAAGTCCAAGGTCGACTCCCACTTCTCCAATGCATAACCTTTCATTCACTTCACATTTTCGAAGAGGTTGTAGTGTTGAAATTTTACCTAGCGAAGCACCAGAAGAGTATGACTCGTGAAAACTTTTGGGTTCACACGGTTTAGAAAAGGCATAGGTTCAACCCATAGGGGCTTCTTAGAAACATATACCACAAGTTTCAAGAGTAAATATCTTCAGCTCAAAAGCAGAGCATGGTTGAGAAAACAGAGGGTACAATTTTACCAAAGGCTTTATATATCCGTGGAAAGGCTTAGAAGGTTATTTGAATATGAAGGACACTGTAGGATAATAATCCAACAAGAGGTCTGGTGGTCTACGACGGAGCTGATGTGAGTATCCGTACTCTATCAAAGGAAGAATGAATGCAAGGAGATCAGATTATAGAAACAACTGACTAACTCAAAGCTCAAATGCAAAGGAATTAAGATTTCCAAATCATGGGATCAGGAGCAAGGTCTCTGATTAAGGATGGGTAAGCCGAGTAGGCTTAGGGGAATAATCGATGGCAATTTGATTGGTCGAGATCCAGCTCATGTTTAAAATGTCGTTTGAGCCGGAAGGATGAATTCTAGGATCTGATTGAGGATGGCAAGCATTCACAAAATATTGAATGAAGGGACTCGAAATGACAGTGACAAAGGGTGTCAACGGAGATTGCTAGAAATATGGAATTAACCATAGTGCCGAAAGGCAAGGAATTCAGGAGCAATAGGCTACTGAGGATTTTTAGAAAACCGAATAGTATTTTGAAGACTTTTATCAAATACATGAATCAACTGGGATGAGAGGATACTCGATAAGTGCGAGGAATTATCCGTAAGGGTATTCATGTGGCAAGAACTGCAAGGCAGTGGGCACAAAGTACTTTCGGAACAATAGAGAGAATTTCGGGGTATCTTGTAATAACAAGATTAACTGGGAATAAAAGTAAAAATGACAGGTGTAGGTATTTATCCATATGGATATTTCGGTGGTAGGGGATGGCAAAAGCCATGGGCATAACGTCTTAGAAGAACAACATAGAGTATCCTCGGAATCTTCTAGTGCAGCAGTCGACCATCGGTAATAAGATGATCTCCTGTTGAAAGTGATCACGAGATCCTAATGTTAGATTAAGTAAAAATCATTTCACCCAAATAGAAGAGAGAGCAGAATCCCAGAGCATAGACGAGGAATAAAAGATCCTAATACCACCCAAATGGCAACGTGGGCCCATAAGACACACATCCATGTTAGTAAAAAGTTTTGCAATGTCTAGACTCGACTTCGGCCAAGGAGTGTGGAAGGAGGATTCCTACAGGCAGTCGGCTCTGATACCAACTTGTGACGCCCCCGATTCAATCATACACTAATCATACACGCAAACGTGTACGATCAAGATCAGGGACTCACGGGAAGATATCACAACACAACTCTACAAATAAAATAAGTCATACAAGCATCATATTACAAGCCAGGGGCCTCGAAGGATCAAATACAAGAGCTCGATCATAGACGAGTCAGCGGAAGCAACAATATCTGAGTACAGACATAAGTTAAACAAGTTTGCCCTAAGAAGGCTAGCACAAACTGGGATACATATCGAAAGAGGCGCATGCCTCCTGCCTGGGATCCTCCTAAACTACTCCTGGTCGTCGTCAGCAGGCTGCACGTAGTACTAGGCACCTCCCGAGTAGTAGTAGTCGTCATCGACGGTGGCGTCTGGCTCCTGGGCTCCATCGTCTGGTCGCAGCAATCGAGTATAGAAAGGGGAAAAAGGGGGAGCAAAGCAACCGTGAGTACTCATCCAAAGTACTCGCAAGCAAGGAGCTACACTACATATGTATGCATTGGTATCAAATGGAATAAGGGTATCATATGTGGACTGAACTACAGAATGCCGGAATAAGAGGGGGATAGCTAGTCCTATCGAAGACTGCGCTTCTGATAACCTCCATCTTGCAGCAGGAGAAGAGAGTAGATGGTAAGTTCACCAAGTAGCATCGCATAGCATAATCCTAACCGATGATCCTCCCCTCATCGCCCTGTGAGAGAGCGATCACCGGTTGTATCTGGCACTTGGAAGGGTGTGTTTTATTAAGTATCTGGTTCTAGTTGTCATCAGGTCAAGGTACAACTCTGGGTCGTCGTTTTACCGAGGGACACGGCTATTCGAATAGATCAACTTCCCTGCAGGGGTGCACCACATTTCCCAACACGCTCGATCCTGTTTGTCCGGACACACTTTTCTGGGTCATGCCCGGCCTCGGAAGATCAACACGTCGCAACCCTACCTAGGCACAACAGAGAGGTCAGCACGCCGGTCTAAGTCCTATGGCGCAGGGGTCTGGGCCCATCGCCCATTGCACACCTGCACGTTGCGTACGCGGCCGGAGAGCAGACCTAGCAACCTCCATTACCAAGGAAGTTGCGTTACGCGGTCCAACCCAGCGCGCGCCGCTCAGTCGCTGACGTCACGAAGGCTTCGGCTGATACCACGACGTCGAGTGCCCATAACTGTCCCCGCGTAGATGGTTAGTGCGTATAGGCCAGTAGCCAGACTCAGATCAAATACCAAGATCTTGTTAAACATGTTAAGTATCCGCGAACGCCGACCAGGGCCAGGCCCACCTCTCTCCTAGGTTGTCTCAACCTGCCCTGTCGCTCCGCCTCAAAGTAAAAGTCGGGGGCCGTCGGGAACCCAGGCCCACCTCTACCGGGATGGAGCCACCTGCCCCTTCAACCCCCATCTCCGAACAGTATCATAAGTAATGTAACGGTATAAGTATATATCATATGCCCGTGATCACCTCCCGAAGTGATCACGACCCAGTAGTATAGCATGGCAGACGGACAAGGGTGTAGGGCCACTGATGGAACACTAGCATCCTATACTAAGCATTTAGGATTGCGGGTAAGGTAACAACAGTTGTAGCAATGACAGGCTATGCATCAGAATAGGATTAATGGAAAGCAGTAACATGTTACACTACTCTAATGCAAGCAGTATAGAGGAGAATAGGCGATATCTGGTGATCAAGGGGGGGCTTGCCTGGTTGCTCTGGCAAGAGAGAGGGGTCGTCAACACCGTAGTCGAACTGGGGGTCGCCGGCAGTCTCGGGGTCTACCGGAAAGAAGTAACGGAGGGGGAACACAATAAATAACAGAGCAATCAGTAACAAAAAGCAAGATGCGGCATTACGTTGATAGGGGTGACCTGACGCGGTACTAAGTGATACAGGCAAAAAAGGGGGGGGGGGACATCCGGGAAAGTATCCCCGGTATTTCGCGTTTTCAGACAGGTGAACCAGAGGGGGAAAGTTGCGTGTTTGCTATGCTAGGGATGCCTGGCGGACGAACAGGTTGCGTTTCCGGATTCGTCTCTTCGTTCTGAGCAACTTTCATGTACAAAGTTTTTCCATTCAAGTTATGGATTAATTTATATTATTTTTTTGAATTTATTTATATTTAGAAATTACACATTAAAATAATTTTGTCTCCTAGCGCTATTCTAGCATAGTGTATGACAGTGGGGCCAGGGGGTTGGGTTGACCCAGTCAAAGGTTGACTAGTCAACATATGAACAGTGTAGAGGGCCGCATGTCGTTGACTTAGACAATTATTTTAAACTTTATTTTTCTCTAAACCATTAGTGGGTCCACATTTCATCTACTTTTGGATAAATTAGCTAGTACTACTAATTATAAACTAACTAAAAGGCTGGCCAGGGTGTGGCATAGCCGGCCACACACGGCTGTGGTGCCTACACACTACGCACTTACGTACACACACTATGCTAGGGAGTAACTCTATTCCTTTTAACACAAGATAGCAGTTTGTGATTTTTGTAGGATTTAATCCATGCATTATGTGAAGCAGGTCCAACGGAACAAAATGAGACTTGTTACGTCTGATTTCCGTTTATATAATTTTTACCCATGTTAGGACTTGTCTTATCGCTGTTTAGTGACAGTTTAGAAGGCTAATCACTGTAGAAATACAAAAGCTAGCTACCCACTACAGTACTTGCAGTAATATACAAAGGGTAGCAGCTGTGCCTAGAAGCAGACAAGCAGCAGCAGTAGCAGCGACGGGTGAAGCCGCCCCGGCCATGGCCAAGCCGGCCACACGCAGGGCGCGCGCACACACAGAGCACACACCTCACGTACACACACCGTATGCACACACGATGCACACACTCACACACCACTCGGCCATGGCCGGCCGTAGCAGCAGCGACAGCGTGAGGCGGCATCGACGAACATTAGCGGTTTGCAGGCAAGCGCAGCACCTAGCGATAGTAGCAACTAAGAAGCGCAAGCAGCTTAGCAGGAGCAGAGCATCAGCAATACGTAGAGCAGCAGCAGTTCGCTAGGAGGAGCAGCAGTTCGCTAGGAGGAGCAGCAGATACGCGGGCGCGCGTGCACGCGCGAGGCGCAGCCAGAGGACGGCCAGCGCGCGGCCGGTCGAGTACAGCGACGCAGGCATGCGCGTGTGGTCAGTCGAGCGTGGGCAGCGGCGACGAACGTGACGGCGACAGTAGCCAGAGGCGACAGTAGTGCAAAGTAGCATCGGCAAGAAGCAGCAGCACAACACACACATACGCGTACGCGTACAGGAGAGCTCGGGTGTGCTCGGGAACAGCGGCTAAGGCAACAAATCGAGGGGACAAGGAGGGGAATGGACGCGGCTCACTGCAAGGGAGGTCGTGGACGAACTCGGAACCGCGGGGAGGCATCGGTGGTGGAGATCGATGGTGATGGCGCTGTGGCCGTGGCGGGGAAGACGACTGGATGGCGAGGTTGTGGAGGGCTTCAGCTCGAACTGGAGGTTGTAGGCGATGTACATGTCGGCGATGAAGCTCCTGGTCATCTTCCCAAACGCCGGGGAGCATGGTGGCCATGAGTACGAGATCGACCATGGCGTTCGCGGTGCGTGTGTATGCCGTCCGCGAGAGAACGACGCAAGAAGGGGAATGAGATCTAGGGTTGCCTGGGAGGGGCGTCAGGGTGCTCTTATCCAGCACGCAGGGTCGACGGATGGGCGCCTCGGGTCCACGGCGCAGCCATGGCGGTAGGGGATGGGCGCCACGCCTTGATCGATGAACAGGGGAAGGGGACCGGCTGTTTTTGGGTTGGGCCTGCACTGTTGCGAGCAGGCCCAAGTGTGCATAGTGTAGGCTTTCTAGTTTTGCTCCTTTCTGTTTTTCTTTCTATTAGTTTCTGTTTTTAATTAAGTTTTCTTTCATTTATTTATTTTTAGCTTTGTAAAATATAAACCTAGCCCAAAAATTAGTATTACTATTTAGGCTACTGCCATAATTAATTTGGCACAATAATAAAACAGGTTTGTATTTGTTTATTATTTAAAGGCATTTAATAATTGCTTTAGTCATTTCTTTAGTCACAAAAGAGCATTTAAATACTTCTACAAAAATGTTGGGTCAGCACCATAATTGGATATGGAAGATTTGCCACACTTTGAACATTTTATTTTGCAAGTTTGAGAAATTTGAATCTTGGACTTTAATTTGAATTTGAAATTTGGACCGGATTCGAATCAACGCGAGTTTAACAACAGTAATTGCGATGACCTGGCGCCATTAACATAAGATTACTGTAGTTTAATTATCCGATAGATGTAGTCTTCCGAGCGAATCTCCTTGGGTTCTTCGTCTTCTTCTACTGGTGTAGGGTCTCCCATGAATATTCTGATCTTCTTGATCTGGTCGTCATTCTTCTCCACTAATACTTCGATTTCCTCCATGTAATCTTCACGTGTAGTCTTGAGTTCTTCTTCCAGCTCCGTGATTCTTGTCCTCGCCTTCTTCAGATCTATCATGTCTGCGCATATCTGGTTCTCCTGACGTCGAATGTGCTGGTTTAACTCCTGGATAAAAGCTGCGATTGATCTATCCTTCTTGGTGCTGATCATCTCCTAATGCTCATCTCGGCGCCCACAAATCTGGTAGATAGTATCCTTGAGATCATTGCGGTAAACTTCTCCAATACGTCCCATGGCAATGTGGGCTGCCATGCTCTTTCCTAGACTCCAGGTTGGTGCATCAAAGGAAAACTCTATGGGCTCAGTGACTGGCATGAATGACCTTCCTGAAACTTGAACTTGAATCATCCAACGCTCCTCTTCAGATAAAGTGGCGTTGTAGGTTCCGGTGAAGCTTGGTACTCCGATGTTCAGATATCTAGTGACTTCCTTCAAGTGGCGTCCAAAGGGTGTATCTTCATCCGGTTGTGTAAACATGTTCCTTGTATCCGCCATCCCAAAAGAGTAGAAAAGATGAGGAGTCAGAAATGAGAAGAGTGAGTAGTGATCTAGTGCTTTAGCTTAGTGGTCGTGTCCTACAGTCAGCGTGTGCTCTGATACCATCTTGTAGCGACCAGACCTCAAACGGTCTGATCTCTGTGCTTCAGTGTCATCCCTGGATTAGTAATGCTGACACGCACAGTACTTGAAGGATTTATAACAGAGTAGCAATCACACACTTATTACATCGAATGTCTCAAAAGAGAACTTATCACAATAAATATGGCTTAAGGCTTGAAAGATAAGTGAGTCCATCAACTCCAACGGCATCATTGAGTATTGAACCACGACCTAAAGGCACCTTACTCGTCGTCTGAAAAGTCTGCAACATGAACGTTGCAGCCCGAAAACGGGTCAGCACATGGAATATGCTGGCAATGTAACACATAGAGAGTAATGGAAGAATAAAGCTATACTACATGCATATTTGGCTGGTGGAAAGCTCTATGGTTACAGTTTTGCGTAAAGCCAATTTTTCCCTACTACAAAGGAATAAATTTTATTTAACTAACATGGTAGTTGTTAAACATTGAGAGTGTAGACACCCTCTCAATCCCAATTAAGCATCAACATTAAAACCCAACAATATTAATTAAAGTAACATGATGAGATTCACATGATAATCCAAGTACTAGATACTCAATTTGTCCATAACTGGGGACACGGCTAACCATGATTACTTTATACACTCTGCAGAGGTTTGCGCACTTTTCCCCACAAGACTCGATCTCCTCCGTTGGGATTCTCGCACTACATAATGTTTGAGAAACAGATGACCTAGACATAGTCTTTCAGAAGCGTTAGCACCTTACGAACGGGTAGACCGTACCAATCTACATCCCCTACATCTGCTAGTCTACCACTGTAAGAGTTCGCACAACTTAGTCAACTATGCTAGAGCCCATAATAGCTTGTGGCTGCACACGGAAGTTTTTAGCATGAATAATCTCATGATCCCTTTGAGCCTGGGTGGTGGTCCATAAAGAAAAACAGGCAATCGCTGGAATACCCAGGTGCCTCAATCCACTCAGATGTGTATTTAAGTTGCCACCTTAAATAAACCATTAATTTATCAATCTCACATCTGTCATGGATACACTCACCCAATCCACGTCTACTAGCATAGCATGGCGAATATAAGCAAAGGTAGAAGTAACTCCCAAAGGTTTGATAATAAAAGAAGAAATAGGTACTACATCATCTACTTTCCAAAACCCACAATTTAATTAGATCCTAATAATGCAATGTTTGAGGATTGATCTAATGCAATAAAACTGGGTAATAAAGAGGTATGATCAAAGTGTTACTTGCCTTGCTGATGATCCGCGTAACCTAGCGATTCAAAGTAGCAAGCGGCGCACTCCGGGTACTCTATCGCAAACAAACAAGCATACAATAAGTACTCATGTAATGCATGGGTAAAACTCAAATAAGAGATCTAACCAGAAAGTTCAACTTAAGAACTCCAGTTTGCAAAAAGAATCAAATCGAACGAAGCAACGAGAGTCAAACGGCGAAAGAAACAAACCTCGTTTACTATTCTGGATTTAGGTCAAATTTTACAGAAGCAAAAACCCATTTGAGTTGGTTAAACGGAAAGAGGGTTTCGAGACGAAACTCCGGGCACTTGAATCGCGTGATTCTGATAAACGAGCGAAAAGTTATACTAGAACGAAAATCGGATCAGAAATCGCGATCAGAAATAATCGCGGAAAATCCGAGAAAAGGAAAAATGACGAATAGAATAACGAACGAACATTCGTTATATGGAACTAAACGATGAACGCGTCTGTTAAAACGAACGAACGAGCGAACGCTCGCTAAATAACTAAATCGGAAAATAAATCGATCTAAAAAATGATTAAAAAAACCGAACGAAAACCAACAGAAAACCGAACGGTATTCTAGGGGAAAACCGGCGGCGTCGGCTCCGGCGTGCGGTGGCGCGGGGCGGCGTGGGGCGGCGGCGGCGCGGTGGCAGGGCAGCGTGCGGCGGCGCGGGGCGGCGCGGCGTGGCAGCAGGCGGCTTGGGGCTTAACGGGCTCGGGGCGACACCTTATAAAGGCCGGCCCGAAGAATCCTGGCCGAAACCGGCCCTAAGTCGGTTACGCGTCTTTATAAATAATTACGCGCGGAAAAACAAATAAAAGAAATACTAAATGGACTCCAAAAATCCCGAAATAAATTTTCCCCAACTTCTAAAATCAAGCCGAACAGGATGAACATTTATTTGAGGCTTAAATGCAATTTTTGAAAAGCGTGCATTTTTCCTAAATTCAAATAAAATAGCAATAAATCCAAAATAAAATCTTATTTGATTTTTTTATTAAATCCTCAATATTTCTATATTTTGGGAAAGTCATTTTATTCCCTCTCTCATATTTTTATAATAGAAATTATTGAAGATAAAATAATTAAAATCAAATGATCCTACTTTCAAAATTTGAGAAAACTCAAATATGAAAATAACGAATTCCCAACTCTCTCCGAGGGTCCTTGAGTTGCGTAGAATTTCTAGGATCAAACCAAAAGCAAATAAAATATGCTATGCAATGATGATCTAATGTATAACATTCCAAATTGAAAATTTGGGATGTTACAAGAACCGACTTTGAAATATGCATATGGGGATTTTCCGGAATTGTTGTTTTTTGTTTCCGACCTCATTTAAATTGCCTAAATGTGTTGTTTACCTATGCTTCACCTCTTGCCATGTTAATTAACATTTAATATTATTGTCTAGAACTAAATAATTGGATGTGGTGTTTTGTCAATACGAAACTCATTGCATATTGAGCTCCACTTAATTTGTAGTATTGTTTGTTGCACTTTACCATGCCATGCCTATTTAAACTGGACATGCATCATACTTGTTTGTGCATCATGCCATGCTTATGCTTGTGTGTTTACCATGTTGTTTGCTTCTTTTCGATGTTACCTCTTCTTGATAGTTCTGGTAATGTTGCGGTTGTGAGGATTCGTTTGACTATGTCTGTTCGTCTACTTCATGGACTCGATCTTCTTCCGAGTGGGATTTCAGGCAAGATGACCGTTACCTTGGATATCACTACTATCTTTGCTTGCTAGTTGTCTCGATGCTATCGCTATGTCACGCTACCTACCATTTGTTTGTCAAGCCTCCCAAATTGCCATGATAAGCCTCTAACCTTTTCACCCTCCTAGCAAACCATTGTTTGGCTATGTTACCACTTTGCTCGGCCCCTCTTATAGTGTTGCTAGTTGCAGGTGCAGTGCAGGTTGTTCCATGTTGGGACATGGATATCATGGGATGTCACAATATCTCTTATTTAATTAATGCATCTATACACTTGGTAAAGGGTGGAAGGCTTGGCCTTTTGCTTAGTGTTTCATTCCAGTCTTGTCGCCTTAGTTTTCGTCAAACCGGTGTTATGTTCCTTGATTTTGCATTCCTAACACGATCGGGGTTTATGGGCCCCCTTGATTCTTCGCCTAAAGTAAAGCTTTCCTGAGGAGATCCAATATTGGTTTTACCATTTGCCTAATAACAACTAAAACTTGCATATGGACTTACCGGTACCCGAGGATTCTTAATCAACAACCTCGGGCCAGTGCTCGACATGAGTGTTGGCCCACCTACCTAGCAGTCGGCGGTGCCGCCTCGAGGCAACTCGAGGTATTTCTATCATCCACTTAGCATAGAAGGATGATGATACGTCCATTTTGCATCATGCTTTTATATTGATATGTATTGCATTATGGGCTCTTATTATATGTTATATCACAATACTTATGCCTTTTCTCTCTTATTTTATAAGGTTTACATGAAGATGGAGAATGTCGGCAGCTGGAATTCTGGACTGGAAAAGGAGCAAATAATAGAGACCTATTCCGCACAACTCCAAAAGTCCTGAAACTTCATGGAGCTTATTTTTGGAATATATAAAAAATATTGGGCGAAGAAAGTACCAGAGGGGGGCCACCAGTCAGCCAGAAGGGTGGAGGGCGCGCCCCTCGACCTTATGGGCCCGCTGGCAGGCCTTCGGTGCCCATATTTGGCTATATGGCGTCTTTTAGCCTGGAAAAAACAGAAGGAAACTTTTGGGACGAAGCACCGCCGTCTCGAGGCAAAACCTGGGCAGAACCAATATAGGGCTCTAACAAAGCTGTTCTGCCGGGGAAACATCCCTCCGGGAGGGGGAATTCGTCACCATCGATCCTCTCATTGAGAGGGGGTCAATCTTCATCAACATCTTCAACAGCATCATCTCCTCTCAAACCCTAGTTCATCTCTTGTATTCGATCTTGGTCCCAAAACCTTAGATTGGTACCTATGGGTTGCTAGTAGTGTTGATTACTCCTTGTAGTTGATGCTAGTTGGTTTATTCAGTGGAAGATTATATTTTCATACCCTTAATGATAATTAATACTCCTCTGATTATGATTATTAATATGCTTTGTGAGTAGTTACGTTTGTTCCTGAGGACATGGGAGAAGTCTTGTTATAAGTAATCATGTGAATTTGGTATTCTTTCGATATTTTGATGAGATGTATGGTGTCTCTCCTCTAGTGGTGTTATGTAAACTTCGACTACATGACACTTCACCATTATTTGGGCCTAGGGGAAGGCATTGGGAAGTAATAAGTAGATGATGGGTTGCTAGAGTGACAGAAGCTTAAACCCTAGTTTATGCGTTGCTTCGTAAGGGGCTGATTTGGATCCATATGTTTCATGCTCTGTTAGGTTTACCTTAATTCTTCTTTCGTAGTTGCGGATGCTTGCGAGAGGGGTTAATCATAAGTGGGAGGCTTGTCCAAGGAAGGGCAGCACCAAAGCACCGGTCCACCCACATATCAAATTATCAAAGTAACGAACGCGAATCATGTGAGCATGATGAAAACTAGCTTGACAACAATCCCCATGTGTCCTCGGGAGCGCTTTGCTTTATATAAGAGTTTGTCCAGATTTGTCCTTTAATACAAAAAGGATTGGTCCACCTTGCTGCACCTTAGTTACTTTATTTACTTGTTACCCGTTATGATTTATCATATCACAAAACTATCTGTTACCGATAATTTTAGTGCTTGCAGAGAATACCTTGCTGAAAACCACTTGCCATTTTCCTTCCACTCCTTGTTCGGTTTGACACTCTTACTTATCGGAAGGACTACGATAGATCCCCTATACTTGTGGGTCATTAGGACTCTTTTCTTGCGCCGTTGCCGGGGAGTGATGCGCCTTTGGTAAGTGGAATTTGGTAAGGAAACAATTATATACTGTGCTGAAATTTACTATCATTTGTTACTATGGAAAATAATCCTTTGAGGGGTTTGTTCGGGGTATCTTCACCTCGACCGGAACCACAATTAGTTTCCCCTCAACCTACTGCACCTACTGAAAATATTTATTATATAATTCCTTCGGGTATGATAGAGAAACTGCTAGCTAATCCTTATGCAGGCGATGGAACACTACATCCTGATATGCACCTAATATATGTGGATGAAGTTTGTGGATTATTTAATCTTGCAGGTATGCCCGAGGATGTTGTCAAGAAGAAGGTATTCCCTTTATATTTGAAGGGAAAGGCATTGACATGGTATAGGCTATTGGATGATATTGGATCATGGAACTACAACCGATTGAAATTGGAATTTCATCAGAAGTTTTATCCTATGCATCTGGTTCATCGTGATCGGAATTATATATATAATTTTTGGCCTCGTGAAGGAGAAAGTATCGCTCAAGCTTGGGGGAGGCTTAAGTCAATGTTATATTCATGCCCCAATCATGAGCTCTCAAGAGAAAATATTATTCAAAAAATTTATGCTCGGCTTTCTCATAATGATCGATCCATACTCGATACTTCTTGTATTGGTTCCTATATGAAGAAACATATTGAATTCAAATGAGATTTATTGGAAAGAATTAAACGCAACTCTGAAGATTGGGAACTCAGCGAAGGTAAAGAGTTAGGTATAAACCTTAAGTTTGATTGTGTTAAATCTTTTATGGATACCAATGCTTATCATGATTTTAGCACTAAATATGGACTTGACAATGAGATAGTAGCTTCCTTTTGTGAATCTTTTGCTACTCATTTTGATCTCCCAAGGAGAAGTGGTTTAAATATCATCCTCCCATTGAAGTTAAAGTAGTTGAATCTATTAAAGTTGAAGAAGAAACTATTATTTATAATGTTGATCCTATTGTTCTTACTTCTTATATTGAGAAACCACCTTTCCCTGTTAGAATAAAGGATCATGCTACAGCTTCAGTTGTGGTTCATAAGAGTTACACTAAAACACCTACACCCTCTGAGCAAATTAAAGTTGAACCTAGTATTGCTATGGTTAAAGATCTCTTGGTCCATAACATCGATGGGCATGTTATTTATTTCTGTGATGAAGCTGCTAGAATTGCTAAGCCTGATATGAAAGATAAACATAGACATGTTGTTGGTATGCCTGTTGTTTCTGTTAAAATAGGAGATCATTGTTATCATGGCTTATGTGATGTGGGTGCTAGTGTGAGTGCAATTCCTTATACCTTATATAAAGAAATTATGAATGATATTGCACCTGCTGAGATAGAAGATATTGATGTTACTATTAAGCTTGCTAATAGAGATACTATATCACTAGTTGGGATTGTTAGAGATGTTGAAGTCTTGTGTGGGAAGATCAAATATCCTACTAATTTTCTTGTTCATGGTCCCCCACAAGATAATTTTTGTCCCATTATATCTGGTAGACCTTTCTTGAATATTGTTAATGCTAAGATAGACTGCGAGAAAGATATCGTTACTGTTGGTTTAGGGGATATGTCTCATGATTTTATTTTCTCTAAATTTCGTAGACAACCCCATGATAAAGAATTGCCTAGTAAGGATGAAATTATTGGTCTTGCTTCTATTGTTGTGCCTCATGCTGATCCTTTAGAACAATATTTGCTAGACCATGAAAATGATATGTTTATGAATGAAAGAAGGGAAATAGATGAGGTATTCTTTAATCAAGGACCTATTTTGAAACACAATTTGCCTATTGAAATCCTTGGGGATCCTCCTCCACCCAAGGGTGATCCCGTGTTTGAGCTTAAACCACTACCTGATACTCTAAAATATGCTTAACTTGATGAAAAGAAGATATATCATGTTATTATTAGTGCTAACCATTCAGAGCATGAAGAAAAGAAATTATTGAAAACTCTGGAGAAGCACTATGCCGCTATTGGATATACTCTTGATGATCTTAAGGGCATTAGTCCCACTCTATGTCAGCACAAAATTAAATTGGAGAAAGACGATAAACCAGTTGTTGATCACCAACGACGATTAAATCCTAAGATGAATGAAGTGGTAAGAAATGAAATACTAAAGCTTTTGAGGCAGGTATAATTTATCCTATTGCTGATAGTCAATGGGTAAGTCCTGTTCATTGTGTCCCTAAGAAGGAAGGTATTACTGTTGTTCCTAATGATAAGAATGAATTGATTCCACAAAGAATTGTTACAGGTTATAGAATGGTAATTGATTTTCAAAAATTAAATAAAGCTACTAGAAAAGATCATTACCCTCTACCTTTCATTGATCAAATGCTAGAAAGATTACCCTAACATACACATTTTTGCTTTCTAGATGGTTATTCCAGTTTCTCTCAAATACCTGTGTCAAAAGATGATCAAGAGAATACCACTTTTACTTGCCCTTTCGGTACCTTTGCTTATAGACGTATTCCTCTTGGTTTATGCAATGCACTTGCTACCTTTCAAAGATGTATGACTGCTATATTCTCTGACTTTTGTGAAAAGATTGTTGAGGTTTTCATGGATGATTTCTCCGTTTATGGAACTTCTTTTGATGATTGCTTAAGCAACCTTGACCGAGTTTTGCAGAGATGTGAAGAAACTAGTCTTTTTTGAATTGGGCGAAGTGCCACCTTATGGTTAATGAAGGTATTGTTTTGGGGCATAAAGTTTCCGAAAGAGGTATTGAAGTTGATAAGGCTAAAGTAGATGCTATTGAAAAGATGCAGTCTCCTAAAGATATCAAAGGTATAATAAGTATCCTTGGTCATGCTGGTTTCTATAGGAGGTTTATTAAAGACTTCTCTAAAATTTCTAGGCCCCTCACTAATCTCTTGCAAAAAGATGTTCCTTTTGTTTTTGACGATGACTGTGTAGAAGCATTTGCAATACTTAAGAAAGCCTTGATATCTGCACCTATTGTTCAGCCACCTGATTGGAATTTACCCTTTGAAATTATGTGTGATGCTAGTGATTATGCTGTTGGTGCTGTTCTAGGACAGAGAGTTGATAAGAAATTAAATGTTATCCAGTATGCTAGTAAAACTCTAGACAGTGCCTAGAGAAATTATGCTACTACTGAAAAGGAATTTTTAGCAGTTGTATTTGCACGTGATAAGTTCAGACCTTATATTGTTGATTCCGAAGTAACTATTCACACCGATCACGCTGCTATTAAATATCTTATGGAAAAGAAAGATGCTAAACCTAGACTTATTAGATAGGTTCTCTTGGTACAAGAATTTGATTTGCATATTATTGATAGGAAGGGAGCTGATAACCCCGTTGCAGACAACTTGTCTAGGTTAGAGAATGTTCTTGATGACCCACTGCCTATTGATGATAGCTTTTCTGATGAACAATTAAATGTCATAAATGCTTCTCGTAATACTCCATGGTATGTTGATTATGCGGATTATATTGTTGCTAAATTTATACCACCTAGTTTCACATACCAGCAAAAGAAAAGGTTTTTATATGATTTAAGGCATTACTTTTGGGATGACCCACACCTTTATAATGAAGGAGTAGATGGTGTTATCAGACGTTGTGTACCTAAGCATGAACATGAACAGATCCTACGCAAGTGTCACTCCAAGTCTTACGAAGGACACCACGTTGGAGATAGAACTGCACATAAGGTATTGCAATCCGATTTCTATTGGTCCACTCTCTTTAAAGATGCTCGTAAGTTTGTCTTGTCTTGTGATGAATGCCAGAGAATTGGTAATAGTAGACGTCAGGAAATGCCTATGAACTATTCACTTGTTATTGAACCATTTGATGTTTGGGGCTTTGATTATATTGGACCTTTTCCTACCTCTAATGGGTATACACATATTTTAGTTGCTATTGATTATGTTACTAAGTGGGTAGAAGCTATTTCAACTAGTAGTGCTGATCATAACACTTCTATTAAGATGCTTAAAGAAGTTATTTTTCCGAGGTTTGGAGTCCCTAGATATTTAATGACTGGTGGTGGTTCACATTTTATTCATGGTGCTTTTCGTAAAATGCTTGCTAAATATGATGTTAATCATAGAATTGCATCCCCTTATCATCCTTAGTCTAGTGGTCAAGTAGAATTGAGTAATAGAGAGCTTAAATTAATTTTGCAAAAGACTGTTAATAGATCTAGAAAGAATTGGTCTAAGAAACTTGATGATGCATTATGGGCTTATAGAACTGCTTATAAGAATCCTATGGGTATGTCTCCGTATAAAAAGGTTTATGGAAAAGCATGTCACTTACCTCTTGAATTAGAACATAAGGCATATTGGGCTATTAAAGAGCTCAATTATGATTTCAAACTTGCCGGTGAAAAGAGGTTATTTGATATTAGCTCGCTTGATGAATGGAGAACCCAAGCCTATGAGAATGCCAAGTTGTTTAAAGAAAAAGTTAAAAGATGGCATGATAAAAGGATAAAAAAGCATGAGTTTAATGTAGGTGGATCATGTTTTGCTATACAACTCTCGTTTAAGATTTTTTGCAGGAAAGCTTCTCTCTAAATGGGAAGGTCCTTACATTATCGAGGAGGTCTATCGTTCCGGTGCCATAAAAATCAACAATGCCGAAGGCAAAAATCCAAAGGTGGTAAACGGTCAAAGAATCAAACATTATATCTCAGGTACTCCCATAAATATTGAGACCAATATAATTAATACCGTAACACCGGAGGAGTACATAAGGGACACTTTCCAGAACGTTTCAGACTCCGAAATGGAATAGGTATGTGGTACGGTAACTAAACCAACTCCAAAACGTTTCCAATGATAAATTTTCTCTGTTTTGGAATATTTAAAAAATTAAGAAAATGAGAAGTAGTCCGAAAGAGACACGAGGCCACCACAAGGGTGGAGGGCGCGCCCTACCCCAGGGCGCACCCCCCATCCTTGTGGCCACCTCGTGTGCCCTCCAGACTCCGTCTTCTTGCACGATACTTCTTATGGTCGGTAAAAATTCATTATATAATCTCCCAAAGGTTTTGACCAGAATACCACAACAAAATCCTCTATTTTCGTTTTAAGTTGTTCCTGCACCAGATTTTTTTGGAGCAAGATGTCTTCGCAATAGTCGGTTGGGGAGAGTCGGGTATCTCACCCGGCACCAGGCCCAAGAGCATACAGTGATGCTAACCACTTTGGGCCAGCAACATAGGAAGAGATGGAGGCTGACTTGAAAAGAGTGGATGCCATGGATGAGGATCAAGAAGTTACCTCTCTCCTTCAAACCAGATTCGTGCTGGAGGAACTTCAAAGCTAGCAATACCAAACTCGACTATTCCTCCCAATGCTATATTTCTCTCTTATGAAAATATGAAAAGAGTGTTTTTTGTTCTCCCGCAGCAAGGAACCATCCATGGGTGGATGGAGCTCTAGCCTTCATGGGTAAACTTCGCAAGGAAGTAATGGATCTTAAGCAGCAAATTAATAAGCTCGAGGAAGAGAATCGTATCCTAAGGGGCATCATCGCCAAGAATATCACATCACCATCCCCGAAGAAAGAGATCTAAATACATGGGTATGGGCACTTCCCTTGGCAACTACCAAGCTTGGGGGAGTGCCCCAATATAGTATCACCATTGCACCTTTATCTTTATCGTTTTTCTTAGTAGAATAAAAGTTTTAGTATGATCTAGCTTTGAGTTTTGCTTTATGTTCCCTCTATGTAATCGAGTCCTGGAGGTATATATAATAAATAGTAGTTTTGAGTTAAGGGCTTTGCTTTCTTGCTATGATCTTGAGGGAATTAAATAAAAGAAATAAAAAGATCATATATTGATCTTATGGAGAGTAATGACTTCACAAATAAAGAGTATGATGAATAAAAGTTGTTGAGAGTTGATAAACGTAGTTTTGGTCAGTGTTGCAATTAATAGGAAGTAATAAAGAAAGATAGGTTTCACATATAAATATACTATCTTGGACATCTTTTGTAATTGTGAGCACTCATTAAAATATGACATACTAAAAAGTTGATGTTGGATAAGGAAGACAACATAATGGGTTATGCTTTCTTATATCCGAATAGAAGTTATATTGTCATGGATCATCCAACATGTTGAGCTTGCCTTTCCCTCTCATGCTAGCCAAATTCTTTGCACCAAGTAGAGATACTACTTGTGCTTCCAAACATCCCTAAACCCAGTTTTGCCATGAGAGTCCACCATACCTACCTATGGATTGAGTTAGATCCTTCAAGTAAGTTGTCATCGGTGCAAGCAATAAAAATTTCTCTCTAAATATGTATGATCTATTAGTGTGAAGAAAATAAGCTTTATACGAACTTGTGATATGGAAGAAATAAAAGTGACAGACTACATAATAAAGGTCGTTATCACAAGCGGCAATATAAAGTGACGTTCTTTTGCATTAAAATTTTGTGCATCCAACCATAAAAGCGCATGACAACCTCTACGAAGGGCCTACCTTTTACTTTTATCTTCTACCCTTATAAAAGAGTCATGGTGATCATCGCCTTTCCTTTTTATACTTTTTCCTTTGGCAAGAACTATGTCTTGGAGAGATCTGGATATATATCCACTCAGATGTAGGTTTTCATAAAGTATTATTGTTGACATTACCCTTGAGGTAAAAGGTTGGGAGGCGAAACTATAAGCCCCTATCTTCCTCTATGTCTGATTGAAACTTTGAACCCATAAGTATCGCGTGAGTGTTAGCGATTGTAAAAGATTATATGATATTTGAGTATCTGGACTTGCTAAAAAGCTCTTGAATTGACTCTTTCCGATGTTATGATAAATTTCAATTGCTTCAATGACCGAGATCATAGTTTGTTAGTTTTCAATGAAGTTTCTGATTCATACTTTACTTTGTGAATGAATTGTTACTTTAGCATAAGAGATTATATGACAATATATATGTTGTTGTTCTAAAGATGACCATGATGCCCTCATGTCCGTATTTTATTTTATCGACACCTCTATCTCTAAACATGTGGACATATTTATCGATATCGGCTTTCGCTTGAGGACAAGTGAGGTCTAAGCTTGGGGGAGTTGATACGTTCATTTTGCATCATGCTTTTATATTGATATTTATTTCATTATGAGCTGTTATTACATGTTATATCACAATACTTATGCCTTTTCTCTCTTATTTTATAAGGTTTACATGAAGAGGGAGAATGCTGGCAGCTGGAATTCTGGACTGGAAAAGGAGCAAATATTAGAGACCTATTCTGCGCAACTCCAAAAGTCCTAAAACTTCACGGAGCTTATTTTTGAAATATATAAAAATATTGGGTGAAGAAAGTACCAGAGGGGGGACACCAGTCAGCCACAAGGGTGGAGGGCGCGCCCTAACCCCCTGGGCGCGCCCCCGACCTTGTGGGCCCGCTGGCAGGCCTCCGGTGCCCATATTTGTCTATATGGTGTCTTTTACCCTAGAAAAAATCAGAAGGAAGATTTCGGGATGAAGCGCCGCCGTCTCGAGGCGGAACCTAGGCAGAACCAATCTAGGGCTCCGGCGGAGTTGTTCTGTCGGGGAAACATCCCTCCGGGAGGGGGAATTCATCGCCATCGTCATCACCATCGATCCTTTCATCGAGAGGGGGTCAATATCCATCAACATCTTCACCATCACTATCTCCTCTCAAACCCTAGTTCATCTCTTGTATTCAATCTTGGTCCCAAAACCTCAGATTGGTACCTGTGGTTTGCTAGTAGTGTTGATTACTCCTTGTAGTTGATGCTAGTTGGTTTATCCGGTGGAAGATTATATTTTCAAATCCTTAATGATAATTAGTACTCCTCTGATTATGATTATGAATATTCTTTGTGAGTAGTTAAGTTTGTTCCTGAGGACATGGGAGAAGTCCTGTTATAAGTAATCATGTGAATTTGGTATTCTTTCAATATTTTGATGAGATGTATGTTGTCTCTCCTCTAGTGGTGTTATGTGAACGTCGACTACATGACACTTCACCATTATTTGGGCCTAGGGGAAGGCATTGGTAAGTAATAAGTAGATGATGGGTTGCTAGAGTGACAAAGCTTAAACCCTAGTTTATGTGTTGCTTCATAAGGGGGTGATTTGGATCCATATGTTTCATGCTATGGTTAGGTTTACCTTAATTCTTCTTTCGTAGTTGCGGATGCTTGCGAGAGGGGTTAATCATAAGTGGGAGGCTTGTCCAAGGAAGGGTAGCACCCAAGCACCAGTCTACCCACATATCAAATTATCAAAGCAACGAATGCAAATCATATGAGCATGATGAAAAATAGCTTGACAACAATTCCCATGTGTCCTCGGGAGCGCTTTGCTTTATATAAGAGTTTGTCCAATCTTGTCCTTTACTACAAAAAGGATTGGGCCACCTTGGTGCACCTTAGTTACTTTATTTACTTGTTAACCATTACGATCTATCTTATCACAAAACTATCTGTTACCGATAATTTCAGTGCTTGTAGAGAATACCTTGATGAAAACCACTTGACATTTCCTTCTGCTCCTCGTTGGGTTTGACACTCTTACTTATCGAAAGGACTATGATAGATCCCCTATACTTGTGGGTCATCAGATAAGTCTGTAGATAGAGAGTGTGTGGCTCTGGACACGGATCTGACTCACAGGGAGATCTCCTTGGGATAGTTTTCCTTTCTTCGAAGAGCTTGTGCACCGGGATTCCGAGAACACTCGGGTTGTCCCTAGATGGAGATTTTACCTTCGCGGATCATGAGAGTTTGTGATGGACTAAGTTGGGACACCCTTGCAGGGTTAAATCTTATTGAAAGTCGTGCCCACGATTATGTGGCAGATTGGAAATTTATAATGTCCGATTGTAGAGAACTTGACACCAGATTCGAAATAAAATGCACCAATCGCGTGTGTAACCGTGACCGCCTATTTTTGAGGAAGTTCATGAAGAGAACATGGTGGGGTTATGTTTGACTTGTAAGTAGTTCAGGATCACTTATTGATCATTACTAGTTGCGACCGTTATGCATAGTTTCTCCTCTTATTCTTGTACTCGTAAGTTAGCCACCATACAAATGCTTAGTGCTTGCTGCAACCTCACCACTTATCCATTCCATACCCATTAAGCTTTGCTAGTCTTGATACCCATGGTATTGGGATTGCTGAGTCCTCGTGGCTCACAGATTACTGCAACAACAGGTGCAGGTATAGGTAATGTCATGATCTGACGTGAGAGCGATACTTGATCTATTTGGAGTTCTTCTTTTGCTTCTTATTCTTTGATCGAGGGATAGGTTCTAAGTCGGGAGCCTGGGATTAGCAGGGTGGATGTCATTCTTCTTTTTCGTTTCATTACATCCGTAGTCAGGTCCTGCTCTTTTGTATGATGATTGCTATGTATCGATGTATTCATGTATTCATGTTGTAGCTTGTGGCGAGTGTAAGCCTTTATCTGGTATTCTCATCTACTCAGTACATGGTATGTTGTAATGATACCCACCTTGCTATGCGCTCGAAATGCAGTTGTGCCCCAATCATGAATTCATCACGTGATTGGTATAGAATCGCATCTAGGGCGCTACAAGTTGGTGTGCATGAATTGTTCTTTTATGACATGCCGATGCATAGTGATACGTCCATTTTGCATCATGCTTTTATATCGATATTTATTGCATTATGGGCTGTTATTACACATTATGTCACAATACTTATGCCTATTCTCTCTTATTTTACAAGGTTTACATAAAGAGGGAGAATGCCGGCAGCTGGGATTCTGGCTGGAAAAGGAGCAAATATTAGAGGCCTATTCTGCACAGCTCCAAAAGTCCAAAAACTTCACGGATGATGTTTTCCAAATATATAAAAAAACATTGAGCGCAAGAACTTCACCAGGGGGGCCACACCCTGCCCACGAGGGTGGGGGCGCGCCCTACCCCCCTGGGCGCGCCCCTACCTCGTGGGCCCCCTGGTGGCCCTCCGGTGACCATCTTCTGCTATATGGACTCTTTCGATGGGAAAAAATTCATAAGCCATCTTCTCGGACAAAACTCCACCGCCACGAGGCGGAGCCAATCTAGGCTTCTGGCGGGGCTGTTCTACCGGGGAAACTTCCCTCCCGGAGGGGGAAATCATCCCCATCGTCATCACCAACGCTCCTCTCATCAGGAGAGGGCAATCTCCATCAACATCTTCATCAGCACCATCTCATCTCAAAACCCTAGTTCATCTCTTGTATCCAATTCTTGTCTCCAAGTCCGGGATTGGTGCTAGTAGGTTGCTAGTAGTGTTAATTACTCCTTGTAGTTGATACTAGTTGGTTTAATTGGTGGAAGACCATATGTTCAGATCCTATATGCACATTAATACCCCTCTGATTATGAACATGTTTATGCTTTGTGAGTAGTTACTTTTGTTCCTGAGGACATGGGAGAAGTCTTGCTATTAGTAGTCATGTGAATTTGGTATTCGTTCGATATTTTGATGAGATGTATATTGTCTCTCCTCTAGTGGTGTTATGTGAACGTCGACTACATGACACTTCACCATTGTTTGGGTCTAGAGGAAGGCATTGGGAAGTAATAAGTAGATGATGGGTTGCTAGAGTGACAGAAGCTTAAACCCTAGTTTATGTGTTGCTTCGTAAGGGGCTGAATTGGATCCATATGTTTCATGCTATGGTTAGGTTTACCTTAATACTTTTGTTGTATTTGCGGATGCTTGCAATAGAGGTTAATCATAAGTGGGATGTTTGTCCAAGTAAGGGCAGCACCCAAGCACTGGTCCACCCACATACCAAATTATCAAAGTACCGAACGCGAATCATATGAGCGTGATGAAAACTAGCTTGACGATATTACCATGTGTCCTCGGGAGAGCTTTACACCATATAAGAGTTTGTCCTGGCTTGTCCTTTGCTACAAAAAGGATTGGGCCACCTTGCTGCACCTTATTTACTTTCATTACTTGTTGCTCGTTACAATTATCTTATCACAAAACTATCTGTTACCACTTATTTCAGTACTTGCAGAGAATACCTTGCTGGAAACCGCTTATCATTTCCTTCTGCTCCTCGTTGGGTTCGACACTCTTACATATCGAAAGGACTACGATAGATCCCCTATACTTGTGGGTCATCAAGACTCTTTTCTGGCGCCATTGCCGGGGAGTGAAGCGCCTTTGGTAGGTGAAATTTGGTAAGGAAAAATTATACAGTGTGCTGAAATTTACCGTCACTTGTTACTATGGAAAGTAATCCTCTAAGGGGCTTGTTCGGGGTATCTTCACCCCGACCAGTAGAGCAAAGAGTTGCTCCTCAACCTACTGAACCTACTGAAAATGAAAATGCTTGCTTTGAAATTCCTTTGGGTATGGTAGAAAAACTGCTAGCTAATCCTTTTTAGGAGATGGAACAAAACATCCTGATGAACATCTAATATATGTGGATGAAGTTTGTGGATTATTTAAGCTTGCAGGTGTACCCGGAGATATTGTTAAGAAGATGGTCTTCCCTTTATCTTTGAGGGGAGATGCATCGACATGGTATAAGCTATGTGATGATATGGAGTCTTGGAATTACAAACGATTGAAATTGGAATTTCATCAAAAGTTTTATCCTATGCATCTTGTTCATCGTGATTGAAATTATATATATAATTTTTGGCCTCGCGAAGGAGAAAGCATCGCTCAAGCTTGGGGGAGGCTTAAATCAATGTTATATTCATGCCCCAATCATGAGCTCTCAAGAGAAATGATTATTCAAAAAAATTATGCCCGGCTTTCTGATAACAATCGCACCATGCTTGATACTTCTTGTGCTGGCTCTTTTATGATGAAGACTATTCAATTCAAATGGGATTTATTGGAAAGAATTAAATGCAACTCCGAAGATTGGGACCTCGACAATGGTAAGGAGTCAGGTATGACACCTAGTTTTGATTGTGTTAAATCTTTTATGGATACCGATATTTTTCGTAAATTTAGCACTAAATATGGACTTGACTCTGAGATAGTAGCTTCTTTCTGTGAATCTTTTGCTGCTTATGTTGATCTCCCCAAGGAGAAGTGGTTTAAATATCATCCTCCCATAGATGTAAAAGTAGCTGCACCTATTAAAGTTGAAGAAAAAACTATTACTTATAATGATCCTATTGTTCCTACTTCTTATGTTGAGAAACCACCTTTCCCTGTTAGGATAAAGGATCATGCTAAAGCTTCAACTGTGGTTCGTAAAAGCAATATTAAAACATATACACTTCCTGAGCAAGTTAAAGTTGAACCCAATATTGCTATTGTTAAAGACCTCTTGTCTGATAATATAGACGGGCATGTTATTTATTTCTGTGATGAAACTGCTAGAATTGCTAAACCCCGTGATACAGATAAACCTAGACATGTGGTAGGTATGCCTGTTATTTCTGTTAAAATAGGAGATCATTGTTATCATGGCTTATGTGATATGGGTGCTAGTGCTAGTGCAATACCTATTGACTTATACAACGAAATTATGCATGACATTGCACCTATTGAGTTAGAAGATATTGATGTCACAATTAAACTTGCTAATAGAGATACTATTTCACCAATGGGAATTGTTAGAGATGTTGAAGTCTTGTGTGGGAAAACTAAATATCCTGCTGATTTTCTTGTTCTTGGTTCCCCACAAGATAGCTTATGTCCCATTATATTTGGTAGACCCTTCTTAAATACTGTTAATGCTACCATAGATTGCAAAAGGGATGTTGTTACTGTCGGTTTAGATGATATGACTCATGAATTTAATTTTTCTAAATTTAGTAGACAACACCGTGAAGAAGAATTACCTAGTAAAGATGAAATGATTGGTCTTGCCTCTATTTCCGTACCTCCTAGTGATCCTTTAGAACAATATTTGCTAGACCATGAAAATGATATGTTTATGAATGAAAGAAGGGAATTAGATGAAGTATTCTTTAAACAGGAACCTATTCTGAAACACAATTTACCTGTTGAAATCCTAGGAGATCCTCCTCCACCCAAGGGTGATCCCGTGTTTGAGCTTAAACCGTTACCGGATACTCTTAAATATGCTTATCTTGATGAGAAAAAGATATACCCTGTTATTATTAGTGCTAACCTTTCAGAACATGAAGAAGAGAGATTATTGAAAATTCTGAAGAAGCACCGTGCTGCTATTGGGTATACTCTTGATGATCTTAAGGGCATTAGTCCCACTCTATGCCAACATAAAATTAATTTGGAAGAAGATGCTAAACCAGTTCATGATCATCAACGCCGGCTGAATCCTAAAATGAAAGAAGTGGTAAGAAAGGAGATACTAAAGCTCCTTGAGGCAGGTATAATTTACCCCGTTGCCGATAGTCAGTGGGTAAGCCCTGTCCATTGTGTCCCTAAGAAGGGAGGTATTACTATTGTTCCTAATGATAAAGATGAATTGATTCCTCAAAGAATTATTACTGGTTATAGGATGGTAATTGATTTCCAAAATTAAATAAGGCTACAAAAAAAGGATCATTACCCCTTACCTTTTATCGATCAAATGCTAGAAATATTATCCAAACATACACATTTTTGCTTTCTAGATGGTTATTCTAGTTTCTCTCAAATACCTGTGTCAGCCAAAGATCAATCAAAGACTACTTTTACATGCCCTTTTGGTACTTTTGCTTATAGACGTATGCCTTTTGGTTTATGTAATGCACCTGCTACCTTTCAAAGATGCATGATGGCTATATTCTCTGACTTTTGTGAAAAGATTTGTGAGGTTTTCATGGATGACTTTTCCGTCTATGGATCTTCTTTTGATGATTGCTTGAGCAACCTTGATCGAGTTTTGCAGAGATGTGAAGAAACTAATCTTGTCTTGAATTGGGAAAAGTGACACTTTATGGTTAATGAAGGTATTATCTTGGGGCATAAAGTTTCTGAAAGAGGTATTGAAGTTGATAAAGCCAAGGTTGATGCTATTGAAAAGATGACATGTCCCAAGGACATCAAAGGTATAAGAAGTTTCCTTGGTCATGCCAGTTTTTATAGGAGGATCATTAAGGACTTCTCAAAAATTTCTCGGCCTCTGACTAATTTATTACAAAAAGATATACCATTTGTTTTTTATGATGATTGTGTAGAAGCATTTTAAATACTTAAGAAAGCATTGATCTCTGCACCTATTGTTCAGCCACCTGATTGGAATTTACCCTTTGAAATTATGTGTGATGCTAGTGATTATGATGTAGGTGCTATTCTAGGACAAAGAGTAGATAAGAAACTAAATGTTATTCAATATGCTAGTAAAACTCTAGACAATGCTCAAAGAAATTATGCTACTACTGAAAAAGAATCCTTAGCAGTTGTATTTGCTTGTGATAAGTTTGAACCTATATTGTTGATTCTAATGTAACTATTCACACTAATCATGCTGCTATTAAATATCTTATGGAAAAGAAAGATGCTAAACCTAGACTTATTAGATGGGTTCTCTTGCTATAAGAATTTGATTTAAATATTGTTGATAGAAAAGGAGCTGAGAACCCCGTTGCAGACAACTTGTCTAGGTTAGAAAATGTGCTTGATGACCCACTACCTATTGATGATAGCTTTCTTGATGAACAATTAAATGTCATAAATACTTCTCATATTGCTCCATGGAATGCTGACTATGCTAATTATATTGTTGCTAAGTTTATACCTCCCAGTTTCACATATCAGCAAAAGAAAAAGTTATTTTATGATTTGAGGCATTACTTTTGGGATGACCCACATCTTTATAAAGAAGGAGTAGATGGTGTTATTAGTCGTTGTGTACCTGAGCATGAACAAGAACAGATCCTACGCAAATGTCACTCCGAAGCTTATGGAGGACACCATGCTGGAGATAGGACTGCACATAAGGTACTACAATCTGGTTTTTATTGGCCTACTCTCTTCAAGGATGCCCGTAAGTTTGTCTTATCTTGTGATGGATGTCAAAGAATTGGTAATATTAGTAGACGTCAAGAAATGCCTATGAATTATTCACTTGTTATTGAACCATTTGATGTTTGGGGCTTTGACTATATGGGACCTTTTCCTTCCTCTAATGGTTATACACATATTTTAGTTGCTGTTGATTACATTACTAAGTGGGTAGAAGCTATTCCAACTAGTAGTGCTGATCATAACACTTCTACTAAAATGCTTAAAGAAGTTATTTTTTCCAAGGTTTGGAGTCCCTAGAAATTTAATTACTGATGGTGGTTCACATTTTATTCATGGTGCTTTCCGTAAAATGCTTGCTAAATATGATGTTAATCATATAATTGCATCTCCTTATCACCCTCGATCTAGTGGTCAAGTAGAATTGAGTAATAGAGAACTCAAATTAATTTTGCAAAAGACTGTTAATAGGTCCAGAAAGAATTGGTCCAAGAAACTTGATGATGCATTATGGGCCTATAGAACTGCATATAAAAACCATATGGGTATGTCTCCGTATAAAATGGTTTATGGAAAAAGCATGTCACTTACCTCTCGAACTAGAACACAAGGCTTATTGGGCTATTAAAGAACTAAATTATGATTTTAAACTTGCTGGTGAGAAGAGGTTATTTGATATTAACTCACTTGATGAATGGAGAACCCAAGCCTATGAAAATGCCAAGTTGTTTAAAGAAAAAGTTAAAAGGTGGCATGATAAAAGAATACAAAAGCGTGAGTTTAATGTAGGTGATTATGTATTGCTATACAATTCTCGTTTAAGATTTTTTGCAGGAAAACTTCTCTCTAAATGGGAAGGTCCTTACGTTATCGAAGAGGTCTACCGTTCTGGTGCCATAAAAATCAACAACTTCGAAGGCACAAATCCGAAGGTGGTGAATGGCCAAAGAATCAAACACTATATCTCAGGTAATCCCATAAATGTTGAAACCAATGTTATTGAAACCATAACCCCGGAAGAATACATAAGGGATACTTTCCGGAACGTTTCAGACTCCGAAAAGGAATAGGTATGTGGTACGGTAAGTAAACCGACTCCAAAACAGTTTTTAAGGCAATATTTCTCCGTTTTGGAATATTGAGAAAAATAAGCAGCAGTCCAAAAAGGACACGAGGGCCCCACGAGGGTGGAGGGCGCGCCCTACCCCCCTGGGCGCGCCCCCCTACCTCGTGGGCACCTCGTGTGCTCTCCGGACTCCGTTTTCTTACAGGAACGTATTTTGGTTGGTAAAAATTCATTATATAATCTCCCAGAGGTTTTGACTCCCGTATCACGCAAAATCCTCTTGTTTTTGTTTCGAGCTGTTTCTGTCAGGCTTGTCAAGGCCAGGCACTATATTGTCTCCCTCCTCCTCCAACCATGAGGGCAATAATGCTTGGCTAATGAAGATAGAGCTGAAGAGAGAAGAACCTATGGAGATCAACAAGGATGAAGGGATCAAGAAGGCCATGGATTACCAAGTTCCAGCAACAGAGGACAGCCTTCAAGTGGATCACAATCTTCTTACCCCAACAGAAATCGAAGCCTTCAAGATGATTGAGTTGGCTCGTATACAAAATAAGTATCTCACTCGTGAAAATATTTTGTTGAAGGAGCATATCATCGCACTCAAGGGCATTATCCGCAAGCTAGAAGACCTCCTACGCTCGATGTGCGACTATCCATCATCAACAACTCCACCTTCTTCACCAACAAAGAAGAATTGAGTATCTGGTATGGGCACTCCACTTTGCAACTACCAAGCTTGGGGGAGTGCCCCGGTATCGTATCACCATCACTTTTATCTTTACCGTTTTTCTTAGTTCGATCCTTTTGGTAATATCTTGATCTAGTAGAATAAAAGTTCTTAGTATGATCTAGTTGTGAGTTTTGCTTTATCATTCTTCTATGTAATCGAGTTCGTGAGCTATATAATAAAGATTAATGTTGAGTCAAGGGCTTGATTATTTTTGCCATGATCCCAAGTGAATAAAAGAAAAGAGAAAGAAATAAAAAGAAACAAAGAGATCATGTGAGTCTTATGGAGAGTAATGAGCTCACATAGAAAGAGTATGATGAATAAAAGTTATTGAGGGTTGACAAACATAGTTTTGGTCATCGTTGCAATTAATAGGAAGTAATAAAGAAAGATAGGTCTTCACATATAAATATACTATCTTGGACATCTTTTATGATTGTGAGCACTCATTAAAATATGACATGCTAAAGAGTTGACATTGGACAAGGAAGACAACATAATGGGTTATGTTTTCTTACATCTGAGATAAATTATATTGTCTTGGATCTTCCAACATGATGAGCTTGCCTTCCCCCTCATGCTAGCCAAATTCATTGCACCAAGTAGAGATACTACTTGTGCTTCCAAATACCCTTAAACCAGTCTTGCCATAAGAGTCCACCATATCTACCTATGGATTGAGCAAGGTCCATCAAGTAAGTTGTCATCGGTGCAAGAAATAACAATTTCTCTCTAAATATGTATGATTGATTGGTGAGGAAATAAGCTTTACACGAGTGTGTGATATGGAAGTAATAAAAGCGACAGACTGCATAATAAAGGTCCATATCACAAGTGGCAATATAAAGTGATGTTCTTTCACATTAGGATTTTGTGCATCCAAACATAAAAGCGCATGACAACCTCTGCTTCCCTCTGCGAATGGCCTATCTTTTACTTTTATCTCCTACCTTGCATAAGAGTCATGGTGATCTTCACCCTTTCTTTTTACATTTTATCCTTTGGCAAGCACAATATGTTGGAAAGATCCTAGTATATATGGCTAATTGGATGTGAGTTTTCATGAACTATTACTGTTGACATTACCCTTGAGGTAAAACATTGGGAGACAAAACTATAAGCCCCTATCTTTCTCTGTGTCCGATTAAAACTCCATACCCATAAGTATTGCGTGAGTGTCGGCAATTGTGAAAGATTATATGGTAGTTGAGTATGTGGACTTGCTGAAAAGCTCTTATACATTGACTCTTTCCTATGTTATGATAAATTGCAATTGCCTCAATGACTGAGATTATAGTTTGTCGGTTTTCAATGAAGTTTATGATTCATACTTGATATTGTGATTGAATTATTACTCTAGCATAAGATGTCATATGACAAGAATTATATAAGTTGCTGTTCTAAGAATGATCATGATGCCCTCATGTCCGTATTTTATTTTTATCAACACCTTCGTCTCTAAACATGTGGACATATTTTTCGATTTCGTCTTTTCGCTTGAGGACAAGCGAGGTCTAAGCTTGGGGGAGTTGATACGTCCATTTTGCATCATGCTTTTATATCAATATTTATTGCATTATGGGATGTTATTACACATTATGTCACAATACTTACACATTCTCTCTTATTTTACAAGGTTTACACAAAGAGGAAGAATACCGGCAGCTGGGATTCTGGCTGGAAAAAGGAGAAAATATTAGAGACCTATTCTGCACAGCTCCAAAAGTCCTGAAACTTCACGAATGATGTTTTCCAAAAATATAAAAAAAACATTGAGCGCAAGAACTTCACCAGGGGGGCCACACCCTGCCCACGAGGGTGGGGGCGCGCCCCCTACCTCGTGGGCCCCCTATTGGCCCTTCAGTGATCATCTTCTGCTATATGGACTCTTTCGATGGGAAAAAATAATCATAAGCCATCTTCTTGGACGAAACTCCGCCGCCACGAGGCGGAACCTTGGCGGAGCCAATCTAGGGTTCTGGCGGGGCTGTTCTGCCGGGGAAACTTCCCTCCCAGAGGGGGAAATCATCGCCATCGTCATCACCAATGCTCCTCTCATTGTGAGAGGGCAATCTCCATCAACACCATCTCATCTCAAAACCCTAGTTCATCTCTTGTATCCAATTCTTGTCTCCAAGTATGGGATTGGTGCTAGTAGGTTGCTAGTAGTGTTAATTACTCCTTGTAGTTGATGCTAGTTGGTTTAATTGGTGGAAGATCATATGTTACTACCTCCATTTCAGTTTACAAGTCCTGCGCGTATACCTAGGTTGCCAATTTTATCACTCTAATATAAACTATAGAACATAAAAATGATACCTTTTGAAAGTAGACACTCTGAAGTTTATGTTGGTATATTTTTTGTAATATATGACTTGTATTAGGTTGGTCAAATTGACGACCTAGAAGTACGCTCACGCCCTGTAAACTGAGAGAGAGGTAGTAGATCCTATATGCACATTAATACCCCTCTGATTATGAACATGTTTATGCTTTGTGAGTAGTTACTTTTGTTCCTGAGGACATGGGAGAAGTCTTGCTATTAGTAGTCATGTGAATTTGGTATTCATTCGATATTTTGATGAGATGTATATTGTCTCTCCGCTAGTGGTGTTATGTGAACGTCGACTACATGACACTTCACCATTGTTTGGGCCTAGAGGAAGGCATTGGGAAGTAATAAGTAGATGATGGGTTGCTAGAGTGACAGAAGCTTAAACCCTAGTTTATGCGTTGCTTCGTAAGGGGCTAGATTGGATCCATATGTTTCATGCTATGGTTAGGTTTACCTTAATACTTTTTTGTATTTGTGGATGCTTGCAATAGAGGTTAATCATAAGTGGGATGTTTGGCTAAGTAAGGGCAGCACCCAAGCACCGGTCCACCCACATACCAAATTATCAAAGTACCGAACGCGAATCATATGAGCGTGATGAAAACTAGCTTGACGATATTCCCATGTGTCCTTGGGAGCACTTTACACCATATAAGAGTTTGTCTAGGCTTGTCCTTTGCTACAAAAAGGATTGGGCCACCTTGCTGCACCTTATTTACTTTTGTTACTTGTTGCTTGTTACAATTATCTTATCACAAAACTATCTGTTACCACTTATTTCAGTACTTGCAGAGAATACCTTGCTGGAAACCGCTTATCATTTCCTTCTGCTCCTCGTTGGGTTCGACACTCTTACTTATCGAAAGGACTACGATAGATCCCCTATACTTGTGGGTCATCACATAGGAAGAGGGTTAGACTTCATCATTGCATAATATATGTTTCTTTGTGCTCACTACTAAATTTCAAAACATTGTTAATTAAAATTGGCTTTGATATACCTTGGGATCCAGGTGCATCAATTACTTGAGCACTTTATGCCCAGCTTAATGGCTTTAAAGAAAGCGTCGCTAGGGAGACAACCTAGAAGTTTTAGAGAGTCATTTACTTCTGTTGTGTGCTTTTATAAATTTTAAAAACAAAAAAATATAGAGGGGAACTTAAAAACTTTTTCAAAAAGAGAAGCAATTGGAAGGTTATGCATTGGAGAAGTGAGGGTCTACCTTGAACACTTGTGTTCATGCTCATGGAAACAATGTAGAATTTTTCATGGAAGTTTCTCACATAAATAATTATCCACTTGTACAAATCCATTGTATTCTAAAAATAATGTGCCAAGATTTACCTTTAGGATGTTTAAATTGCTTGTTTGGTATTGCGGTGCAAAAACAGAGACTTTTGTTGTAGTGCGTGAATTTACATTATTTTACTAAACATGCAAAAATTCTGAAAATTTTACACAGTACTTCTACACAAATTGTTTATTTTGTCCTAATGTTTCAGCATTTTTGGAGTTACAAAAGTATGGTCAATGTTCAGATTACTACATATTGTTCTGTTTTTGTTGCGATGTTTGCTTGTTTTGATGAATCTATGGATTGTATCGGGAGGTATAGGCCATGGTGAAGTTAGAATACAGTAGGTATAATGCAATAATAAAATATGAATGGGTTTGCAACTGTACTTAAAGTAGTGATTTGCATTATTATACTAACGGATCTCATGAAGGTTTTGTTAAGTTTTGTGTGGCTGAAGTGTTCGAAGATCGAGGAGGTCTCGATGTGAGGAGAAGGAGGGGAAAGAGTTAAATCCTGGGGGTGCCCAAGGCACCCTAAGTCAATATTCAAGGAGACTCAAGCGTCTAAGCTTGGGGATGCCCTAGAAGGCATCCCATCTTTCTTCAACAAGTATCGGTATGTTTTGATTTTTGTTTTGTTCACATGATATGCGTAAATTCTTGGAGCATCATGTGCTTTTTATTTTTCTTTTAGTAATGCACCATGCTGGTATGAGATAGTCCTTGGTTGATTTATAGAATGCTCTTTGCACTTTACTTATATCTTTTGAGTATGGCTTTATAGAATGCTTCATGTGCTTCACTTATATTTATTAGAGCATGGTCTTTTGTAGAAATAGTTATACTCTCTTGCTTCACTTATATCTATTTAGAGAGTCAAGATGAATTGGTCATTCACATGGTTAGTCTTAAAATCCTACATAAAACTTGTAGATCACCGAATATGATATGTTTGATTCCTTGCAATAGTTTTGCGATATAGAGATGGTAATATGTGGGAGGTACTAGTGAATGATTATGCTTAGTAAGAATATTGGTGTTAAGGTTTGTGATTCCTGAAGCATGCACGTATAGTCTCTCGTTATGCTAAGAAGTTGGAGCATGATTTATTATTGATTGTCTTCCTCTGTGTGGAGGTCGGGGGCGCGCGATGGTTAACTACTACCAACCTCCCCCCTAGGGGCATGCATAGTGGTACTTTGCTTCGAGGGCTAATAAACTTTCACAATAAGTATGTGAGTTCTTTATGACTAATGTGAGTCCATGGATTATATGCACTCTTACCATTCCACAATTTGCTAGCCTCTACGGTATTGTGCATTGCCTTTTCTCACCTCGAGAGTTGGTGCAAACTTCACCGGTGAATCCAAACCCCGTGATATGATACGCTCTATCACACATAAGCCTCCTTATATCTTCCTCAAAACAACCACCATACCTACCTATTATGGCATTTTCATAGCCATTCCGAGATATATTGCCATGCAACTTCCATCATCATCATATACATGAGCATTCATTGTCATATTGCTTTGCATGATCGTAAGATAGCTAGCATGGTATTTTCATGGCTTGTCCGTTTTTTGATATCTTTGCTATGCTAGATCATTGGACATCCTGGTACACTGCTAGAGGCATTCATATAGAGTCATACTTTGTCCTAGGATTGAGTTGTAATTTTTTTGAGTTATAAGTAAATAGAAGTGTGATGATCATCATTATTCATTATTAGAGCATATCCCAATGAGGAAAGGATGATGGAGACTTTGATTCCCTCATAAGTCGGGATGAGACTCAAGAGAAAATAAAAAAAGGCCAAAAAGAGCCAAACGAAAAAAACAAAAAACAAAAAAATGAAATGAGAGAAAAAGAGAGAAGGGGCAATGCTACTATCCTTTACCACACTTGTGCTTCAGAGTAGCACCATGTTTTTCATATAGAGGGTCTCCTATGTTGTCACTTTCATATACTAGTGGGAATTTTTCATTATATAACTTGGCTTGTATATTCCGATGATGGGCTTCCTCAAATGCCCAAGGTCTTCGAGCAAGAAAGTTGGATGCACACCCATTTAATTTTTAGTTTGAGCGTTCATACACTTATAGCTCTTAGTGCATCCGTTGCATGGCAATCCCTACTCCTCGCATTGATATCAATTGATAGGCATCTCCATAGCCCGTTGATTAGCCGTGTCGATGTGAGACTTTATTCCTTTTTGTCTTCTCCAAATTATCTCTACCACCATACTCTATTGCACCCATAGTGCTATATCCATGGCTTGCGCTCATGTATAACGTGGGGGTTGAAAAAACTTAAGCTCGTTAAAAAGTATGAACCAATTGCTTGGCAAAGACCGGGGTAGTACATGATAAATACTTTGTGTTAAGAAGATGGGGCATGGCAGGGCTATATGATTTTGTAGGGATAGCATTATTCAACATTGATATTTTGAAAGACATAATTGTTTGTTGGGATGCATGAGTATTGATGTCTTTATGTCAAATTATAGCTAGACTATTGCTTTGAAGCACTCTTGTCTTAATATTCATGCCATGATTAGATTATATGATCAAGATTATGCTAGGTAGCATTCCACATCAAAAATTATCCTTTTTATCATTTACCTACTCGAGGACGAGCAGGAATTAAGCTTGGGGATGTTGATACGTCTCTGTTGTATCTATAATTTTTTTATTGTTTCATGCCAATATTCTACAAATTTCATATATTTTTGGCAACATTTTATATTATTTTTGGGACTAACATATTGATCCAGTGCCTAGTGTCAGTTCCTCTTTGTTGCATATTTTTTTGTTTCATAGAATATCCATATCAAACGAATCCCAAACGCGATAAATATACATAGATTTATTTTGGAATATATATGATTTTTGGGAAGAAGAACCAACGTAAGATGGTGCACGAGGTGGCCACAAAGCACCAGGGCGCGCCCAGGGAGGTGGTCACGCCCTGGTGGCTTGTGAGCACCTCATAGGTCGATTGCTGCACTTCTTTTGCCACAAGAAAGATAATATCTAGAAAAAAATCGTGTTAAAATTTCAGCCCAATCGAAGTTATGGATCTCCGGATATTTAAGAAACAGTTTTCGGCTAGGAAACTGGAACGCAAAATAGAAGAGAACAAAGAGAGAGATCCAATCTCGAAGGGGCTCCTACCCCTCCGCCGCCATGGCTGCCATGGACCAGAGGGGAAACTCTCCTCCCATCTAGGGGGAGGCCAAGGAAGAAGAAGAAGTAGGGGGCTCTCTCCCCCTCTCTCCCGGTGGCGCCGGAACACCACCAGGGCAATCATCGTGACGGCGATCTACACTAACAACCTCACCGTTGTCATCACCAACTCTCTCCCCCTCTATGCAGCAGTGTAACACCTCTTCTCCTCACTGTAATCTCTACTTAAACATGGTTCTTAATGCTACATATTATTATCCAATGATGTGTTGCCATCCTATGATGTTTGAGTAGATTCGTTTTGTCCTATGGGTTGATTGATGATCATGATTGGTTTGAGTTGTATGTTTTTTGTGTGCTATCCTATGGTGCCCTCCGTGTCGCGCAAGCGTGAGGGACTCCCTCTGTAGGGTGTTGCAATACGTTCATGATTTGCTTATGGTGGGTGGCGAGAGTGACAGAAGCTTATACCTGAGTAAGGGGGTTGTTCCGTATGGGAATAAAGATGAATTGTTACTTAATGCTATGGTTGGGTTTTACCTTAATGGTCTTTAGTAGTTGTGGATTCTTTCTAGAGTTCCAATCATAAGTGCATATGATCCAAGTACAGAAAGTATGTTAGCTCATGCCTCTCCCTCATATAAAATTGCAACAATGATTACCGGTCCAGTTATCGATTGCCTATGGACAAATTACTTCTCTTGTGTTATAGAAATCTTTCTACTAAACAACTAACTATTATTATCTTGCAAAGTACTCCTAGTTTTATTCTTGCAAAGTAGTTCTAGCTAGCATCACACCTACAAAATAGTTTCATACTTGTTCTAGGTAAAGCGAACGTTAAGCGTGCATGGAGTTGTATCAGTGGTCAGTACTTGAAGGGAATATAAATCCTACCTTTAGCTCCTCGTTGGATTCGACACTCTTATTTATCAAAAAAGCTATAATTGATCCCCTACTTGTGGGTTATCAAGAGACCCCAACAAGGAGAAGGTGTACTAGGCACGGGACGAGGAGCTATAATTTCCTGCCACGACGGACTTTCAGATTTTGGTGCCACGGCAATGTTTTCTGAAACAGCCACCGCGATAACGTCTTTTGAGATTGCCGCCACGGCAACGTTTTTGAAACGGGTGCCATGGCAACGAAATATTGGTTGTCACGTCGCTTCAACTTAAGATTGAAGACAATCATGGAGAACTCCCGGCACCTAGGGCTATACCATATCACGCTATTATGAATTGCCTGAGATGTTTATCCCTTTGTTGTTTGCACCCTTTGATTGTGTAGTAGTCAATTATTAGGGTGATCTCTCACAGTAAATATCAAGTTAAAAGGTGTTCATCCCACTGTTGCAACCGTCTATAACATGCGGTATTCCTAAGTGCGTCATGTCCACATGAGTACAAACATAATGTGAGGTGTAAGACGGGGATGGTTAGACCATGGATGCAGATAGCACTCGGTTGTCTTGAAGTTCTAGCAGAATCGTTTTGAGCTCGGAACACAAAGCATCGAAAGACGAACAAGAGTCATATGGAGATATGATCGGCAAAAATTTGCCCACTAGTCAAAATTCTCGTTATCATTGATGTCCACATCAATGGATAAGAACTAGACTTGGATCTTGTATCACTCACTACTAATTATGAGAGATATTAATTTTAGTGGGAGTGCACTTTAAAAATAAAATTGTTTTAATAATGAGTGCAATATTAATTATGAACTCTGTCTAAAATTATGTGTGTGTTTATCATTGTAGATTAAATGGCTCGCAATATGTTCAACTTAGCCCCTATGCTTGAGAAAGAAAAGTTGGCTGCAAATGGTGGAAACTATGCGGATTGGATCCGGAACCTGAGATATGTTCTCGGGAGTGCAAAGAAGGAGTACGTGCTAGATCAACCCCTGGGTGATGCTCCCTCAAAAGATGCACCACCAGAAGAAGTTGCTGCTTATGCTGCTCGTGGTGATGACTATGAGGCAATCCAGTGTCTCATGTTAACTTGCATGGATCCTGAACTACAGAAGCGTTTTGAATGATCTACCACTCAATTTATAATCGGGTCACTAGAATTTATGTATAACAAACAGGTAAGGACCAACGGTTTGAATTAACCAAGGCCCTCATTGAGTTCAAGATGAAACAGGATTCCTCAATGAGTGAGCATATAGTGAAGCTTCGATGCGGAGCATCCTATGATCATCCCCATGTCCACTTCGACAACTCCACATGACCCAAGGATACATACGATGAGACCTCGACTATATGCCATTGGATGCAAGGTGAACTCGCTCCTCTCTGGGCCGTCACTTTCCACATGTGAGGCATGGCTACTACCTCAAACATATGTGTTGTGCATGACCAGGAACCAAGAGGGAGACCATGGACAAGACAGCGAGTACACCAAGAGCGAGGAGCAAGAGAAGGAGCTGCCAGGAAGCAACAACCATTAGACGTCCGACGAACTCCGGACGACCGACGATCTCCGTACGTCCGACGCCTGGAGACTCCACCAGCTAGATCAACTCCAGCCGAGGCAACCTATAGTGCCCGGACGACCGACCAAGGCCGGACGTCTGACGACCATCAGCCACCAGATGACCGACATCGTCCGAAAATCTGACGATGGCTATCCCGAGCCAAAATGCCGGACGTCCGACAAGTACCGGACGACCAGACCCTCGCGAGCCACCAGACGTCCGACGCCTGTCTGTGCACAGTGTATCGGGCTCGAGGCCCATGTACCCCCTCGCCCCTCACTTACCCCTTCATGCCTCTAGACTATAAATACTCCTCCACCTCCACCATTTGAGGGTTAGCGTTGTGATAGCTCATTTGAGAGATAGAGCTTCGCTCATCCATACGGATCTACTCAATGAGAGAGACCGCGGCCCCTCTTCGGAGAAGATCCTCTTGGATTCAAGACCTCCTCGCGTAGAAGACCATCAAGACCTGCCCACGGAGAAGAACCGGTTACCTATGTATCATCCTCTGTTGGATTCGGATCTTGAATCTCTTTTGTTTCGAGGATCTAGCATATGTGTGACCATATCTTGTTGGTTTTAGTGTTTCTCTCATGTTTCCCCTTGTTTTCCCACTCGTGTTCTTCGCGGGATCCGCTCCTTTTGTGAAAGATCGGCCGTATAGGGTTCCACCCTACATCATCTTGGTATGATGAGCCACGTTGATTACGATTTCGGAGCCTCCCCTCGTTGTTTTCTAGCCTAATTTTGTTGTGTTCTTCCCCAATTTCGAAAATCCCCACTAAAAATAGCCCCAATTTTTTTTGAGATTTGTTGGTTTGACGAAGTTTTGTTGGATTTGATCCATGAATTTGCTTGGTTTCAAGTAGATCTAGCATCTTCCCAAGTTTCCCCATCTTTCACCCACGAAATCTCATCAGTTTTGACCCCCAAATCCCCAAATTCCGCCCAAAATCGTGCCCCGGATCTCGCATCTCGCGTTGACCCCGACCCACCGGACGACCGACACTTTATGGACGCCCGGAGCCCCAGGAAACACCAGACGTCCGATCTTTTCCGGACATCCGGAACCCCTAACCCGAGCCAAATTTACGGTTTTCCAAGCCCGCCCGGACGTCCCGCCCCCGGACATCCGTCCTTTTACGGACGTCCGTAACCTGAAAAAACTGACTTCATTGAAATTTTGTTTCGACCATAACTAATTCATCAGAAGTCCGATTTTCGTGTTCTTTAGCTCATTTTGAAGCTCTTGACATCCCCCTTCCCACAAAAAAACCACCAACATCTTTTGACTCCATCAAATTTTATGAATTTTGGCATCTTTGCCTAGGGCTTCCACCACATCATCCGCTACACCACCACCGACTTCCGCAACCTAACCAATTTTGTTCCCCATCACATATGTGGTTGCTTGAGTAGTGATTCGAGTCTCCTAAGGTGTTTCAGCTACTTAGGGACGGTTGCTTCTTCATCAACCACCGCCATCACTTCCACATAGGCTTACCCACGATACACTTCCGCCACCCCAACTTAACCCAATTTTGTTTGTGTTGTGAGTTGTGTCTCCTAAGGTGTTTCGGCTACTTAGGGACCGTGCTTCCAACTCCGACACCGTGTATAGTCCACCACCTAACCCTCCACTTCCGCATTGCCTACTCGCATAACCCATCATTGCATTTTCGCAATCCCATTGAGCTTCCGCAACACCACCACCACATCCCACTACCACCATTTGACATTTGTCTTTTGAGATTTTGAGTTCGCGGTTTTTCCATTTCCTAAGGTGTTTCGGCTACTTAGGGACGAGTCTCCATCATCTTGGTATCTACATCAAGAACACCGCCACTCATCATCGCCAAGGACGGTAACCTCCATATCATCTTGGTATCGTGGTATCCCCCATTTATATATTCCCTTGCCATTGCATTGATAACCCCTAGCCCATTTTGCGTCACTTGCCTATCGAGACTAGCCATTTGAGTATGGCCAGCAATGTTACTTGTGCACATTAGTGATCATCGAGCTACACCTTCCATTGCATACATACCATATCATATTGGTATCATCATATCATCTCTTGTGCCTCAAGTTTGTTCCCACATATATACAATTGCTATCTTGGTTTGTGCATCGTGCAAAACTGGCCATACAAAAAAAATAAGCTTTTAAGCAAAAGAGAAAGAGCAAAGAAGCTTGTAAGCAAGTGCCATAGCATCATACCGCATTGCATATAAGATTGTCTTATCCGATCATCTTGGATCATACCACCGGAACATCATACATATAGCATACTTGGGATAGAAAGCTCATACATTTTGCATCTTATAGGTTGTGCACAATTGTCGTATCCGCCTATAGAGCAATCGTGCTAGCGTCTCTCTTGAGTTGTGCAAAATGAGCGTTTTACGTGGATTCCACATTTTGTGCTCATCCTTGGTTGCACGACCCCATTTATCTATCCGTGTGTGTGTTTCCGTGTGCCACATATTGCTATTGGTCTACTTGCTTCACTTGCAAATTTGTGAATCTCTTTCAACATTATTGACTCTTGCTATCATTTTGCATCAAATTTTTGTGCCACTATCCTCAGCGAGCTCCACTATAAGCCTTATTTGTGTAGGTGTGAGAAACCGACAAGAATTGGTACCAATTGTGCTATTTCCTTGTTACATCATTGAGTGATCATTGATCCATCTTCAACATCGGTCAAGGTACATTTGGTATAGTTCTTCTCCTTTCTCCACTCATATTTGCTCGAGTATTGTGATGGATAGGCAAGGCATTTCATCTCCGGTCTTCCACAACAACGACGGCATGAACAACTACATCACCAAAGCGTCAATCTTCGATCTACAACGACAAATGCAAGGAGCAAAATCAAGATTGCGAGAGTGCATTGAGAACCTCTCCATCGACATTCATCACTCCGAAGCAAGGTAAAGGGACTACATCGACAACAAGCTTTCCGCACAAAAGGAGGAGCAAGATGCAAGGATGGAGGAGATTCGGACCTTATTGATCAATTGTTCTTCCCCTTCATCATCCTCAAGGCGGCGACATTCAAGTCACAAGTCTTCGGAGCGCAAACAAGATGCAAGCGCAAGTCGTCCACGTCCACATCTCCATAGCGACCATCGTCAACATCGTCATGAAGGGCAAGTCACCTCCAAGCATCATGTGCATGACGACGACGCATGACATCTACGAGCTAAAGTACGACAATGACACCATCATCATGAAGATGTTCAACACGCACAAATGCACAAGCCCCAACAAGGTCTACTTCACGCCAAGTCCAAGCTTCATGAGCAAAAGAGAAGACCACAAGACAAGCACCACCAAGACGGAGCTACGGCTATAACAACCACTTCGGCATCTTCGCCAAGTGCTATCAAGGCATCTTCGCCTTTGGACGTACGGCATCTTCGCCTACTTCCCGTGAGTTCGCCTACATCGACATCATCAAGTAAAAGGCGACCACCTACGAGCAAGGGCGACACTTCCATCTTTGTAAGGCCCCTGAGGAAGATGGCCGAGCATGGGACATTCCCTTCGTTCATGGAGACGAGCTACGAGGTGCCACATCATATGGGCCTCCTACAACAAGACGGCGACAATAAGGTCGAGCAAGGGCCATCCCCTTCGACCACGGCGACGAGCACAAAACTCTTCAACAACATGAAGACGACACCCATATTGGACTCATACTTTGAGTCAAGCTACGAGACCGCACATGAGACCTTATCTTTGGTCCTAGAGGAGAGTGATGATCTGCCATCTTCGTCCTTCATCCACGGCTATGACTACGACATGATTGAGCATGGAGACGTTTGTACCTACAACTCTCCGACACCCACATATCATGAGATGACCCAATTGCCATGTGAGGAGAGCCACCACCCCATGAGTGAGATGAGTGACTCCACCATATATGACATTGAGTGCATTTCCTATGAGAGGATGGGTGTGACCACCACTAGCCCCACACATGAGAGAATGCCACACATCCTATGTGAGGTTGAGAGCCATTTGAGTGACTCCACCAACCATATGAGTGAGTGCATCGAAGAGGAAGTGAGTGAGCCACAACACGTAGTGAGTGAGGTAGTTGACACGGCACGTGAGGCCACTATGATTTCTACTCCGAGTGTGTTTTCTTCTTTGGTACTAGGTCTCCTACATGACGACACGCCTATCCTCGACAAGTCCATACCTCCAATGGAGACAACGATGGCCATGGTGAAAGAAGATGCACCCCCACATGGTTCCATCAAGATGAAGATGACAACGACTTGGTCTTCGACACCTCACCTACAAAACATTAGCGATGCTCCAAAGGTAAAATAGGTGATGGTGCTTCTCTTGTCCCACTAGTGGACTATCTCACCAATGATTGCTTGCATGATGTTGATCCACCTATTCCCATGCTTCATGCTAGTGTGAATTCTTCATGTCATGACTTACCCATTTATGATGAATATGATGATGAGCATGTTGATTTGCCTAGTTGTGATGTTATCCTCCATAGGATATCTTGTGAAAATTCTATTGGTCACATCATGTTTGACAATCCTTTGAACTTGTCATATGCTATGAGTGAGATCTCCCACATTGCATCATTTCAATCTCAACATAGTAACTATGCATGCCCCATTAAAATCAATCCCATCTGCACTTATGGCATAGATGACGAGATGATGGTCATTGGCTTTTGTTTCTCATGTGATGATATTGACATGCTTCCTTTACATGATTTGCGTAATTCATCTACCATGCCATGCCATGCCATGCCATGATCACAATGTTCCAAATATGCATTGTTTTGGATGTTGTCAATATTCACCATGTGATGTTTCTACTAATGATCATGAGGAGACCCCCATAGTTTCCTCATACATATTAGGAGATTTTGATGCATTCCATACTTTGCATGATTCTCATAATTGCTTGCACCATATGCATTTCATGAATAATGCTCTACATATTTCTCATGATGCATTACACAATTTGAGTCTCCATTATGCTTTACATAACAACAAACCTATCATGATGGATGACATGTTTCTATATCACGCATCTCATTTATTTGAGCATTAGATATTTTGTGCTAACCAACACAAGCACGTGCACATCATGATGGATGATGTGTACATATACCACGCGCACACAATTTTCCCTTTGTCTTCGATTTGTGTAGGCACTCACGTATACCCGTCAACCTCTCAATCCAAGAGTTGACGAAACGAGCTCTTGAGAGCAACAATGATTTGGGATCCCGTGGACTATCCTTACCACCGTTCCTTTTGCGCAAGGACTACGCGCAATCTTCTACTTGGTTCTCACACGGCTATGGGCTATATACTACTTGTTCATTTATGCCCATCGTACCATGTTCACTTTGCATGTTAATGTATTTCTATGTCTTTGCCATGCAATTGTGACCCTTGCTTGCACTTACCCATGATTCGCAATTTTACTACTCCTATGTGTATTTGCATGCTTGGTGGAGATCCTTGTTACTATTGCCATGTTTATCATGTGCCTCATGCTATTGTTGCTTGTTGTTTTGGGAGAGTCATGATGTCCCATTGCTATTTACATATGGCCTCTCGCAAATACATTGATAATATTTTGCTCATATCTTGCCTTCATGCTTGTGATATGTTTTCTGCATTGTTCATGACCACCAATTGCACACATGAGATGCTTGACATGATTCCCTCTAGTATGTTGCATCTTCGCACTACTAGCTCACACCACTTGATTGCTTGCTTTATTGCATCACCCATGTTCCTTTCTTACTCGCTTTCTTGGGTTGATGACATATATGTTCATGCCTCTCACATGATACATCTTGTTCATTGTCGCTTGCCTCCAATTGTTGCATCTATGCTTATTGATCTTGGAGACTTGGACACTTTACTTGTGATGCATGCTTGCTTGATTGCGCCAATTGTATTTGGTTGTTATCGCATCATATGCCTCCATACTATGAAATGCTCCCTTGTCATTTCTTATGATGAGCATGATGCATACACTTGTTGGGTATCTTACCACACGAATGATAGGTTTTGCACCATCGCTAACCTCATTTGTTTTTCCAAGTGTTTGTCATGTTCTTTCATTTTGGATAATTCACAAGGCGATGCCATCATGCGACAACTTGGTCATGCGAAGGCATACACGATGTGCAACAACAACATTTGCGAGAATCTGCTAAAGGTGACCTCCTTCCCTTTGAGACATCCTCACATACGCTTATTGGATGGGTCATTCTTTCATTGTTGTTTCCTTCTTTTTGTCTACATGTTGCACATATTGGATGGAGGACCGAAATTGGAGATTGGCTCTATGGAATTTCAAGTTGAGGAGCGCTCGGACTTATTGGATGCACCTTCGAACCTCCACTCATGCCACGACATCGAGCATTGGTACACCAACACCTCCATATTTGTTGATTGTGCTCACACATGTCATGCTCGATGGACATATCATACACATGACAAATTTGCATCTTATGCATGGATTGACTCACATTATGATTGCCTTGTTGCATCTTGTATCCCCATGTCATCCATGATATATGAGCTTGTGCATTTTCTTAGCAAATTTGTTGTGATCTACCTTGATGGCATATTCATACATCATGATCATATTGCACATCATCAATTGCATGATCACATACTCATTTTGAGCACCCATTACCATGTTCATGCTTTTGATAAACCATCCCATTATGACATCATTTTGCACAATGGTTACATTGATCACATTCACCACACCTTTGTGCATACTACAAATCCTATTGTTCCCATGAATGCTTTGCATATCATTCTATATCATCTTGATAAGCTTCATACACTTTGTCATGAACAATCTTTCCGAACGGACTCATACTTACTTGATGGACACTTTGTGTGCGCTAACCTTTGTATTTCCAAGTGTCGCTTTTGTTTGCTCTTTGTGCATGTCTATCACTTCGGAGACACCTTGGAGTACTTGGATTGCTCCATGTCTTCAACTACGTCCAATTACAAGTCCGTCCACGACAAACGTTTCCATGGTGATGAGGATCGCGATCCGAGGTCGGATCTTTCCCAAAGGGGGGGAGATGATGCGGAACATCCTATGATCATCCCCATGTCCACTTCGACCACTTCCCATGACCCAAAGGATACATACAATGAGACCTCGACTATACGCCATTGGATGCAAGGTGAACTCGCTCCTCTCCGGACCATCACTTTCCACATGTGAGGCATGGCTACTACCTCAAACATATGTGTTGTGCATGACCAGGAACCAAGAGGGAGACCATGGACAAGACGGTGAGTACACAAAGAGCGAGGAGCAAGAGAAGGAGCTGCCAAGAAGCAACAACCATCGGACGTCCGACGAACTCCGGATGACCGACGATCTCCGGACGTCTGACGCCTGGAGTCTCCACCAGCTAGATCGACTCCAGCTGAGGCAACCTACAGCGCTCGGACGACCGACCAAGGCCGGACGTCCGACGACCATCAGCCACCGGACGACCGACATCGTCTAGAAATCTGACGATGGCTATCCCGAGCCAAAACGCCGGACGTCCGACAAGTACCGGACTACCGGACCCTCGCGAGCCACCGGACGTTCGGTACCCGTCGGACGCCCGAAGCCTGTCTGTGCACAGTGTATCGGGCCCGAGGCCCATGTACCCCCTCGCCCCTCACTTACCCCTTCGTGCCTCTAGACTATAAATACTCCTCCACCTCCACCATTTGAGGGTTAGCGTTGTGATAGCTCATTTGAGAGATAGAGCTTCGCTCATCCATACAGATCTACTCCACGAGAGAGACCGCGACCCCTCTTCGGAGAAGATCCTCTTGGATTCAAGACCTCCTCGTGGAGAAGAACCGGTTACCCTATGTGTCGTCCTTTGTTGGATTCGGATCTTGTATCTCTTTGTGTTTCGAGGATCTAGCATATGTGTGACCATATCTTGTTGGTTTTAGTGTTTCTCTCATGTTTCCCCTCGTTTTCCCCCTTGTGTTCTTCGCGGGATCCGCTCCTTTTGTGAAAGATCAGCCGTATAGGGTTCCACCCTACATCAAGTTTGCTGGCTATGTTGATAGACTTGCTTCACTAGAATTTGGAATTCCACCAACACTCATTGCAGATATTGTGCTTTCTTCACTCCCCCCATCTTATGATGTTTTTATCATGAATTACAACATGAACGGGATGAAGAAAAGTGCAAATGAGTTGTTTGCTATGCTCAAAACTGTGGAAGCTGGGATACAGAAGAACAAAGAAGTGTTGATGGTCAACAAGACTACCAGTTTCAAGAAGGTCAAGCCCAAGAAGAAATCTACCGGTGTCAGTAAGACCGTCCCTCAGGAGAAGAACAAGTGCGGAGCCTATAAGGAAACTGAATGTTTCTACTGCAAACAGAAGGGTCACTTGAAGCGGATCTATAAGAAATATTTGGCGGATAAGAAGAATGGTTCTTCCAGTAAAGGTATAAAAGTTATACAAAGTTAATGTTATTTATCTTGTTTCTGTAAGTCAAAAGTATTTGATACTAATCGATTACTCATGTTTGCAATCCGATGCAGGGACTACAGAAAGCTCATGATACGTCTCCAATGTACCTACAATTTTTTATTGTTCCATGTTGTTATATTATCATTCTTGGATGTTTCACCATCATTTTATAGAAACTTTATATCATTTTTTGTAACATCCCAAGTTTTCAGTTTGGAATGTTAATAGGATCATTATTTTTCATCATGACTTCTATGCATGTTTGAATTTTCTGAATTTTTAAAGTGTTTTCCAACTCAAGGCAAATATTTGGAGCGGAGATAATATGAATTCTCCCCTATAAATTATATTTGGAAAATGTTAATGATATTATCTGGAGTTTACAGAAACTATTTTGGGAATTTTAGAAACTCAAAATTATTTTATAGTTGATATAATGCCCTTTATATGCTTGGATTGCATAAGATATATATTTGTTTAAAGCGCATTTGTGTTTTAAAAATGTTGACGGTATTTTATATTAGTATTAGTATTTTACTGTGTGTTCTGGTATTTTAGGAAGTAATGTTCTATTTTAGTTTTAGCCAATAGTTATGTTGTGCAGTAAAGTTTTTAGCCAGATATTGCTGTTCGCATGGGCTTGGACAACCGCAGCCCAACTCGATTCCCTCGCCGGTGCGCGCAAGGGAGCAGCACAACGTCAGCAGGCCGACACATTTCCCCGCACAGCCGCAGCCCACTCCGTAGCCTTTCCTATTTGTTCTTTCTCTCTTTCACCTCTCTGCCACTGACTGACCTAGCCCGCTTGTCATCTCCCATCTCCGTTCTTGTTCTTCCTGGTCTCTGTAGCTACCGAAGCAAACCGAGATCGAATCGATCGATTCGATCGATCCTTTGCACTCCCACCTCCATATATATACTCCCCACGTCCGGCTTGTCCGATTTTTTGCCAAAATCTCCTGCTCCCGTGCCCTATCTCACCCATACCAGAAGATCGAATCTCGCCGGAGTTTCGCCACTACTGTCCTCCGTCGTCGTCATTTCCCTCGCGTATAGTGGGTCCCAGCACCTCTTCTTGCTCCTGTTATTTTCGTCTTGATTGTAACGACCTGGGCTGTACCCACGAGTGTGTGCGTGAGTGGCCTGATGGGCCGGCCCAATGTGGCCTGTAATGATTTCTACTTATAGGCTAGTGCGAGGAGAGGAAGGCATTGATTTGTAAATTGAATAATATTTGTCTCTAATCCCAAGCCTTCCTATGTGCTTCTTCTTCCTCTCCAAGTTATTCCCCTCTGTCTCGATCTACCACATCCTGGTGTGACGCAAGGAGTTGCTGCGATCCCGTAGCATCTGGTACTCAGAGCCCATATCGATCCGCGTCCTCTGATCCAAACAAATTCTCGCGATCTTACGATCAATCCATTGATCAGCTCCTAATTCTAGGCAAAAGGTGTGGATCCCCTCGGGTGATATCGCGCAAAACACTTCGGTGTACATGCGTCTGGTTGAGCAGGTCGATCGGCACCAACAGCGCGCTCCAACAAGCCGACGATCTTTGCGCGTATGGCGGCAGCGGAGCTCTCCCTGGTGGATCTGCACAAATTGGTGCAGGACATGATCTAGCAGAGCAAGGCGGTCTCGGATGCAGGGGCTCACACATCGAAGCGGGTGAACGAGCTCCAGGACTCTCTCGACAAGTACGCATCCTCGTCCGCCAAAGCGTTCGATGCTCTTGCACAGACGACCACGGCCTCACTGGGCCGCACCAAGGCCACCCTCAGCCGCGTCCTCATCGCCAACAACTCCCTCGACGCAGCTATGGCGGAGATGAAGCATGCTCTGGACGGAGTGGTGCATTGGGTGGACCAGCTGGAGAGAGCACCAGCAACGGGCTCTATGCATCCACCACCACCACCACAACCACAATGCTCCGGGCCGCTACGCATGGAGGGACATAGCAGCCTGCACGCGCTGCCAGCAATAGATCTGCGGGGGGGGCATCTAAATCATCCCCAACCACACGGTGGTGAGCTCTCTCAGACCAGACCCGCTGCCAGTGAGTACTTCTCGGATGATCAGGAGGAACCAGATCACTACACCGACCATGGGCACCGATCACACCACAATAGATACAGACCACGCATTCCTCGGTCTGAATTTCCCAAGTTCGATGGGGAGGATCCCAAGTGGTGGAAACAACAGTGTGAAAAGTACTTCCGGATGTACAATGTGCAGCAGGAATTATGGGTCGATTTCGCAACAATGCATTTTGCAGGTAATGCAGCTCGTTGGTTTCAGACTTACGAAGCCATGCACACAATCGACAGTTGGGCGGCCTTGTGTGTTGCAGTGTTCACCAAATTCAACATAAAGAAATACACCAGAGATATTGATGTATTGTTTGCACTGAAGCAAACTAACACAGTGGATGAGTATGCCTAGCTCTTCGAGGAGCACATGCACAAGATGCTTGTTTACAATCAGTCGTATGACGAGACGTTCTTCATTAACCGCTTTGTTCAAGGTCTTAAGCTAGCAATCAAAGCACCTATGAAGTTGTAGCATCCAAGCACTGTGGATTTGGCTTACTCACTGGCCCAAACACAAGAGGCACTCCTGGTCGAAGACACAACTAAGCCCAACAAGAAATGGGAGCCACGGTTCAGCTCCAAACCATGTGTGCATCAGGGTATAATGGGTGCCTCACCAGCTGAAAAGCGATCAGAAGAGCAAGCGAATGTGCCGGACAAAGTTGACACACTCAGAGCTCAGCGTCGGGCGAGAGGAGAATGTTTTAAGTGTGTGGAAAAATATGGCCCGGGACACAAATGCCCCAGCACGGTGCAATTACATGTGATGGAAGAATTGTGGGATGCATTGCAAGCGCCTGAATAAGTTTCTAGTGAGTCTGACAGTGAACAAGTGGTCTCTCCACCTTCTGACAAGGACAGTGACGATTGTATGAAACTGTCAGTACAAGCAGCCACAGGCACATCTTCTAAAGAGAGTATTAAGTTGCAAGGCATGGTGGGAAAACGTCAGCTCTTAATATTGGTGGATTCAGGCAGTTCTACCAACTTCATTCGAGCTGATTTCGCAAAAGAACTCAAATGCACAACTGAAGAAATCCCTACAGCAACTATAACTGTGGCAAATGGAGGCACTATGCCCTGTAATACACAAGTGCCAAACCTACAGTGGTTTTTCCAGGGAAACACCTTCAATACTTAGTTCAAAGTGCTTCCCTTAGGCACTTATGATATCATATTAGGAATGCAGTGGCTAGAAATAATGAACCCTATGTGGGTTGACTGGAGAAAGAAGGCCATGAGGTTTAAGTACCAAGGAGCAAGAATCACACTCAGAGGAGTTAAGGATAAACTCAACTCTTGCACAGCTATTTCTGGGAAACACTTACAAGGCCTCCTCAACACTGGAGCAATTGAGCAAGTAATCCACCTATGTCATATGGCAGAGAGACCTATGACAGAAACTTGCATTCCACCTGAAGTTCAGCCACTTATTGACAAGCATCAACAACTGTTAACTACTCCTGACTCCCTTCCTCCCCACAGGGAGTTTGACCATAAGATACCTCTGTTACCGGGAGCAAAACATGTGAATGTTAAACCATACAGGTATAATCCCATGCAAAAGCAGGAAATAGAAACACAAGTGACCACCATGCTCAATCAGGGAGTTATACAGCATAACACCAGTTCCTTTGCTTCACCTGTGTTGCTGGTCAGAAAGAAAGATGGCACCTGGAGATTCTGTGTAGATTATAGAATGCTCAACTCAGTTACAGTGCAACATAAATATCCCATGCCTGTCATGGAGGAACTGCTGGACGAATTAGCAGAGCAAAATACTTCACAAAGTTGGATTTGAGAGTTGGCTATCATCAGATCAGATTGGTTGATGGAGAAGAACACAAAACTGCCTTCAAAACTCATCATGGCATGTATGAATTCAAAGTCATGCCATTTGGGTTAACCAATGCCCCTGCAACCTTTCAAGCTGCCATGAATATACTGTTTGAAAACTGTTACTTAGAAAATGTGTACTAGTTTTTATGGATGATATCCTTATATATAGTGCAACTTTGGAAGAGCACCTACAACACTTGGAACAAGTCTTCACCATTCTGCAAGAAAACCAACTATATGTTAAGCTGAGCAGGTGTTCTTTTGCCCAGCAGGAGTTGGAATACCTTGGTCATGTAATCAGTGGAGCAGGAGTTTAGACTGACCCTGCTAAAATCTTAGCCGTTAGAGATTGGCCAGTACCAACAAATGTGAAGCAAGTGAGGGGGGGTTTAGGCCTTACTGGATATTACAGAAGATTCATTAAACACTATGGAATTATCAGCTGGAGCCTCTCTGATTTGCTCAAAAAGTATGCAGTGTTCACCTAGACACCTACTACAGAAGCTGCATTTCAGAGCCTGAAAACTGCCTTAGCCCAAGCTCATGTACTGGCTCTGCCTGATTTCAAGAAAACCTTCATGATTGAAACTGATGCCAACAACAGTGGAATTGGGCAGTGTTAATGCAAGAAGGACACCCTATTTCATATTTAAGCAAAGCACTGGGCCCCAAGGCTCAAGCACTCTCCACTTATGAGAAAGAGTGTTTGGCTATCATACTAGCTGTGGATAAGTGGAGAAGTTATCTGCAGCATGCCCCATTTACATTGGCAACAGACCATAGGAGTCTGACACACTTGCAAGATCAAAAAATCAGTAGTCCTATGCAACAGAAAGCACTATTGAAGTTGTTGGGCCTGAGGTATAATATACTATACAAAAAAGGACAGGAAAATAAAGCAGTTGATGCTCTCCCAAGATCACCTTCACCTAGTGAACTGCATACAAATTCCTTCTGCACACCTAAGTGGTTGACTGTGGTATCTGAATGATATCAGCAACATGAGGAAGATAAACAATTGCTTCAAGAACTAGCTCTCTCTGGCTCAAATGACAAGGGATATGTGTTACATCAAGGTATCATCAGATACAAGGACAGAGTGTGGTTAGGTCATAATATTGAAGCTCACAGAGCAATTATGTTATCCTTACATGCTAGTGGAGTGGGAGGTCACTCAGGGTTCCAAGGTACTTACCAAAGGATTAAAGCTCTGTTTTCCTGGCCTGCCATGAAGCAAGATATTCAGAGCTATGTCAAAGAGTGCATTGTGTGTCAACAAGCTAAAGCTGAACATATTAGGAAGCCTGGCTTGCTCAGCCCTCTGCCAGTACCTAAAGAAGCATGGAACTTGGTCACTATGGATTTTATTGGAGGCCTGCCCAAGAGCCAAAAAAATTGACACTATTCTGGTGGTCATTGACAAGTCTAGCAAGTATGATCATTTCCTCCCTCTGGCTCATCCATTCACAACTCTCCAAGTAGCACAACTTTACCTGGATAATGTGTACAACCTCCACGGCCTTCCTATGGTGATAGTCACTGATCGAGATCCTATCTTCACAAGCACTTTGTGGCAAGAGTTGTGCAAATTAACTGGCACAAAGATGAATATGAGTTCTGCAAGTCATCCAGAAACTGATGGTCAGTCTGAGAAACTCAACCGGTGTTTGGAAACATTTCTCCGGTGCATGGTACACTTCGCTCCAAAGAAATGGGCTTTTTGGTTGCCGCAAGCAGAGTACTGGTACAATACTAACTACCACTCAGCGTTGGGCAAAACACCATTTCAAGTCCTCTATGGATATCAACCCAGACACTTAGGCGTTGCAAATCTTCAGAGTTCGCTATCATCTAATCTGTCAAGATGGTTAGCTGAATGCAATCTGATGTAGGGCCTGATCAGGGAGAACCTGCTGAGTGCTCAACAGCGCATGAAGGCACAAGAAGATAAACACCGATCAGATCGGCAGTTTGCGGTAGGGGAATGGGCATAGCTAAAACTTCAACCCTATGTGCAACAGTCAGTAGTCCGAAGATCCAACCACAAGCTCGGATTCAAATACTTTGGCCCTTACTAGATTTTGGAAAAGGTGGGCGAAGTGGCTTACCGGCTTGCCCTTCCAGCGTCCAACAAAATACATCCAGTGGTCCACGTCTCGCTGCTGAAACCGGCACAACCTCCAGTGCAGAATGACAGCACCATTGATCTTGCTGCCCTTCAGATATCAACATCGCTAAATCCGGCTCAGGTATTACAGTCTCATTTGGTGCAGGTATGCGGACACACTCGGGTGCAAATCAAGATTGCTTGGCGCGGCCTTCCTCTCTCGATGGCAACCTGGGAGTGGGCATCACTGCTGGCACCAGCGACAACGGCAAGATGATGAACAGTATGAGGGCGTCCTGGTTCTTAAGGGGAGGGGCATGTAACGACCTAGGCTGTGCCCACGAGTGTGTGCATGAGTGGCCTGATGGGACGGCCCAATGTGGCCTGTAATGATATCTACTTATAGGCTAGTGCGAGGAGAGGAAGGCATCAATCTGTAAACTGAATACTATTTGTCCCTAATCCCAAGCCTTCCTCTGTGCTTCTTCTTCCTCTCCAAGTTATTCCCCTCTGTCTCGATCTACCACATCCTGGCGTGACGCAAGGAGTTGCTGCGATCCCGTAGCATTGATCTCCTCTATCGCCCTAACCATCTATCTCGCACAGGGAAGCTCCCAACCGAGCACTTCGACCTTGCTCCTACGAACACCGTCGCCATTGCTCCAGACGAGCGGCACCGCCTCTGCAGACCGTCCCTAATCTCGAGAAGTGTACCTCCTGGGGCGCCGTGCCACGCCGTGTCCGAGTCAATCCTCTTCGAGTCCACCTGAGCACCTTAGACGTCTCCACCGGCGAAGTCCAAGCCGCCGTGGTTCATCTTGCCCAAGTCCGACAGCCTTCCTCTGTTCTTCTCCGGTGAGCACATCTCCCGCCGTCCGATTCAAGTTTGACCGCCCAGATTAAATCCCTATTGTTTTTTTTCATTGAAACATTTTGTGTTATAAACCGACTGTCCACCCTTTAGCCACCGTAGAGAACAGCCTCTGGCCATCCATATCGCGCCACGTGGCACATGCCACTGCAACCGCAGCAGTTCCAGAAACGCTGCCATGGCACATATTTTCAGATTTTAGCCCGATTTTCATTTAGCTATAACTTCAGATCCATAAATCCAATTTCACTGATTCTTTTTCCTACATACTCATATTGACCAGGAGCATCTAGTAGAACAAAAATTTCACATTTTTGAACTATTAAGATTTGAATTTGTTTAAATTTGAACTCAAACTTCCAAAGGCCATATCTTTTAAACCATTGATCCAAATTAGTTGATTCTTTTTGCATTGTGATCCTACCAGCATGTAGATAATATATACCTACTGGTATTTCTGTTAATTAAGTTTTTATTTGAATTATTTGATGTTGGTTTTATCATGGGTTATGTGAGTACAGTTTATTTATCGGTGCCTTCGTTATCATATAGATTGTCCGGAGTGTGAAGCGGATCAGAATTAAGCGTTAGAGTACTTCAACACCGTTCAAGGCAAGTTGCACTTTTGATTATGCTCATCCTATATTTCTGCTATGCATGAGTGGTTATTGTGCTATGATAATATGTTTGGTTTGGTCTGTGTATCTCGTGTTTTCGTATTGATTGTATTGTGTGATGGTAGATGTGGGTTTGTGTGAGTGTTTCATGAAAGTGGTGAGTGTTTCTAGCTGTAGGCTCGGGACTTTTTCTCAGGTGAATGCGTCAATGGCTGAGCACTCTATTGTCCCTAGAGAATGCGCCATGGCTGAGCGCACTTGAGGTTTTCGGGGCTTAAATCAAGTGAATGTGTTGATGGCTGGGCGCTCTATTGTCCCTAGAGAATGCGCCACGACTGAGCGCGCTTGAGACTTCTTGAAGATCTTTTTCATTTTCATCTTCTGATTCCGAGGGTTTCCCGTGTGGGTAATTTGCATGTGCTCTAGTTCGTCGTGTGACAACTGTGCTTGTGTAAACTTTGACTTGTTAGTGGAGGTAGGTGAAGTTAGTTTTATGCCAAACCAACTTGAGTGTTCTGTTTGTCATACCTTGCATGTAGATGTAGGTTTGCTATCATATTGTGTGATTTGCCAGTACATTAAATGTATTGACCCTTTGTGGCTGCAACTTATCATGTTGCAGGATTTTCAAATGATCAGAGAGATACAGCAGGGTCACGAGTCTTCACTCAACATGTTCTCTAGTGGGCATTGATGGACTCATCGTTTATTATGCTACCTTTCCGCTGATTATTGAATAAGTTAGTTATGTGCTATGAGATTGTAATACTTTATGAATTCTGGACCATACATTATAGTAAATGATGCACTTGTTATTTGATATTCATATGTACTGTGTGTGCTAGAGAATTGATCCAGGGACTAGCATAGTGAGCACAGAGACATCGAATCTTATCAGGTTCGGGTCGTTACATTTTTGGGACTAACCTATTGACATAGTGCCCAGTGCCAGTTGTTGTTTTTTGCTCATTTTTTACTTCGCAAAATATCAATACCAAACGGAGTCCAAACGCAGGGGAACTTTTTGGAGATTTTTTCTAGACCAGAAGGCACCCGGTGGGCCAAAGAAGTACCAGAGGGGAGGGCTGTGCTGAGCACAAGACACCTAGGCGTGCCAGGAGGCCCATCCACGCCCAGGTGGGTTATGCCCACCACAGAGACCTCCTGCACCGCCTCTTCGCCCTATAAATTCTGAAATATTCCAAAAACCATAGGGGGGTTGATAGATCAGAAGTTCCGCCACTGCAAGCCTCTGTAGCCACGAAAAAACAATCTAGACCCCATTCCGGAACTATGCCGGAGGGGAAAATCATCATAGGTGACCATCTTCATCATCCCGGCGGCCACCATGATGAGGAGGGAGTAGTCCACCCTCGAGGCTAAGGGTTTGTACCAGTAGCTATGTGTTTAATCTCTCTCTCTCTCGTGTTCTTGAGATGTCATGATCTTGATGTATCACGGGCTTTGTTAATATAGTTGGATCATATGGTGTTTCCCCCTCTCTATCTTGTTGTGAATTGAGTTTTCCCTTTGAGATTTTGTTTTATCGGATTGGATACTTTTATGGATTTGAGAGCACTTGATGTATATCTTGCTATTAATACTCGTGGTGACAATGGGGTATCATATTGATTCACTTGATATGTGTTTTGGCACTCAACTCGCAGATTCCCGAGGTGACATTGGGGTAATCTATGCATAGGGTTGATGCATGTTCTTGTCTTTGTTTCTCCGGTAGAAATCTTGGGCACTCTTTGGAGTTCTTTTTGTTGGATTGAGTATTATGAATCTAAAATTGTTTGATGCATATCGTATAATCAACTCACGGATACTCGCGGTGACATTGGGGTATCTAGGTGACATTAGAGTTGGTTGATGTGTATCATATGGTGTTATTTTAGTACAAACTCTTAGTTAGATCGATTGAAAAGAATAGCTTGGTATTATTTTAGTATGAACTCTAGGATAGATTGATCGGAAAGAATAGCTTTGAGGTGGTTTCGTACCCTACAAACAATTTCTTCTTATGTTCTCCGCTAGATAGGAACTATGGAGTGATTCTTCATCGCATGTTGAGGGATGGTTATATGATCCAATTATATTAGCATTGTTGAGAGATTGCACTAGTGAAAGTATGGACCCTAGGCCTCATTTTCAAGCATTGCAATACTGTTTGTGCTCACTTTAGTTACTTGCTACCTTGCTGTTTTTTATTGTTCCTGTTACAAAAATCAATACCTACTATCATTATTGCGCTTGTATCACCATCTCTTCGCTGAACTAGTGCACCTATACAAATTACCATTGTATTTGGTGTGTTGGGGACACAAGAGACTTCTAATTATTTGGTTCCGGGGTTGTTTGAGAGAGACCATCATCATCCTACGCCTCCCACGGATTGATAAACCTTAGGTCATCTACTTGAGGGAAATTTGCTACTATCCTACAAAACTCTGCGCTTGGAGGCCCAACATGAGTCTACAAGAACAAGTTGTGTAGTAGACATCAAGCTCTTTTCTGGCGCCGTCGCCTAGAAGGTGAGTGCTTGAAGGTATATCTTTAGATCTTGCAATTGAATCTTTTAGTTTATTGTTTTATCACTAGTTTGGTTTATAAAAGAAAACTACAAAAAATGGAATTGAGGTTGCATCATATTGTTCATCTTTATAATGTCTTTCGTGAAAATGATGGAAAGTAAAATTGTGCTCAATTGACAGAAGAAGAATTCGATAAAATGTTTGGCATAAATGATGAGCATGATTGCAATGTTATTAGTATGAATTCTATGAATATCCAAAACACTAATGATGATTGCACTAGTCGTGTTAAAAATGTTTCTTATAAGCATGTCAATTTTTGCGGAGTGCATTAAGTTTGTGAAGAAGTGCCTTATAGGGAAGATAGATTTTGTAAGAAGCATAAACATGATAGAACAAATTTTTAGCTCAAAGTGATAGATGAATTTGCTACAAAATTATGTTCTTCTTGTCATATTACTCCCTCCATCCGAAAATACTTGTCGGAGGAATGGATGTATCTAGACATATTTTAGTTCTTGATACATCCATTTTTATGCATTTCTCCGACAAGTATTTCCGGACGAAGGGAGTACTTGGGAACTTTGCAATAAGGATGGTCATCTTAATTTCCAATGCAAACTATTTATGATCGAATCATGGCCAAATATTGTAATGATTTGATCATCCTTGAACTTTATAATGAGTTTTGTCTATTTTGGGGGAGTGAAGAATTGACACATAAAAATAGTTGGTTTGAAGTATTCATTCTCACATACGACATTGAAACTAATCTAAAAAATATCTATATGTTTTGCATGGTAAATTGCAATGAGAATGCTTATGTTTCCAACTATAGAAAGATGGAAAAACCAATAGAATATAAAAGGAATACTAATGAAAGGGTAAAGATTTCCACTTTCCCTCCTATTGTCTCTCATGATGAAATAGGTGACGAGGAGGAGCTCCCTATTCAACCAATCTCGTCAATAAGAAGCTCGAAAAATATAATTAAACCCACACATGATGTGGTGAAGAAGAAAGAATAGAGGTAAAAAGGTATCTCTCCCAAATAATGTCGCTCCTATTATTGTTGTGCCTCATGAAAATGAATCAAAAATAAATGTGGAAGATGATGCACTTGATGATGATATTGCTTCTTTGTCTTATGGCACAATGTCCGAGACCACTATTGATGATGGTTTTGTTATGCCTATTGCTTGTTGTAATAATTATGATTGGGAAGATAATGATAATTCTTATAATCTTGGAAATCTTTTTTGGCACCAACTTGGGAAATTATGATGATAGCAATTGTTATATGATCTCTACTATGCAACCTTCTTCTTGTAGACTCGTGTTGGGCCTCCAAGCGCAGAGTTTTGTAGGATAGTAGCAAATTTCCCTCAAGTGGATGACCTAAGGTTTATCAATCTGTGGGAGGCGTAGGATGAAGATGGTCTCTCTCAAACAACACTGCAACCAAATAACAAAGAGTCTCTTGTGTCCCCAACACACCCAATACAATGGTAAGTTGTATAGGTGCACTAGTTCGGCGAAGAGATGGTGATACAAGTGCAATATGGATGGTAGATATAGGTTTTCGTAATCTGAAAATATAACAACAGCAAAGTAACTAGTAACAAAAGTGAGAAAAAACGGTATTGCAATGCTTCGAAACAAGGCCTAGAGTTCATACTTTCACTAGTGGAAGTTCTCTCAACAATGATAACATAATTAGATCATATAACAATCCCTCAACGTGCAACAAAGAGTCACTCCAAAGTTACTAATAGCGGAGAACAAACGAAGATATTATTGTAGGGTACAAAACCACCTCAAAGTTATTCTTTTTGATCGATCTATTGGGCTATTCCTATAAGTGTCACAAATAACCATAGAGTTCGTACTAAAATAACACCTTAAGACACACATCAACCAAAACCCTAATGTCACCTAGATACTCCAATGTCACCACAAGTATCCGCAGGTTTGATTATACAATATGCATCACACAATCTCAGATTCATCTATTCAAACCAACACAAAGAACTTCAAAGAGTGCCCCAAAGTTTCTACCGGAGAGTCAAGACGAAAACTTGTGCCAACCCCTATGCATAAGTTCACAAGGTCATAGAACCCGCAAGTTGATCACCAAAACATACATCAAGTAGATCACGTGAATATCCCATTGTCACCATAGATAAGCACATGCAAGACATACATCAAGTGTTCTCAAATCCTTAAAGACTCAATATGATAAGATAACTTCAAAGGGAAAACTCAATCCATTACAAGAAGGTAGATGGGAAGAAACATCATAAGATCCAACTATAATAACAAAGCTCGCGGTACATCAAGATCGTGCCAAATCAAGAACACGAGAGAGAGAGAAAGAGATCAAACACATAGCTACTGGTACATATCCTCAGCCCCGAGGGTGAACTACTCCCTCCTCGTCATGGAGAGCGCCGGGATGATGAAGATGGCCACCGGTGATGATTCGCCCCTCCGGCAGGGTGCCAGAACAGGGGCCCGATTGGTTTTTGGTGGCTATAAAGGCTTGCGGCAGCGGAACTCCCGATCTAGGTCTCTTTTCGGGGGTTTATGTATTTATAGGAATTTTTGGCATCGGTTTCACGTCAGGGGGTCCACGAGTCAACCACAAGGACGGAGGGCGCGCCCGGGGGGTAGGGCGCGCCCTCCACCCTTGTGGAGGCCTCGTGGCTCTTCTGGCCTTTGCTTCGAGAGCTTCTTCTGGTCCATAAAAAATCACCGTAAATTTTCAGCTCGGTTGGACTTCGTTTGATATTCCTTTTCTACGAAACTCAAAAACAAGGAAAAAACTAGCATTGGGCTAGGTTAATAGGTTAATCCCAAAAGTCATATAAAATAGCATATAAATGCACATAAAACATCCAAGATGGATAATATAATAGCATGGAACAATAAAAAATTATAGATATGTTGGAGACGTATCAAGCATCCCCAAGCTTAATTCATGCTCGTCCTCGAGTAGGTAAATGATAAAAACAGAATTTTTGATGTGAAATGCTACCTAACATATTTATCCATGTAATTTATTGTGGCATGAATGTTTAGATCCATAAGATTCAAAACAAAAGTTCAATATTGACATAAAAACAATAATATTTCAAGCATACTAATAAAGCAATCATGTCTTCTCAAAATAACATGGCCAAAGAAAGCTTATCCCTGCAAAATCATATAGTCTAGCTATGATCCATCTTCATCATAGAAAATATTCAAATCATGCACAACCCCGATGACAAGCCAAGCAATTGTTTCATACTTTTGATGTTCTCAAACTTTTTCAACTTTCACGCAATACATGAGCATGAGCCATGGACATAGCACTATAGGTGGAATAGACGGTGATTGTGGAGAAAACAAAAGGAAGGAGATAGTCTCACATCAACTTGGCGCGTCAATGGGCTATGGAGATGCCCATCAATAGATATCAATGTGAGTGAGTAGGGATTTCCATGCAATGGATGCACTAGAGCTATAAGTTTATGAAAGCTCAAAAAGAAACTAAGTGGGTGTGCATCCAACTTGCTTGCTCATGAAGACCTAGGGCAATTTGAGGAAGCCCATCGTTGGAATATACAAGCCAAGTTCTATAATGAAAAATTCCCACTAGTATATGAAAGTGACAACATAGGAGACTCTCTATCATGAAGATCATGGTGCTACTTTGAAGCACAAGTGTGGTAAAGGATAGTAGCATTTCCCTTTCTATCTTTTTCTCTCATTTTTTAGGCCTTCTCTTTTTTTATTTAGCCTTTCCTCTTTTTCCTCACATGGGACAATGCTCTAATAATGCAGGTCATCACACTTTTGTTTACTTTACAACTCAAGAATTACAAATAATACTTAGGACAAAATATGACTCTATATGAATGCCTCCCGCGATGTACCAGGATGTGAATGAATCAAGAGTCACATGTATGAAAGAATTATGATCAGTGGCTTTGCCACAAATACGATGTCAACTACATGATCATGCAAAGCAATATGACAATGATGATGTGTGTCATAATAAAGGGAACGGTGGAAAGTTGCATGGCAATATATCTCGGGATGGCTGAAAGGGCATTTCCCTCTTTATGTTTTGGATGATGATGACAACCCTTTGTGGTCTAATCGTGTGCTATATGTTTCAGGTTCTCGATGCTTAAGCCTACATCGGATTGCTATTCTCTCTTGTAGGAAAAGATCGAAGACGGTGTCCCCTATGCTTTTTATCTATTTGGTCGTAGGGAACCCGTACTATCAAGAGGGAATCATCATTAGAAAGAACTGGGGGAATCTTTTCACGTACACCTTCATCACCCCTCCTTTTTCTTTCTCAGGTGTGAGTGAGAGAGAGAGTTTTCCTTATCTCTTCCCTTATCTATTCCTGCTCACTATTTCTGCCCAGTGGTTGTACCGCTCTCTGGAGCGGTTGTACCGCTGGGTCTTGTCGCTCGTCAGCTTTGCTCGAGCGGTTGCACCGCTGCCTCCGTGCGGTGGTACTGCCACCATGCTCTGCAAAAGCTAGGACGGTGGTTCCGGCCATGCACCGCTCAAGTACCGCTCGCGCTTCTGGTTTGATGCGGTTCTTGGGCGGTAGTGGCCCCGTTGGTCCGGTCGTTCCTCGATGATCGGTACCACCGGTGGTCCGAGCGGTTCTTCCGCTCAGAACTTAGCCGCCCAAGAGCTCAAGGCCATGCGGTTGTTCCGGCCAGGCACCGCCCAAGTACCGGTCAAGCTCCTGTTTTGATGCGGTGGTTGTGCGGTGGCTAGGCGGTTAGTCCGGTTATTTTTCTTAGCCGGTACTACCGCCTGCAGGTCTAGTTGTACCGCTTGGTAGGGTTCTGCAGATACACCGTGAGTCCCGGTTGTACCGGGACAAGGACCGGTTGTACCGCTGCAGTGCAAAAAACGCAGTAACGGCTGGAATTTAGGGTTGCTATATAAGGGAGCTTCTCCCACCTACCACTCCCACCTTTGACCTCTCTCACTCCACCATTAATGCACTTCAAGCTCTCTTGCACGATCTCTCTCTCTAGCCACTCAAACTTGTTGATTTGCTAGGGATTGAAGGAGGAGACCTAGATCTACACTTCCACCAAAGGATATTTGCTTCCCCCATACTTTCTTGTGTGGATTTTGTTACTCTTGGGTGTTTGAGCACCCTAGACGGTTGAGGTCACCTCGGAGCCATATTACATTGTGGTGAAGCTTCGTGGTTTTGTTGGGAGCCTCCAATTAAGTTGTGGAGAGAGCCCCAACCTTGTTTGTAAAGGTTCGGTCGCCGCCTTCAAGGGCACCAATAGTGGAATCACGGCACCTCGCATTGTGTGAGGGCGTGAGGAGAATATGCTGGCCCTAGTGGCTTCTTGGGGAGCATTGTGCCTCCACACCGCTCCAACGGAGACGTACTTCCTCTCAAAGGGAAGGAACTTCGGCAACACATCCTCGTCTCCACCGTCTCCACTCTTGGTTATCTCGTGCCTTTATTTGAGCAAGCTTATTTGTTTCATATCTCTTGCTTGCTTGTGTTCCTATCCTTGTTGCATCATATAGGTTGCTCACCTAGTTGCATATCTAGACAACCTACTTTGATGCAAAGTTTAAGTTGTTAAAGAAAAGCTAAAAATTGTTAGTTGCCTATTCACACCCCCCCCCCTCTAGTCAACCATATCGATCCTTTCAATTGGTATCAAAGCCTCGTCTCTTTATTAAGCACTTTACCGTCCAAAGAGTATGGTCGATACCGTAGACGGTGTGGAGGAACACTCCGGTGTGAATCCTATCTCGTCTACGGGCGATGGGGGAACCTCGGTCTCACGTGAGGAGTTCAATGTGGCCTTGGAGACATTGAAAACCTCCATGACGACCAAAGTTGAAAGCATGTTTACTAAATTTCTTGAGGGGCTTAAACTATCCACCGCACCATTGAAAGTGGGTGATCCCACTAACAAGGTGACGGATGCTATCCCCTACAAGGGGGAAGCTAGTAGTGAAAAGGCTCCTTATTCTAGTGGTAAGAATGGCACCGGCATCTTTGCCCATGTGGAACCACCACTTGTTTATGGTGGACCGGTTCCTTCCACTCATTTGAATCATGCCGGTCCTCCCCCTAAGATTGTGAAAAATGAGGATTTTGATTCTTGGGTTTACCGCTTTAAACGTCATTTAAATCATGTGAACACCAAACTTTGGAGAATCATTGAAGAAGGTTTCTATCCACATGATCCAAGCAACTTCACTCCTTGAGAAGCCGCGGACAATCAATTCAATGAGAATGCTCTCTTCATCATTCAAGATGCAATTCCACCCGAAGACCTTCCTCATCTTCGTCCCTTCGCCTTGTCCAAAGATGCATGGCATTGTGTCGTCTCTCTCTACCGAGGAAGCGCAAGCATTCAATGCTCCAACTATGAAGTGGTACAAGATGAGGCCAATGAGTTTGCAATGAAGGAAGATGAAGAACCTCGTGAGCTCTATCGGAGAGTAACCAAACTCGCGGTCTCACTACGAGATCACGAGAGCAAGGACACGGATGACAATTGGATCAAGCGAAAATTCCTCAAGGCAATGATGCCCTATCACAAGGCCATGTCCTTCGTCATTCGTCAAAGACCGGACTTCCACACTTTGACCTCAAGCGAAGTGTTGGAGTTTGTGGCCATGAACATTTTGGACAAGACCGCCAACAATGCGGTGCACCATTCTCAACGGGCAAAGAAGCCTAATCTTGCATTGAAGGCCAAGCTCATCGTTGAAGAAGAAGAAGAGGAAGAAGAGGAGAGCAACCCCGAAGATACGAAGTATGCATATCATGAACACATGGCACTTGCTTCAAGGCTATTTTGGAGCAAGAAAAACTCAAGGCCAAACTTTAGCAAAAGCAACTCGAGTGGCACAAGGGGCAAGCAACATGTAAGGACTTGCTACAATTGCGGCAACGTGAGTCATTTCGTTGCAGAATGCCCGTATGAGAAGAGGGAAGACAATGGTGGCAAGCTCATCCGAAAGGACAAGGCCAAGTCATTTCCCAACAAGAACAACTTCACCAAGAAGACTCCTCCCAAGGCTTTGGTTGTGCAAGAAGAGTACAATGAGGATGATGACGATGATGAAGATGGTGAGTCAGTTGACATGGCCTCCGTTGCCATTGCAACAATGTCTCTGGTGTCTCTCTTCGACTCACCCAACGAGAGCATCACCGCCAAGTGCCTCATGGATAAAGCCACCAACAAGGTAACCTCCAACATCAAAACTACCATCATTAATCATCCTTCCCCGACGGATAGCATTAATGAACTTGAGGGAGCTAATGTGGAGGCTAACGAGTTTGAGGCCTTTATGGGCAAACTCAAGGCAAAAACCAAGAAGCACTTTGTTGCTCTCTTGGAACAACTTGGTGAAGCCAATGACATGATCGAGGCTCATGAAGACACCATTTCTAAGATGGAAGGGCATAGTCGTGACTATGCCGATGAGATTTCGGATCTTTCCAATGCTCTTGAGGAAGAGCGTGGTCTTCGTTTGGCTCTTGAGGAGTCACACAACGTTGATCATGCTAAGTTAAAGAAAGATTATGATCATGTCCTCATTGTTTCTCGTGTGCTCAATTCCGAGAAGGCCAAACTCGGGGTTGATCTTGCTAGACTCAAAGAGGAGTTTGATATACTTGACAAGGCCCACAAGGCCTTGAAGGGTATTCACGCTAGTCTCAAGGAGTCTCATGATCAACTCCAAGTGAAGCTAACTAAGGAGAAAGCAACTTTTCCTCATATGGTTCTAATTGATAATGCAAATGCTACTAACCCGTGTTGTGAGCATATACATCTTGTTGAGGAAAATGCTAAGTTGAAGGAGCAACTTGAGAGTGGTCTTGCGACTTGCATACAAGGCAAGAAGAACCTCAACGATCTCTTGATCAACCAAAAGGGAGGTGTGGCCAAGGAAGGGGTTGGGTACGTGCCCGACTCCAAGAACAAGAAGAAGAATGACAAGACCAAACGACCTCCTCCCCTCATGCAAACTTTTGTGAGGGAGGGAGAGAGTGCCCCCAAGGAGAAGAAGAAGAACAATGTCAAGAAGGGCAATGTCACCCCTCTCAACAAAGCCGGCGATTTTAACCCTTCTTATGTGTTATGTCATGCTAGTGATAGGCATGTTTATGCCAAATTTGTTGGTTCTCTTCACGAGTACATTGAATGGTCTGTTTGGGTTCCTAAGACCCTTGTTACTAACATCAAAGGACCCATTACAAAATGGGTACCTAAAACCAAGCATTGATCTCTTGTAGGTGTTTGCTTCCGGTGGTGGATCATGGTTGCTCGATAGCGGAGCTACAAATCATATGATCGGAAGCAAGGACTTGGTGGTGGACGTGCACAAAGTTCCATCTATGCCCACCAATGTTGAGTGGGGTGACGCCTCATCTTCTAAGGTATTGGGACTTGGCAAAGTGGTCATCTCTCATGATCTCACGATCGAGAAGGTCATGCGTGTTGAGTCCCTTGCATACAATTTACTTTCCGTTCGTCAACTTGCTATCATGGGCTTTGCCACTTTCTTTGATATCGATACCGTGGCCCTCTTGTGGAGCAAGACTCTTACAGTAGCTTTTGTTGGGCATGTCGAGAATGGTCTCTATGTGATTAACTTTTCGGAGCGACCCACTAATACCGCGACATGCCTAATGGCTAAAGTTGATGTGGGATGGCTTTGGCATCGCCGTTTAGGCCATGTCAATATGAGATCTTTGCAAAGTCTCCTCAAGGGGGACCATGTCCATGGACTAACGAATGTTAGTTTTGCTAAAGATCGTGCTTGCAGTGCCTGTATCGAAGGAAAGCTACATGAGAAGGCTCACCCTCCCACGACTATCATTTATTCAAAGAGGCCTTTGGATCTCCTTCACATGGATCTCTTTGGGCCTCCATCCTTCGATAGTCTTGGAGGTAGGAAGTATTGCTTGGTGATTGTGGATGACTACTCAAGGTACACGTGGGTGTATTTCTTCAAGAGGAAGAGCGAGACCCAACAAACCGTCATTGACTTTGCAAATGAAGCTCAACGTCAACACAATGCAAAGATCTTGACAATAAGAAGTGACAACAGCACCGAGTTCAAGAACTACACCTTGGATTAGTTTCTTAGTGATGAGGGAATCAAACATCAATATTCCGCACCCTACACCCCTCAACAAAACGGTGTTGCAGAGAGCAAGAACCGGACGTTGATGGATGCGGCAAGGACCATGATGGCGGAGTTCAAGTCTCCGTACAACTTTTGGGCCGAAGCCATCAACACCGCATGTCATGCATCCAATCGGCTCTACCTCCTCAAGGGCTTGAACAAGACTCCATATGAGATACTCACCAGTAACAAGCCCAACCTCAAGTACTTCTGGGTATTCGGGTGTAAGTGTTTCATTCTCAAGAAAGGTGTTCGGTTGTCTAAATTTGAGGCTAGAGCTTATGAGGGCATATTTGTTGGTTATGCTACAAACTCTCATGCTTACCGTGTCCTCAATAAATCCACGGGACTTATTGAGGAGACGTGTAACGTGGAGTTTGATGAGAATAACGGCTCCCAAGTGGAGCAAAGTGGCACTTGTGATGTAGGTGATGAAATTCCTCCTCAAGCCATAAGAAGAATGGGTGTTGGTTTTATCCTACCCATTGAGGAACCCCTTGTGGCCGAAGGAGAAGGACAATGCTCCACTCAAGTGGAGCCATCACCAACCCAAGGCCCACACGCTTCCGAAGAACAAAGTGAAGGCCCTCAACCTCATGAACAAGACGAAGGGCAAGATCATACTCAAGACGGTGTGGACACACCAAGTGATGCCCAAGGTCAAGTTCTCTCCCCCGAGCAAGTTCAATATCAAGAACAAGTTCATGACAGCGCTCAAGATGATCAAGTAACCGCTCCTCAACTCACCACCGAGGAGGAATTAGAGCGTTGTGCCACCAAGGTTGCTTCCAAGCTCTCCACCAAGGATCACCTCATGACGAATGTGCTTGGAAGCTTAAGAAAGGGGGTAAGCACTCATAGACAATTAGCAAATTATTGTGAGCATCACACGTTTGTCTCTTGTGTGGAACCCCACAAGGTCTATGAGGCGCTAGAAGATCTAGATTGGCTCAATGCCATGCATGAAGAACTCAACAACTTCGAGCGCAACAAAGTGTGGAGATTGGTGCCAAGACCAATCGGGAATCACAATGTCATAGGAACCAAGTGGATATTTAAGAACAAGCAAGATGCCCATGGGATTATCATTCGCAACAAGGCTCGTTTGGTAGCACAAGGCTACTCCCAAGTCGAGGGTATCGACTACGGTGAAACCTTTGCTCCCATTGCTCGTCTTGAATCCATTTGCATGTTGATTGCATATGCTTCTCATCATAACTTTAAGTTACAGCAAATGGATTGAAGAGTGCTTTTCTTAATGGTCCTATTAATGAATTGGTTTACGTCAAGCAACCCCCCGGGTTCGAGGATCCCTACTTTCCCAATCATGTGTATCAACTCGATAAGGCACTCTATGTCCTTAAACAAGCCCCACGTGCGTGGTATGACCACCTTACCGAGTTGTTACAAGACCGTGGTTTTGAAGTTGGGCTAATCGACCCCACTCTTTTTACTAAGAAGGTCAAAGGGGAGTTGTTTGTGTGCCAATTATATGTTGATGATATTATATTTGGTTCTCCTAACAAAGCTTTCAATGAGGAATTTGCCGCTCTCATGACTTCCAAGTTCAAGATGTCCTCCATGGGAGAGTTGAAGTTCTTTCTAGGGTTCGAAGTGAAGCAAAGAAGAGAAGGGACCTTCATCAATCAATCCAAATACACTCAAGACATTCTCAAGAGATTCAAGCTAAGTGACATCAAGCCGGCTTCCACTCTAATGCCCACCAAGTGCCAACTTGACTTAGATCCCAATGGTAAAGTGGTGGATCAAAAGGTATATCGTTCCATGATTGGATCCTTGCTTTACCTTTGTGCATCTAGACCGGACATCATGTTGAGTGTGGGAATTTGTGCACGGTTTCAAGCCGCACCTAAGGAAAGTCACTATGTGGCGGTCAAACGAATCTTTCGATATTTGGCTCATACCCCAAACATTGTCTTATGGTACCCAAGAGGATCAAACTTCAAGCTTGTAGGGTACTCGGATTCCGATTGGGCGGGAGACAAAGTGGACAGGAAGTCCACTTCCGGAGGGTGCCAATTCCTTGGTTGCTCTTTGGTAAGTTGGTCTTCCAAAAAGCAAAGTTGTGTGTCTCTCTCGTCCACCGAAGCAGAGTATGTGGCGGCCGGTAGTTGTTGTGCACAACTCTTATGGATGAGGCAAACTTTGAAGGATTACGGTGTCACTTGTGACAAAGTGCCTCTTTGGTGTGACAATGAAAGTGCCATCAAGATCTCTCTCAACCCGGTGCAACACTTCAAGACGAAGCATATTGAGATCCGGTATCACTTCATCCGGGATCACATTAGGCGAGGAGAGATCGAGCTCAACTACGTCAACACTCATGATAACCTTGCAGATATCTTCACGAATCCCTTGGATGAAGCAAGATTTCACGAGTTAAGGCATGAGCTAAATATCATCGATTCGAGCAATGTTGCTTGAACCCTTGCATACCCCACCCTACTCAACGTGTTGTCCTATTTAGATGTAGGCATGGACATAGGGGGAGTGATGTTCTCTCAATGAACTCTCCCTCCCCCCATTATGCATAAATCAATCAAGTCTTTCACATTAGCCATGTTTGATGGTACTTGTGCTTCAAAGACGAGTTTTGGTCATGGACCCAAGGAAAATTCTTCGCGGTGCCATACCAATTGACTCAAACATAGGTGGCCTCAGCCATTGTCCTCTCTTCGAGAGGTCGGAGTTAGCCTTGTTGTTCTTTGTGTTGGGTTCTCCTAGGGTGTTGCTTCTCTCCTGTTTTGTGCCCCTTCCTCCTCCCTTCGGATTGCACTCATTTGATCTTGGCTTGGGCATAGGTGGTCGGGCGGTACAACCGGTATCACGGGCGGTTCTACCGCTGGTAGCGGGTTGTGCCGTCCCGTTGGGTCTCCGTTCGGTGCTTGGGCGGTTCCACTGCTCAAACCCACGGTAACCTACGTTCGGTACTACCGGTCGACGTCGAGCGTGTAACACCCCGGATGTAACTTTCCCAATTTGTACTCCAACTCTTGCCGTTTCCGGCGTTAAGTTATATTTATTTTCTCGGGTTCGGGTCTTTGTCTCCGTGTGTTGTTATCGTTGTCATGCATCTCATATCATGTCATCATGTGCATTGTATTTGCATACGTGTTCATCTCATGCATTCGAGCATTTTCCCCGTAGTCCGTTTTGCATTCCGCGCTTCGTTCTCCTCCGGTGGCCATTTCTAGCTTTCTTTCGTGTGTGGGGATTAAACATTTCTGGATTGGACCGAGACTTGCCAAGCGGCCTTGGTTTACTACCGGTAGACCGCCTATCAAGTTTCGTATCATTTGGACTTTGTTTGATACTCCAACGGTTAACTGAGGGACCGAAAAGGCCTCGTGTGTGTTGCAGCCCAACACCCCTCCAATTTGGCCCAAAACCCACCACACTCTGCTCCATGTCCTAGAGCGTTCGATCACGATCGCGTGGCCGAAAACCGCACCTCATTTGGACTCTCCTAGCTCCCCCTATGCCTATATATACACCCCCCATTCCAAATTCGCGGATCCCCTCTCGAAACCCTAAAAAAATCCTCTTCCCACCGCACCGGACGTGTCCGGACGAGCCGGACAACGTCCGGATCTCTCCCGCTGCCGCCCGCAGCCAGTGGCTCACCGCCACATGGCCGCCGTCGTCCACCTCCCGCCGCGGCCCGCTCGGCCCGGGGAGAGCCCCCGAGGGCCCGAGCCGCCTGCGCTGCCTCCTACCGCGAGCCGCCGCCGTCTTCATCGAGCCCGGCCGCCCTGCCGCCATGCGCCATCTCCGGTGGCCGGCGCCGCCGCACCGCACCACCGCGGCCGCCCCTCGCCGCCATCGGCCGACGCCGCCGGATCCCACCCCGACCTCGCCGGCCGCCTCCACTTCTCCGGCGGTGAACAGGAAATCCGGCGACCTCGATTTCCGCGCCGTCCAGATCTGGATCTGAGGATCCCCCGGTTGACTTTTGTCCCTCGAACCCTAATTTTTTATGCATACTTTGACCTGTGATATCTCCGCATCCGTAGCTCCGATTTGGACATATAGTATATCAAAATGTTCGTCTCGACAAGCACATCATTTCATTCCATTGCATCATTTTCATTTGAGTTCATCCTAATGCCCGAAATGCTGTTAGAAGGAGGCTTCATGAGTTAATTGACAGATCTGTTAGTTCATCTTAGACTTTTGTCATTTTTGCCATGATTATTGTGTGCATGATATGCCTGTGAGTCCTTCATATGTTTTGTTAAGCATCTTGTTATCTTTCCAGAGGTGCAACCCATGCATTTTTAGGATGTGTGTGGTGACTTGTGCAAGCTTGCAAAGTGAGGCACCCGGTAATTCTGTTTTCAGGGACTTAGTAGTTTCACTAAGTCTGGGATTGTTTAGTTCATGATGCCATATGTTCTTGTTGTTTCCTAGTAATCCGTGCCTCTTTTGAGGATGACCAGTAAGGGAGTTTTGTTAATCTTGTAGTGCTCTATCCATCCATGTCTTTGTTTGCAATTATGGAGCACCCTAGCTTGAGTCAATCGAGCTCTACTTTTGCTTCATTGTGAATCTGGGCAGATCGTCAACTTGTTTGCGATTTTGCCGATGTTATTGTAGTGGATCCGTGCATGCTATGCCTTTGTTCTTGCCATGTCTAGCTTGTATTTTGTGCCTTCTTAAGGGATGTATGCTTGTCTTGCCATGACTTGCACCGTGGTGAGTGCATCGAGCTCGTAAACATGCCTTCGTGAGTTATGTTTCAGCATGTCTCAGTTTTCACTAAGTCTGAAAACTGATTATGTTTTTGCTATGTTCGTGTGCTTGTTAGTATATTTTGTGATCCCTTTTGGCTCAAGGTCACTAAGGGACTTTTGTTAAGCTTTTTGAGTAGCTCCATGCCATGTCTTTCTTTGTCATGTTCAGGTCCTGTAGCATGTTGTTTTGTTGCTCCGAAGAGGGCTATATGATCTGAAATTCCAGACAAGTGTTAATTTCACTAAGTCTGAGATCTGTTTTACCATTTGCGTTTTTGCCATGCTTGTTTGAACCTGTTAATGGATGATTTGGACGTAGCTCAGTGCTAGGCTTTTGTTAAGCATCTTGTGTGCATCCCTGCCATGTATTTTGATGCCATGTTTGGTGGCTGTAGCATGTTCATCTCATTGCATTTAGATGCCTACTTGCTGTAAATCGCAGACCGGTGATATTTGAATCGCTTGCCATTTCCAAACCGTAACTCCGATTCCGGCGTTCTTTATATCGTTTTCAAGGGATTTCATCTCATCTTTCCAGTGGCACCCTTGGAATTCCAAGTTGAGGCCAGGTTTATGCATTTCCTGTCATATCTGGCATTTTGCATCCCGCATCGCATCCCGCATAGCATGTCATCATTGCATCTTTTTGTCTGAGTTTGCACGTGGTTGATTGTATCCTTGTTGCTTGTTTGTCTTGTTTGGGTAGAGTCGGGAGACGAGTTCGCTAACAAGGAGCCCGTTGAGTTTGCTTGTGAGGATCCAGTCAACTCTGACAACTTTGCAGGCAAGATGATCATACCCTAGAAATCACTACTATCTTTGCTATGCTAGTTTGCTCGCTCTTTTGCTATGCCATTGCTACGATGCCTACCACTTGCTTGCAAGCCTCCCAAATTTCCATGTCAAACCTCTAACCCACCATTGTCCTAGCAAACCGTTGATTGGCTATGTTACCGCTTTGCTCAGCCCCTCTTATAGCGTTGCTAGTTGCAGGTGAAGATTGGAGGCCGTTCCTTGTTGGAACATCTTTTATTTAATTGTTGGGATATCATTATATTGCCATGTTATCTTAAATGCATCTATATACTTGGTAAAGGGTGGACGGCTCGGCCTCTCGCCTAGTGTTTTGTTCCACTCTTGCCGCCCTAGTTTCCGTCATATCCGTGTTATGTTCCCGGATTTTGCGTTCCTTACGCGGTTGGGTTATAATGGGAACCCCTTGATAGTTCGCCTTGATTAAAGCTTTTCCAGCAATGCCCAACCTTGGTTTTACCATTCGCCACCTAGCCTCTTTTTCCCTTGGGTTACCGGAGCCCAAGGGTCATCCTATTTTTAACCCCCCCCCGGGCCAATGCTCCCTCTGAGTGTTGGTCCGAACTGAGCTGCCTGCGGGGCCACCTCGGGGAAACTTGAGGGTTGGTTTTACTCGTAGCTAGTCTCATCTGAGTGTGCCCTGAGAACGAGATATGTGCAGCTCCTATCGGGATTTGTTGGCACATTCGGGCGGTGTTGCTGGTCTTGTTTTAACCTGTCGAAGTGTCTTGAGTTACCGAGATACCGAGTCTGATCGGAACATCTTGGGAGGAGGTCTATTCCTTCGTTGACCGTGAGAGCTTGTCATGGGCTAAGTTGGGACTCCCCTGCAGGGATTGAACTTTCGAAAGCCGTGCCCGCGGTTATGGGCAGATGGGAATTTGTTAATGTACGGTTGTAGACAACTTGAACCTTAATTTAATTAAAATGAATCAACCGAGTGTGTTACCATGATGGCCTCTTCTCGGCGGAGTCCGGGAAGTGGACACGGTGTTGGAGTAATGTTTGCGCAGGTTGTTCTCTAGTTTCTCGCTCGTGCTTTGCCTCCTCTTCTCGCTCTCTTTTGCGAATAAGTTAGCCACCATACTTGCTAGTCGCTTGCTGCAGCTCCGCTCATATTCACCTTGCCATGCCCATAAGCTTAAATAGTCTTGATCGCGAGGGTGCGAGATTGCTGAGTCCCTGTGGCTCACAGATTACTATTACACCAGATGCAGGGCCTGATGATTCCACTCCAGGAGACGCGTATGAGCTCAAGTGGGAGTTCGACAAAGACTCGCAACGATACTACGTTTCCTTTCCCGATGATCAGTAGTGGTGCCCAGTTGGGGGTGATTGGGACCGTGTCGCATGTTGGGTTCTCTTTTATTTTGGCGCCGTAGTCGGGCCATGAGTGTATGCTTGATGTAATGTTATTTATGTACTTGATTGACGTGGCGAGTGTAAGCCAACTATGTTATCTCCCCTTTTATTATTACATTACATGGGATGTTTGTGAAGATTGCTTAACTTGCGACATATGCCTTCAATGCGATTATGTCTCTAAGTCGTGCCTTGACACGTGGGAGCTATAGTCGCATAGAGGGTGTTACAGAGCAGTACTACCGCTGCCTCCCAGGCACCGGAAGTATTGCCTCCAACCACCGGTCTGTACCAGACGAGCGGTACAACCGCTCACCTAAGCGGTTCTACCGGGGCGTGTCTACGGGCCTTTATATACCCGACGGGGATGAAGGGTTGTCTTTTTCCCTTCGTCCTCATTCCTCTTCTCTTTGCCTTAGCCGCCGGCCATCTCTACCCCTGCCCCGGAGTGCGTCTCGCGCTTCAGATCCTTGGCTCTCCGTGGATTCTCTCCGTGGAGGCCTCCCGGTCTCTTCCCATGGATGGTGGTAATGCCTCGTGTTCTTTACTTCTAGTTCTTTCTAGGGTTCTTCCTTGTCTAGGGCATTACTTAACGTTCTGCGTTTAGTGTTCGAACTTTGGTTTAGAAGAGATCCTTGTTAGCCTCCTATCTAGTTTGCAGCACTTAGAATTCGGAATATTACTTGTGTGATTCGTATGCCTCGGTTAGATTTATCTTCCCTGGTAGTGCCACTGTCAGCGGTTCTACCGCCCCTACGGGCGGTACAACTGCTGGAGCGGTACTACCGGCGGAAGATCCGGTACAACCGGAGTATATCAACCACAAAGCACTGTTCTATCTTCTCTGTTGTTGCAACTTGTTCCTTTTCTGCTAGTGGGTGCAATCCTCTCATCCTTGTTGGGTTTTTGTGTGTTCTTTTCGTGTGCGTGTTCAGGTGGCTCTAGTTCTCGCTCTGCTCCTCGCAAGACCAAGAAGAGGGCACGAAGGACCTTGCGCCCGGTTGTGTCTGATGATGAAGAAGAAGTTGTGATTCCCACCAAGCCCACTCGCCGTGAAAAGTCTGCAGCTGCTAAGCAACGTGTGGTTATGCCGTTGCATCGTTGGAAAGCCAAGGATTGGGAAGCCTTCCGATCAAAGAATCCGTATGAGGTTCCCATTGCTCCCCGTTGGACCACCGTTCAGTTTCGGAATGAGATGCAAGTGCGGATTGTTCATGAACTCTTTGAGCACAACAAGAACAGATATGCCAAGCAGTGGACAATTGATCTTGACCATTGTAGGAACAACATGGAGTATTTTGGTGAGGCGTTGGCTCTCTGCGAGGAGTTTGATCTTGTCAAGCTCATGTCAGTCAACTGTGACTTTGATGTTCAACTCATCCATCAGTTCTATGCCACGGTTCATTTTGGAGAAGATGATGCATGCACTCTCACCTTCATGTGTCGCGATGAATTGTTTCACGTTCCCTGGAGGGCATTCTGCAATGCTATTGGGTACGAGGATACCGGTCTGGTAGGAAGGGGTGGCATTCGTCCTCATGATTTTCCTGAGTCCATGGCTAAGGAGAAGCTTGCCCCTATGTACATTCGGGGCCGTGGGATTATTGGAGAATCCAAGGATTTGGAGAAGGTCTATGACATCATGCACCGAGTGTTCCGCAATGTGCTCTTGCCCAAGGTGGGCAATCAAGATGAGATGCATGGCTATCTGGTTGATTTGATGGTTGCTATGAAGACCATGGTGGGGACAGGGGCAATGTTTGATGTGTCAAATTGGATTTGGCATGAGATGTACAACATGGTCATCTACCGTAAAGTCCCAATCTTTGCCCCGTTTGTCATGTGCTTTCTGAACTCTGTGTGGGATGTTCGCCGTCCTGGAGAGCTCCTCACTTCTCCAGACAACCTCACTGTTCATGAGGTCAAGATCCTTAAGAAGAAGAAGCATGTCAAGCCTCGCTTCCCTGAAAATGCTCCTGAGGATGTCTATGCTACTTCTGACGATGAGGACTTTGAGCTGGAGCCAGGGGCCAAGCCTTCGTGGGTGGCCAAACTTACTGCCAAGGTGAAGAAGACCTTTTGTCTCCAGGCTGACATCCAGAAGAAGATGTATGAGGCACATGTCAATGAGAAGCTTGCACGGCGTCGCCAAATTGCAATGATGAAGCACCTCAACATGCCGGTTCAGAGTGGCTCTGAGAAGAGCATCACCCCAGAGGAGCGTTGGATTTCTACCCATAGCACCTAGACTGATGATGAAGCCCCTCCCCAGCCATCCACCTCGTTTGCAGCAGCTGACAATGCCATGGAAGAATCTGATCACGATGACGATGACGACTCTGATGATGAGGATCCAGATGCGACCGAGGAGTCAGAGGAGGACGCCTGAGCTTTGGGACGCTAGCTTCGCTCTTTTCCTTTTTGGTGTCTTGATGCCAAAGGGGGAGAGGGTTCTATAGGTCTCGGGGATTTGCTTGAGCTTTGGGTTTTTCTCGTTTAGTGTTGGTTCCTTGCTGTGTGAGAGACTTATGTTACTCCTCTTACCTTTCCGTTCTTCAGTCATTATCGTTATTATTACCTCTAAGTATTATATTGTCTCTCCTTTTCGTGCTCAGAGTGGTGAGTCTATAAAATCTAGGGGGAGTCTAGTCCTGAAAGTGTGCCCATGCTTTCTAACAGCTAGTTCCTGTTGGGGCACACATTCAGGGGGAGTTCCGTCTAGATTTCACTGACTTATCTCTTGCAAATCGTGTTGTTGTCATCATCCACCAAAAAGGGGGAGATTGAAAGGGCATTTCCCTCTTTATGTTTTGGATGATGATGAAAATCCTTTGTGGTCTAATCGTGTGCTATATGTTTCAGGTTCTCGATGCTTAAGCCTACATCAGATTGCTATTCTCCCTTGTAGGAAAAGATCGAAGACGGTGTCCCCTATGCTTTTTATCTCTTTGGTCTTAGGGAACCCGTACTATCAAGAGGGAATCCTCATTAGAAAGAATTGGGGGAATCTTTTCACGTACACCTTCATCACCCCTCCTTTGTCTTTCTCAGGTGAGAGAGAGAGAGAGAGTTTTCCTTATCTCTTCCCTTATCTATTCCTGCTCACTATTTCTGCCCAGTAGTTGTACCGCTCTCTGGAGCGGTTGTACCGCTGGGTCTTGTCGCTCATCAGCTTTGCTCGAGCGGTTGTACCGCTGCCTCCGGGCGGTGGTACCGCCACCATGCTCTGCAAAAGCTAGGACGGTGGTTCCGGCCATGCACCGCTCAAGTACCGCTCGCGCTTCTGGTTTGATGCGGTTCTTGGGCGGTAGTGGCCCGGTTGGTCCGGTCGTTCCTCGATGACCGGTACCACCGGTGGTCCGAGCGGTTCTTCCGCTCAGAACTTAGTCCCCCAAGAGCTCAAGGCCATGCGGTTGTTCCGGCCAGGCACCGCCCAAGTACCGGTCAAGCTCCTGTTTTGATGTGGTGGTTGTGCGGTGGCTAGGCGGTTAGTCCGGTTATTTTTCTTAGCCGGTACTACCGCCTGCAGGTCTGGTTGTACCGCTTGGTAGGGTTCTGCAGATACACCGTGAGTCCCGGTTGTACCGGGACGAGGACCAGTTGTACCGCTGGAGTGCAAAAAACGCAGTAACGGCTGGAATTTAGGGTTGCTATATAAGGGAGCTTCTCCCACCTACCACTCCCACCTTTGACCTCTCTCACTCCACCATTAATGCACTTCAAGCTCTCTTGCCCGATCTCTCTCTCTAGCCACTCAAACTTGTTGATTTGCTAGGGATTGAAGGAGGAGACCTAGATCTACACTTCCACCAAAGGATATTTGCTTCCCCCATACTTTCTTGTGTGGATTTTGTTACTCTTGGGTGTTTGAGCACCCTAGATGGTTGAGGTCACCTCGGAGCCATATTCCATTGTGGTGAAGCTTCGTGGTTTTGTTGGGAGCCTCCAATTAAGTTGTGGAGAGAGCCCCAACCTTGTTTGTAAAGGTTCGGTCGCTGCCTTCAAGGGAACCAATAGTGGAATCACGGCACCTCGCATTGTGTGAGGGCGTGAGGAGAATACGGTGGCCCTAGTGGCTTCTTGGGGAGCATTGTGCCTCCACACCGCTCCAACGGAGACGTACTTCCTCTCAAAGGGAAGGAACTTCGGCAACACATCCTTGTCTCCACCGTCTCCACTCTTGGTTATCTCGTGCCTTTATTTGAGCAAGCTTATTTGTTTCATATCTCTTGCTTGCTTGTGTTCCTATCCTTGTTGCATCATATAGGTTGCTCACCTAGTTGCATATCTAGACAACCTACTTTGATGCAAAGTTTAAGTGTTAAAGAAAAGCTAAAAATTGTTAGTTGCCTATTCACCCCCCCCCCCTCTAGTCAACCATATCGATCCTTTCAATGGCTATGGAAATGGCATAATAGGTAGGTATGGTGGCTGTTTTATGGAAGGTATATGGTGGGTTTGTGGTACCGGTGAAAGTTGTGTGGCACAGGAGAGGCTAGCAATGGTGGAAGGGTGAGAGTGTGTATAATCCATGGACTCAACATTAGTCATAACAAACTCACAAACTTATTACAAAAATCTATTAGTCATCCAAACAAAGTACTACGCACATGCTCCTAGGGGGATAGATTGGTAGGAAAAGACCATCGCTCGTCCCCGACCGCCACTCATAAGGAAGACAATCAAAAAATATCTCATTCTCCAACTTCGTTACATAACGGTTCACCATACGTGCATGCTACGGGACTCACAAACCTTAACACAAGTATTTCTCAAATTCACAATTACTCACTAGCATGATCTAATATCACCATCTTCATATCTCAAAACAATCATAAGGAATCAAACTTATCATAGTATTCAATGCACTTTATATGAAAGTTTTTATTATATCCCTCTTGGATGCCTGTTTAAAGACTCTTAAAATAATATAAGTGAATCATGAGAGTTCATCAATTTCTTCAAAAGAACTACCATCGTGCTCTAAAAAGATATAAGTGAAGCACTAGAGCAAATGACAAACTACTCCAAAAGATATAAGTGAAGATCAATGAGTAGTCGAATAATTATGTGACTATGTTAAGACTCTCTAACATTTAAGAATTTCAGGTTTTAAGTACTTTATTCAAACATCAAGCAAAACAAAATAAAATTACATTGCAAGGATAGCACATATCATGTGAAGAAGCAAAAACTTAGGCTCAACCAAAACTGACCGATAGTTGTTGAAGAAGAAAGGTGGGATGCCAACCAGGGCATCCCCAAGCTTAGATGCTTGATACTTCTTGAAATATTGACTAGGGATGCCTTGGGAATCCCCAAGCTTTCGCTTTTGTGTCTCATTAAGTCCTCTCATATCATGGTTTCCCTAGTTCTTAAAAACTTCATCCACACAAAACTCAATAAGAACTCATGAGATAGGTTAGTATAAATCCATGCAAAACCTTATCATTCTCTACTGTAGAAAACCACTAAAATTATTATTTGATATTGCATACTAAATGCCTCTACATATTTAATACTCCTATCCTCAAATAGAATCATTAAACAAGCAAACATATGCAAACAATGCAAACATAACAGCAATCTGTCTAAACAGGATAGTCTATAAAGAATGCAAGAGGAATCATACTTCTTTAACTCCAAAATTCTGAAAAATTACCGCACTGTAGATAATTTGTTGTTACTAATTGTGTGAAAATTACAAGATTTATCATGTTCTGACTATTCACAAATATTCAAAACATAACAGAAAACTTTCTGTTTTTAAAACAGCAACATATGGACTTGCAAAATAAGCATGGTAAAGGCTATACTTGACCTTTTTATTGAACTAAAAGATGCAAAACATTACTATAAATAACATCAAGCAAATACTAACAAAATAAAATGACTCTCCAAGCAAAACACATATCATGTGGTGAATAAAAATATAGCCTCAAGTAAAGTTACTGATGAACGAAGACGAAAGAGGGGATGCCATACGGGGCATCCCCAAGCTTAGGCTCTTGGTTGTCCTTTAATATTACCTTGGGGTGCCTTGGGCATCCCCAAGCTTAGGCTCTTGCCACTCTTTATTCCGTAGTCCATCAAAACTTTACCCAAAACTTGAAACTTCACAACACAAAACTCAACAGAAAACTCGTAAGGTCCGTTGGTACAAGAAAATAAAATCACCACTTTTGGTACTGTTGTGAACTCATTCTAAATTTTTATTGGTATTATATCTACTGTATTCCAACTTCTCCATGGTTCATACCCTCCTATACTACTCATAGATTCATCAAAATAAGCAAACAACACATAGAAAATAGAATCTGTCAAAAACAGAACAGTCTGTAGTAATCTGTAACTCTCGAATACTTCTACAACTCCAAAATTCTTAAAAAATAGGACAACCTAAGAAATTTGTTATTAATCTTCTGCAAAAAGAATCTGTATTTTATATATCCTATGTTAAAATGAGAATTTTTTTACTGAGCGCAAAAGTTTCTGTTTTTCAGCAAGGTCAAATCAACTATCACCATAGATCATCCCAAAGGTCTTACTTGGCACTTTATTGAAACAAAAGCTATAAAACATCATCACTATAGTAGCTTAATCATGTGAACATGCAAAAACATTAGGGGTAAATATTTGGTTGTCTCCCAACAAGCGTTTTTCTTTAATGCCTTTCTAGCTAGGCATTATGATTTCAATGATGCTCGCATAAAAGTTAAGAATTGGAACACAAAGAGAGCATCATGAAGCATATGAATAGCACATTTAAGTCTAACCCACTTCCTATGCATAGGGATTTTGTGAGCAAACAACTTATGGGAACAAGAATCAATTTGCATTGGAAGGCAAAACAAGTGCAACTTCAAAATTTTCAACACATAGAGAGGAAACTTGATATTTTTGCAATATGTAGAAGCATATGTTCCTCTCTCATAATAATTTTCAGTAGCATCATGAATGAATTCAACAATATAACCATCACATAAAGAATTATTTTCATGATGCACAAGCATAGAAATTTTATTACTCTCCACATAAGCAAATCTCTTCTCATTCAAAATAGTGGGAGCAAACTCAACAAAATAACTATCATGTGAGGCATAATCCAATTGAAAATTAAAATCATGATGACAAGTTTCATGGTTATCATTATTCTTTATAGCATACATGTCATCACAATAATCATCATAGATAGGAACTTTGTTCTCATAATCAATTGGAACCTCTTCTGAAATAGTGGATTCATCACTAAATAAAGTCATGACCTATCCAAATCCACTTTCTTAAATATTATAAGATTCAACACCCTCCAAAATAGTGGGATCATTACCTAGAGTTGACACTCTTCCAAACCCACTTCCATCAATATAATCATCTACTACCACTATAAAAGAAAGAGAGGGCGGAGAACCAGATCATCCTATCCATCGAAACCTGCAATCTGATGGTCTACATCCCTCTAGCATACTAAACGTGTTTTACACTTTAATTACCCACCATGCCATCTACTATAAAAGGAAGAGAGGGGCAGATCCAAACAATCATACCCATCAATTATCAAGATCTAATGGTCCTTAGTCCTCCGGTGTTTAACGCTACCAACCACGGATTAAGCCCCTGATAATCCATCGATCGCTAAACCTGCCGCGCCGTTAAATAAAAAACTCAGCCAACAACGCACTCCTCCCACTCCCGCACGACTTCCCCGCACGACCTCTCACCCCTCCCGCAGTCGTTCGCCGCCCCGCTGCGCGCCGCACCCTTCGCCGCAGGAGCTGCCGCCGGAGTCCGCCGTCGCCTCGGCAGCCGCCCGTCGTGCTGTTCGCCGCCTCCCGCATCCATTCGCTGCCCCATTCACCACCTCGCCGCACACCGCGCCCTTCGCCGAAGGTCGCCGCGGGTCGCCGCCAGAGGCCGCTTGTCGCGCCCTTTGCCGCGGGAGACCCTTCGCCGCAGGTCACCGCGGGAGCCGCCCGAGCCGCTCAGCTTGACCTCCGCCTCGCCGCCCCCGGTCCTCTTCTTCTTCCCAGCGGCCTAATGCATGTTATTCTCCGACAGTGCGAATCTGGATCTACAGAAGTTGTTGCCACCCATCCCGTTCCAGTTCCTTGCGCCAACCGATAGGGAGGGAGGGAAGGAAGGGAGGAGCACGGAGATGATGCAGACTGTAGAAGAGGTAAGTAGAGAGCACCCCTCTTCCTTTGACACCGCCAATGAGATGTTTGAATATTCATACACAATGCAATTTTACTGGAAACAGTGATTTATGTGGGAAGTGGATTAGTTTTGTGCGCAAGGATGCACTTCAATCACAATCAGAGGCCATGCTGCTTCCTTTTCTACGATTTCATCTGAATATCCAACCTTCTTTGTTGACACACTGTGCAGTGGCCGCCAAGTACCATGCATGAGATGGCCATGGTGACCGAGAAGATGATACTGAAGACTTAAGTGAAGTGGCTCAACTGAATCAAGGGGACATAGTGGTATTTTCTTCTCTCTTCTAGAGACTCCTGCTATATTTATCTTGTTACCCATGAGACCATGACTCCCTTGCGTACAAAGTCTGAATTAAGAATTATGTCATTGTGTTCTTGTGCTGGTTTATGATGTCAAACAGAGGTGTAGCACCATTGCAGGTGCTTCGTTTTAGGTGTTGTGCAAACACCATGAGTCCACGAGGCTGTACAAACGAGCGAGTGGAGTAATAAATTCCGTTCGCAGCCAAGTAACGAGTGAGTCACTTAATAAATTTCAACTCCATTGTGCAGTTTTTGACTCGACAATGCAGCCGCTGCCAGTCCCTTCGCTGAGATTTAGATTTTTTTTTCTTTCCCGTTTCAGTGTGTTTGGATTGGATGGTAAGATGCTCTTCTCTTATCACAGTTACAACATAGGGCCTTTTAGAACATAGTGTTGGTCAATGGGGCCTAGAATTTTTTGTATGATTCACTGGCTATCCTTGGTGCTGATTTACATAGCTTGCTCATTTGTTGTGTTTCAGTGGGAGAATATACTAGATGGGAAGATACTAGGCTTTTATGAAATTTTGGTTCCACTGGGTGAAATTCTTGTTATAAAGTGGTGGTCTTGCTACTGAAATATGGCCTGAGGATCGAGGATGTACTTGTTACTGCGGCCGAATTCCTGCTGTAGATTATCATGTCGATGGTTGCGAGGTGATAATAATTTCTGTAGGTGTAGACATATTTTAATCATCAAGCTATGGTTGCACGATGTATCATGTGAAATGAAGTTAGTAGATACTATGTGTTGATTCATGTGATTCTTCCCTAACAGAAGGGTGATAGTGGGGTTTGTGCAGTTTAAAATGCTTGTAGTTCCATTTTACCTTTGATGCATATTTGTTTCCTTGATCCTTTTCATGTTTTTCTTTTACCGCTTATCAATGCAATTTAACCTCAATTTGTATGCACCTCTGCCATATAGCCTATCAACAATTTAACCTGGATTTGTTGTTTGATAATCTGGATTTTACTAACCTTGTCACATCATATGTTTCTATCCAGAACTACGTCACAGTTTCCCTTCAATTGCGCCAATTTTTAGTGCTATAGACAATTCCACTATCATTACAGGTTTAGAAAATATCAGGAAATATAACAGCCCAACACATCTTATTCTCGCAGATGGATAACAACCTGAGGGTGTGCCTGGTTTATAGACCTAACATTTCAGCAATGGCAGCTAGCTCCCTGGACACCTGGCCAAGTGCAGCTCCAGAACAAGTATAGCCACATACATATAGCCCTTCAGAAGCTCAAGGTGATTATTCGTTTCTTTATTCTTGTTCCTCCATCTTTGAATAGACGTAGAGTGATGTAGCATTATCAAATACCGTAATTGGTTTTAACTGGACATGGAAAATTTTAAATGTGCTCTATAAGAAAGTAAATTCCATGGTTCTAACATTGCATCTACTTCTGGCATACCTACTTTTGTTATTTACAGAAAAGTTTTTTTTGCATTAATGAAACTTCTGTTGTCTTTGTAACTTTTATTTGTTCCTCCCATCTACAAATAACGCATGATGCATGAGTTTAAGTTCAGGTGCTAGATGGGTTATCCGTTGTGGAACTGGTGTTATTATAGAACTTTATTTTATCATCTGCCGATGTTTATAAACTTGTAAGTGCAGGCGGCGAGCATCTTAAAGAAGCTTGTTCTGAACATGGGCATTTCTTTGGACCAGTGCCGCGAGAACATGTCACTTGAGGGGGTATGCAGTCTAATGTCTAGAGGCTCAAGATACAAGACCAAGCTTGTTATCTTCCCAAGTTGTGCTCGCAAGTACACGGTATGGTGCCTATTTCTTTTTCTCTTTGTATTTTATATGTTCATATGTTTGCACCTCCTTAACCGCTCTCTTGTTCCAAGGCTGATGATTCTACTCCAGATGAGCTTTCTACGACCATCCAAGTCGACCATCACTCGCGGCAGCAAGAAGCGCTTGGTCGAAGTTGTGAAGGCTGTAGATGACGTGAAGGCGTACAAGATATATGGCAAGCTCCGTGTTGAGAGGATGAACTGGCACCAGTTAGGAGCTTGGGTGAAGATGGCTACCTGCATGGAGAAAGAGGAGAAGAAGTGATGGGATATTTATGACAACTTGGAGCCTCGGATACCTTGTTTGATTTCTGAATAGACCTTTCTGCCCACTGTTCAAATCAGCTCTTTATTTATGTGCAAATTGTCAAACAATTTAGTTCAAATAATTAAGTTGTTATCCCAGGAATATTTTGCAAAAATGATGGTACTTATCATCTTAGATAATATATTTATTCATTTTATAGATGACATTTTCATATTTTCTAGAACAATATAGGTTGCATTATTTATAAGTATGGATGTTTGATATAATCTGTGTTAGTCCAGATGTGCGTTGCACGTACAAGCTTACTAGTCATAAATAGGAGGCATGCTATCATCATAATAAATTTGCTCATCAAAACTTGGGGGAGAAAAAATATCATCTTCATCAAACATAGCATCCCCAAGCTTATGGCTTTGCATATCATTAGCATCATGGTTATTCAAGAAATTAATACTAACAACAGTGCAATCATGCTCATCATACAAAGATTCAGTGCCAAACCTTTTAATGCATTCTTTTTCTAACACTTTGGCACAATTATCAGAGTCCTTATTTTCACGAAAGACATTAAAAAGATGAAGCATACGAGGCAACCTCAATTCCATTTTTTGTAGTTTTCTTTTCTAGACTAAACTAGTGATAAAATAAGAAACTAAAATATTCGATTGCAAGATATAAAGATATACCTTAAGCGCTAACCTCCCCGGCAACGGCACCAAAAAAGAGCTTGATGTCTACTATGCAACCTTCTTCTTGTAGACTCGTGTTGGGCCTCCAAGCACAGAGTTTTGTAGGACAATAGAAAATTTCCCTCAAGTGGATGACCTAAGGTTTATTAATCCGTGAGAGGCATAGGATGAAGATGTTCTCTCTCAAACAACCCTGCAACCAAATAACAAAGAATCTCTTGTGTCCCCAACACACCCAATACAATGGTAAGTTGTATAGGTGAACTAGTTCGGCGAAGAGATGGTGATACAAGTGCAATATGGATGGTAGATATAGGTCTTTGTAATCTGAAAATATAAAAACAGCAAGATAACTAGTAACAAAAGTGAGCAAAATGGTATTGCAATGCTTCGAAACAAGGCCTTGGGTTCATACTTTCACTAGTGCAAGTTCTCTCAACAATGATAACATAATTAGATCATATAACAATCCCTCAACATGCAACAAAGAGTCACTCCAAAGTCACTAATAGCAGAGAACAAATGAAGAGCTTATTGTAGGGTATGAAACCACCTCAAAGTTATTCTTTTTGATCGATCTATTGGGCTATTCCTATAAGTGTCACAAACAGCCCTAGAGTTCGTACTAAAATAACACCTTAAGACACACATCAACCAAAAGCCAAATGTCACCTAGATACTCCAATGTCACCACAAGTATCTGCAGGTTTGATTATACGATATGCATCACACAATCTCAGATTCATCTATTCAAACCAACACAAAGAACTTCGAAGAGTGCCCCAAAGTTTCTACCGGAGAGTCAAGACGAAAATGTGTGCCAACCCCTATGCATAAGTTCACAAGGTCATGATACGTCTCCAACGTATCTATACTTTTTGATTGTTCCATGTTGTTATATTATCAATCTTGGATGTTTTATAATCATTTTATAGTCATTTTATATCAATTTTTGGTACTAACCTATTGACATAGTGCCAAGTGCCAGTTGTTGTTTTCTGCATGTTTTTTTACATCGTAGGAAATCAATACCAAACGGATTCCAAATGCAACGAAACTTTACGGAGATTTTTTTTGGACTAGAAGACACCTAATGGGCCAAGGTTGCGCCTGGGGGGCTCCAAGGAGAGCACAACCCACTAGGGTGTGCCAAGAGGCCCAGGCGCGCCCTAGTGGGTTGTGCCCACCTTGGGTGCCCCCCGGACCGCCTCTTTGCTCTATAAATACCCCAATATTCCAGAAACCCTAGGGGAGTCGATGAAAATCAATTCCAGCCGCCGCAGAGTCCAGAACCACTAGATCCAATCTACACACCATCATGGAGGGATTCACCACTTCCATTGGTGCCTCTCCAATGATGTGTGAGTAATTTTTTGTAGACCTTTGGGTCCGTAGTTAGTAGCTACATGGCTTCCTCTCTCTCGTTTGATTCTCAATACAATGGTCTCCTGGAGATCCATATGATATAACTCTTTTTGCGGTGTATTTGTTGGGATCGGATGAACTTTGAGTTTATGATCAGATCTATCTTTTTATATCCATGAAAGTATTTGAGTTTCTTTGATCTCTTATATGCATGATTGCTTATAGCCTCGTATTTCTTCTCCGATATTTGGGTTTTGTTTGGCCAACTTGATCTATTTATCTTGCAATGGGAAGATGTGCTTTGTAGTGGGTTCGATCTTACGGTGCTTGATCCCATTGACAGAAGGGGAACCGACACGTATGTATCGTTGCTACTAAGGATAAAATGATGGGGGTTATCTCTACATAGAAAGATCTTGTCTATATCATGTCATCGTTCTTATTGCATTACTCTGTTTCTCCATGAACTTAATACACTAAATGCATGCTGGATAGCGGTCGATGTGTGGAGTAATAGTAGTAGATGCAGGCAGGAGTCGGTCTGCTAATCTTGGACGTGATGCCTATATAATGATCATTGCCTGGATATCGTCATGAGCATTTGAAGTTCTATCAATTGCCCAACAATAATTTGTTTACCCACCATTTGCTACTTTTCTCGAGAGAAGCCACCAGTGAAACCTACGGCCCCCGGGTCTCTTTCTCATATTATTTGCCTTTGCGATATATTTTCCTTTTCTTTTATTTTCAGATATATTAAATCCAAAAATACAAAAATACCTTGCTGCAATTTATTTTATTTGGCGTTCGATCTATCAATATCTACTACAATTTATCTCATGTCCGTTTGCCAATTTTTGGCACCGCTACCCGAAAGGGATTGACAACCCCTTTTACACGTCGGGTTGCAAGTAGTTGTTATTTGTGTGCAGGTGTTGTTTACGTTGTGTTGCTTGGTTCTCCTACTGGTTCGATAACCTTGGTTTCATATCTGAGGAAAATACCTAGCGCCGCTATGCTACATCATCCCTTCCTCTTTGGAGGAAATACCGACATAGCTTCAAGCAACATCAAAAGGAATTTCTGGTGTCGTTGCCAGGGAGGATCATCCACATATACCAGGTTCCTAATCACAAATCCCATCTCCTCGTAATTTACATTATTTTCCATTTGCCTCACGTTTTCCTCTCGCTCACTTCACAAAAATTTGCCATTTTTATTCGCCCTCTTTTTCGTTCGCATTTTTCTCGTCAGATCTCATGTTTGCTATTTCTACTTGTGTACCATGTGCCTTCTATTTGCTTGCATCTTTTCTTTATAATAATATATTGATATGGACCCTCATCCACTTGCTAATCTTTTCAAAAGATCCAATCATGATGAACCAATTGCTAGTGAGTTGAGTCCATTAGATTATCTTTATGAAGTTTTGCTTGAGATTCGTGAATCTAAAAATTGTGATGAAAAAATTATGAAGTGATTCATGATAGCTCGTTGAATGAAAAGCATGATTGCAATGATTTTACTATAAATTCTATTAATGTCAATTGTGCTAATAATAAGCAAAACCCCAAGCTTGGGGTGCTAATTTTGATATGTCCACTACTTATTGCAATGATCATGATTGGGGTGATTCTTCTTATGATCTTGAAAATTTATTTAAGCCTCATGATGAATATGTTTGCAATAATATTAAAAGTGTGTTTGGAGAGGTCATGACTTTATTTGATGATAGTCCCACTATTTTGGAAGAGTGTCAACTTTGCATGCATGTGGATCATGTAGAGAATATGTTATGTGACAGCTATGTTGTTGAATTTGAATATGATCCCACATGTGATTATTATGAGAGAGGGATATGGTTGTAGATATTTTCATGTTACTAAACTTCCTCTCGTTGTGTTGAGATTGTCAATGTTTTACTCCTTTCCTTTGCATATGTTAGATATTTCTTGTCATGATAATTTGTTTGCTTATAAAATTCCTATGCATAGGAAGTATGTTAGACTTAAAATTGATTTGCACATGTTCCATGATGCTCTCTTTGTGTTTCAATTTTTATCTTTCGTGTGAGCATAGTTCAAGTATTATGCCTAGCTAAGGGCGTAAAACTATAGCGCTTGTTGGGAGGCAACCCAATGAATAAATTTTATTTTTACTTTTTGCTTTCTATTCTTGAGTGTTTGAACAATTATGCTACTGTCATGATTGTGTTTTTTATGTTTTAATTAGTGTTTGTGCCAAGTAAAGCCTTTAGGATCTTCTTGGGTGATTGTTGTTTGATCTTGCTGAAAAAACAGAAACTTTTGCGCTCGCGAAAATAATTTTCATACTTAACCAGAGAGCGATAAAATACCCATTCCTTTCTTAGTATATAAATATACAAATTACTCCGGACTTCATAATTTTCCATAATTTTTGGAGTTACAGAAGTATTCGAAATAGTCAGATTGCTACAGAGTGTTCTGTTTTGACAGATTCTGTTTTCTTTGCGTTGTGTGCTTCTTTTGATGGCTCTATGGTTTTCTTTGATGATTTTTTGCCATAGAAAAGTTGGAATACAGTCGATATAATGCAAGAACAAAATATGAATTGGTTTGATAAAGTACTTATAGTAGTGATTTTCTTTCTTTTACTAACGGATCTCATGAAGGTTTTGTTGAGTTTTGTGTGATTGAAGTTTTTAAGTTTTGGGTTATCTTACGATGGATGAAGGAATAAGGAGTAATAAGAGTCTAAGCTTGGGGATGCCCCGGCATCCCAAGCTATTATCCAAAAGAGAGCAAGCAACTAAGCTTGGGGATGCCCCGAGTGGCATCCCCTCTTTCTTCTAATGACCATCGGTATTTTACTCGAAGCTATATTTTTATTCGTCACATACTATGTGTTTTGCTTGGAGCGTCTTGTATGATATGAGTCTTCGCTTTTTTTATTTTGTGTTTTAAGTCTTGATTCCTTGCTGGACACACCTATTTGAGAGAGCCAATATTATGCCATGACTTGTTAGAATTGATCTCTATGCTTCACTTAATTTTTTTATGAGCTATGGACTTGCTCTAGTGCTTCACTTATATCTTTTTGAGCATGGTGTGCTTTAGTATTTTTGAAGAAATCCTCTCTTGATTCACTTAGATTTATTTGAGAGTTAGTAAAATTTTCAAGAAATCCTCTCTTGTTTCACTTAAATTAATTTGAGAGAAAGAAAAATTATGCTCATGATCTTCACTTATATTTGTTTGAGCTTATTAAAAGCAACACATGAAAATTAGTTCCAAAGTGATAGGTATCCAAGAAGGATATAATAAAAACTTTCATGAATATCATTGGACAAAATAAACTTGATTCTTAGTACTAGTTTTGAGATATGATGATGTGATATGTGAGTTATGTTGATGAGTAATTATGCTTTAGTAAGAATATTGGTGTTAAGGTTTGTGATTCCCTATGCAAGCACGAAAGTCAATAATTGTGCAATGAAATTATATCCTACTTGTGGTGCATTATTCAATGTTAATTATGCTTAATGCTCGCTTATGAGATTATTCGTTTCTTGGTTGGTCGCTTCTCAATCTTTTGCTAGCCTTCATTTTGCACTAAGTATGATCACTACTTGTGCATCCAAAAACCTTTAAGCTAGGTTTGCCACATGAGTCTACTATATCTACCTATATGCGGTATTATTTTGCCGTTCTAAGCAAATTTGTATGTGCCATCTCTAATTTTCAAAATAAACTTCTCTTTTGTGTGTTCGTTTCGCTCGTAGAGCGGTGAGGGGTGGCCAATATTTTTCATGCTAGATGTGTTATTCTCACGATGAGTGTTTATTCACTTGTCATTGCACGAGAGTAAGGCAAAGGTATTAGGGATACCCAGTCCCGAAATAAAAAATGAATTTACTTTATGTTGTCAAATAATAAATTCCTTGGAAAGTGTTGGTATGGAAGGTACCCGTGGATACGGTTAGCCATGGAAAGTGAAAGTATGGTTGAAAAAGGAATAAAATTTATTTTCTGTTTGGGAACCGCCTATGATATATATAGCATGGAAAGTGTTGGGAACTCTTAAGTCGTTTTCGTTGGTGGGAAGGACACACCTCCCAAAAGTTTTTTCACTTTGAGCTCTGGCACCTCTACAAATCCCTACTTCCCTCCGCGAAGGGCCTTTATTTTACTTTATGCAATTTTTATTTTTTAATTTGAGTCTCCATCTTCTCTTATAGAGCACCAACTAGGAGGCACTATGATCGTACTTGAGCATTGGGTGTACTTAATATGCGAGTGTGTTTCATGAATGGATCAATGATTAAGTATGATGGGTTAGGGATAACTTATTTTAGCGTTGATATTTTGAAAGACATGGTTGTTTGTTGGTATGCTTGAGTATCTAAATTATCATGTCAAAACTAGACTATTGCCTTGAACAATATAAAAGTCCAAATGTCCATACTATAAAGAAAATAATATGAGATGACATGTTAGGTAGCATTCCACATCAAAAATTCTATTTTTATCGTTTACCTACTCGAGGACGAGCAGGAATTAAGCTTGGGGATGCTGATAAGTCTCCAACGTATCTATAATTTTTTATTGTTCCATGATGTTATATTATCATTCTTGGATGTTTTATAATCATTTTATAGTCATTTTATATCATTTTTTGGTACTAACCTATTAACATAGTGCCAAGTGACAGTTGTTGTTTTCTGCATGTTTCTTTACATCGTAGGAAATCAATACCAAATGGAATCCAAATGCAACAAAACTTTACGGAGATTTTTTTGGACCAGAAGACACCTAATGGGCCAAGGTTGCGCCTGGGGGGTGCTCTAAGGAGAGGACAACCTGGTGGGTGCCAGGAGGCCCAGGCATGCCCTGGTGGGTTGTGCCCACCTCGGGTGCCCCCGGACCACCTCTTTGCTCTATAAATACCCCAATATTCCAGAAACCCTAGGGGAGTCGACGAAAATCAATTCCAGCCGCTGCAGAGTCTAGAACCACCAGATCCAATCTAGACACCATCACAGAGGGGTTCACCACTTCCATTTGTGCCTCTTCGATGATGCGTGAGTAGTTCTTTGTAGACCTTCGGGTCCGTAGTTAGTAGCTACATGGCTTCCTCTCTCTTGTTTTATTCTCAATACAATGGTCTCTTGGAGATCCATATGATGTAACTCTTTTTGCGGTGTATTTGTTGGGATCGGATGAACTTTGAGTTTATGATCAGATCTATCTTTTTATATCCATGAAAGTATTTGAGTTTCTTTGATCTCTTATATGCATGATTGCTTATAGCCTCGTATTTCTTCTCCGATATTTGGGTTTTGTTTGGCCAACTTGATCTATTTATCTTGCAATGGGAAGAGGTGCCTTGTAGTGGGTTCGATCTTACGGTGCTTGATTCCAGTGACAGAAGGGGAACCGACACGTATGTATCGTTGCTACTAAGGATAAAATGATGGGGTCTATCTCTACATAGATACATCTTGTCTACATCATGTCATCGTTCTTATTGCATTACTCCGTTTCTCCATCAACTTAATACACTAGAAGCATGCTGGATAGCGGTCGATATGTGGAGTAATAGTAGTAGATGCAGGCAGGAGTCGGTCTACTAATATTGGACGTGATGCCTATATAATGATCATTGCATGGATATCGTCATGAGTATTTGAAGTTCTATCAATTTCCCAACAATAATTTGTTTACCCACCGTTTGCTATTTTTCTCGAGAGAAGCCACTAGTTAAACCTACGACCCCCGGTTCTCTTTCTCATATTATTTGCCTTTGCAATCTATTTTCTTTTGCTTTTATTTTTAGGTCTATTAATCCAAAAATACAAAAATACCTTGCTGCAATTTATTTTATTTGGCGTTCGATCTATCAATATCTACTACAATTTATCTCACGTCCGTTTGCCAATTTTTGGCACCGCTACCCGAAAGGGATTGACAACCCCTTTTACACGTCGGGTTGCGAGTAGTTGTTATTTGTGTGCAGGTGTTGTTTATGTTGTGTTGCTTGGTTCTCCTACTGGTTCATTAACTGTGGTTTCATATATGAGGGAAATACCTACCGTCGTTGTGCTGCGTCATCCCTTCCTCTTTGGGGAAATACCGACGTAGCTTCAAGCGACATCAAGTCATAGAACCCGCAAGTTGATCACCAAAACATACATCAAGTAGATCACGTGAATATCCCATTGCCGCCACAGATAAGCACATGCAAGAAATACATCAAGTGTTCTCAAATCCTTAAAGACTCAATTCGATAAGATAACTTCAAAGGGAAAACTCAATCCATTATAAGAAGGTATAGGGGGGAAACATCATAAGATCCAACTATAGTAGCAAAGCTCGCGGTACATCAAGATCGTGCCAAATCAAGAACACGAGAGAGAGAGAGATATCAAACACATAGCTACTGGTACATACCCTCAGTCCCGAGGGTGAACTACTCCCTCCTCGTCATGGAGAGCGCCGGGATGATGAAGAATTCCACCGGTGATGATTCCCCCCTCCGGTAGGGTGCCGGAACAGGGTCCCGATTGATTTTTGATGGCTACAGAGGCTTGGAGCGGCGGAACTCCCGATCTAGGTTTATTTTCGAGGGTTTCTGTATTTATAGGAATTTTGGGCGTCGGTTTCATGTCAGGGGGGTCCATGAGTCAACCACAAGGACGGAGGGCGCGCCCTCCACCCTTGTGGAGGCCTCGTGGCTCTCCCTGGCCCAACTCTTTTGCTTCGGGGGCTTCTTCTGGTCCATAAAAAATCACCATAAATTTTTAGCTCAATTGGACTCCGTTTGATATTCCTTTTCTGCGAAACTCAAAAACAAGGAAAAACATAAACTGGCATTGGGCTCTAGGTTAATAGGTTAGTCCCAAAAATCATATAAAATAGCATATAAATGCATATAAAACATCCAACATGGATAACATAATAGCACTGAACAATAAAAAAATATAGATATGTTGGAGATGTATCATTATACCATTAGTGCTATTCATAATGTTAATGATGAGAGGGATTATGCTTATGATATGCCAAGCCACAAGCTTGGGATGCTATGTTTGATGAGAATGACATGTTTGAGAATTTATTTGCTGCAATTAATGTTTGTCCCAAGCTTGAGGATGCTATGCTTAATGAAAATGATCTTTTTAGCCCCCCTACTTTGAATGATCAAATTTGCTACGATGATTGCATGCCTCCTATTTATGTTGATTGCAATATTTATGAAAGTGGGTTTGGAAGAGTGTCAACTTTATATGATATTTACCCCACTATTTTGGAGGGTGTTGAATCCTATTATATTGATAAAAGGGGATTTGGAGAGGTCATGACTTTATTTAGTAATGATTCCACTATTCTGGAAGAGGTTTCAGTTGACTATGATGAGAACAAAGTTGCTACTTGTGATGATTATTGTGATGATACTTATGTTATAAAAATAAGTTTTAATATCCTTTTACTGAACATTACTATTTTAATGTGGAAACAATTTTTAGTATTCGAGTTTCATATGATACTCCCACTGTTGTGAATGAGAATAAATTGCTTATATGGAGAGTAATAAATTTTCTATGCTTTTGGATCATGAAAAGAATGCTTTATGTGATGGTTATATTGATGAATCCATTCATGATGCTACTGAAAATTATTATGAGAGAGGAACTTATGATTCATGATGCTCCTGTTATGTTTCAATTCTTATCTTTTATGCGAGCATTATTGAAATCATCATGCCTAGCTAAAAAGGCATTAATGAAAATCGCTTGTTGGGAGACAGCCCAACACTTAACCCTACTATTTTTGAGTGTTCACATGATTAAAATATTTTAGTAATCATGTTTTATAGCTTTTGTTTCAATAAAGTGCCAAGTAAAGCCTTTGGGATTATGTTTAGTGATAGTTGATTTTATCTTGTTGGAAAACAGAAACCTTTGCGTCCAGTAAAACAATTTTAAAAAATCACATAATTGACGAAAGCTTATGAATTTTTTACACAAGATTTATATACAAATTTCCTACATCGTCCTAAATTTTTCATAATTTTTGGAGTTACAGAAGTATGGTCAAAGTTCTGATTACTACACACTGTTTTGTTTTTGGCAGATTCTGTTTTCAATGCATAATTTGCTTGTTTTCTAGTTTCTATGGCTTATATTGCTCAATATAAATTGTGGAAATGGTAATTACAGTAGGCATTGTGTGAGAACAATTATGAATCTTATCTTGACAGTACCAAAGTGAATGATTTGTCTTTATCATTCTAACGGATCTCATGAAGGTTTTGTTAAGTTTTGTGTGATTAAAGTTTTCAGGTTTTGGGTGAGATCACGATGGATGAAGGAATAAGGAATGAAAAGAGCCTAAGCTTGGGGATGCCCCGGAAGGCATCCCCTCTTTCTTCTAACAACCATCGATAATTTTACTTGGAACTATATTTTTATTCATCACATGATATGAGTTTTGCTTGGAGCGTCATTTTCTTTTGTTAGAATTTGCTTGCTGTTTATTTAGAATAATGTTATGTATCTTTTATTTCGATAAAAATGTAAAGTATAGCCTTTGCCATGCTTATTTTGCAAGTCTGTATGTTGCTCCAAACCTGTTATGCATCTTCCGCTGCACTCCAGGAGTCGGTAACGATCTTTGATCCAAACCTTTTATGCATCTTCATATTGTTCCTAGGTGATCGTAGGGCGAAATTTTTGTTTTCTACTATGTTTCCCAACACTATTAGCCTTCAACAGCTCCTGGAAAGAGCGGGCATGTGCGCCTTTGATGCATGCCATCTCTTGTGCATGCTTCACGACCCCATAATCGGAGTCCACCTAGGCCTGCAGCCGTTGAAGTTTCTCGAAGGTTGCAAAACAACAAAACAACAGAGAGATCAACCACGGATCATTGTGCTAATCACTATTTACAGCACAAGTACTTACAGTACATGCCCGCCAGTGACCTCTGTAACCGGGTGATTCTCTTCTTCAATAGTGACATGTCGTGACAGATACACGCTTGACGATCCATCTCAACTACATGAGTCGTCGAGTCCTAGAAAGACGAAACAGGACCCTCAAGCGCATTAAGACACCTAATCGCTTAAGGCTCGGGGGACTAATAGGTGAAGATTAGGGCCCCCTTACCTCAATAATGGCCTCTGCCAATGAGTTAAGATCAACAAGAGATTTTCCCAAAGCTTTCCCCAGGGCCTCACTCTGGTGAAAATGCAAATCAGCGCCTGGAAATGCTCCGACCCCTCGTCAAACCGCGGAGGAAGGGACGATGGGTCGTGGCCTCTGGCAGTAAGGAGCCCAGAGCGATCAGACAATTCGGCGCCCACAAGTCCCGAAGTGTCAGACTGGTGTTCCCCCGAGGACGTCACGGGCGTTGTAGGAAGTCGATGGCTGGTGATTTTTGTCCTTCCTGCCACTTTTGACCTCTACGGAGGGTTAGGCAGCAATGAAGACCCCGAAGATGTGAATGCCCGAGTAGTATCCTCCGCTGGCGGCGCAAGCTATGCACCACAAGGACCAGAAGACATAAGCACTGCCATGGTGGCCTTTGGTCGCACGACGACAGAGGGAGAGCGCTCCCCCGTGAAGGTATGCCGATAACAGGCTTCGCCTGTGATCGAGCGCTCTTCGTTGAAGGTGTGTCTTCTATTGTGCGCCCTGGTGTCTTGTGTTGGGGAACATAGTAATTTCAAAAAAATTCCTACGCACACACAAGATCATGGTGATGCATAGCAACGAGAGGGGAGAGTGTGTCCATGTACCCTCATAGACCGAAAGCGGAAGCGTTAGCACAACGCAGTTGATGTAGTCGTACATCTTCACGATCCGACCGATCAAGCACCGAACGCACGGCACCTCCGAGTTCTGCACACGTTCAACTCGATGACGTCCCTCGAACTCCGATCCAGCTGAGCTTTGAGGGAGAGTTCCATCAGCACGACGGCATGGTGACGATGATGATGTTCTACCGACGCAGGGCTTCACCTAAGCACTGTTACGACATGACCAAGGTGGATTATGGTGGAGGGGGGCACCACACACGGCTAAAAGATCAATTGTTGTGTCTATGGGGTCCCCCCTCCTCCGTATATAAAGGGGGGAGGAGGAGGGGGTCGGCCAATTGGAGGAGGCGCGCCCAAGGGGGGGCAATCCTACTCCAAGTAGGTTTTGCCCCTCTTTCCTATTCCAACTAGGAGAAGGGGGAAGGAGGAGGTGGAGAGAAGGAAGGAGAAGGGGGCCCGCGCCCCCTTCCCTTTCCCAATTTGGATTGGGGCAAGGGGGGCCGCGCGCCACCTCTTGTTGCCTCTCCTTATAACATCCCAAATTTTCAATTTGGAATGTTATACATTAGATCATCATTGCATATCACATTTTATTTGCTTTTGGTTTTGATCCTAGAAATTCTACGCAACTCAAGGACCCACGGAGAGAGTTGGGGATTTCGTTACTTTCATATTTGAGTTTTCTCAAATTTTGAGAATAGGATCATTTGATTTTAATTATTTTATCATCAATTATTTCTATTACAAAAATATGAGAGAGGGAATAAACTAACTTTCCCAAAATAAAGAAATATTGAGGATTTAATAATAAAATCAAATAAGTTTTTATTTTGGAGTTTTTTGTTATTTTATTTGAATTTAGGAAAAATATGCGTTTTTCAAAATTGCATTTAGGCCCCAAATAAATGTTCACCTTGTGCGGCTTGATTTTAGAAGCCCGAGAAAATTTATTTCGGGATTTTTGGAGTCCGTTTAGTATTTGTTTTATTTGTTTTCTGCGCGGAATAATTTAAAAAAACGAAACCGACCTACGGGCCGTGTTAGGCCGGGACTCCTCCGGGGCCGGCCTTTAAAGCCGGGGCGCCCGACCCCGCAGCCCACTGAGCCGCCCCGCTGCCCCGAACCCTATCGCCGCCGCCGCCGCCCCGCCGCCTGACCACCCCATCGCCGGAGTCCCGCCGCCGCCGCCCGCCAGCGCCGCGCCGCTCCGTCACCCGACCACCCCATCGCCGGAGCCCCGCCGCCGCCGCCGGAACCTCGCCGGAATTGCCGGGTAGTTTTTTTAGACGCCTTTTTTTCCGAAAAACCGTTCGGTTTTTCCGACGGTTTTGTTCGTTTTTTCTTTGTTTCGTTTTTTTTAAATAGATTGGGTTTTCCGATTTATTTAAATAGCGAGCGTTCGTTCGTTCGTTCTAGCGAACGTTCGTCGGTTTTTTCTTTTTTCGGATTAAATCCGCGATTTCTCTGATCGCGATTTCTGATCCGATTTTCGTTTTAGTATAATTTTTCGCTCGTTTATCGGAATCAGGCGATTCAAGCGCCTGGAGTTTCGTCTCGAAACCCTCTATCCGTTTAACCAACTTAAACAAGTTTTTTCCACTGTAAAAATTGCCCTAGATCCAGAATAGTAAACGAAGCCTGTTTCTTTTGCCGTTTGACTTTTGTTGCTTCGTTTGATTTGATTCTTTTTGCAAACCGGAGTTCTTAAGTTGAACTTTTTGGTTAGATCTCTTATTTGAGTTTTACCTGTGCATTAGATGAATACTTATTGTATGCTTGTTTGTTTGTCTGTGATAGAATACCCGGAGTGCACCGCCTGTTACTTCGAATCTCTAGGATTCGTGGATCATCAGCAAGGCAAGTAACACTTTGATCATACCTCCTACTATCCAGTTTTATTGCATTAGATCAATCCTCAAACATTGCATGATTAGGATCTAATTAAATTGTGGGTTTGGGAAGTAGTTGAGGTAGTACCTATTACCTGTTGAATTATCAAACCTTTGGGAGTTACTTCTATGTTTGCTTACTATTGCTATGCTATGCTAGTAGACGTGGATTGGGTGAGTGATATCCATGATAGATGTGAGTTGTTAAATTAATGGTTTATCTAAGGTGGTAACTTAAACGCACATCTGGGTGGATTGAGGTACCTGGGTATTCCAGGATTGCCTGTTTTTCTTTATGGACCGCCACCCAGGCCCAAAGGGATCATGAGATTTTTCATACTAGAAACTTCCGTGTGCAGCCACAAGCTATTATGGGCTCTAGCATAGTTGATTAAGTCGTGCGAACTCTTACAGGGTAGACTAGCAGATGTAGGGGAAAGTAGGTGTAACGGTCTATCCATCGTAAGGTGCTAGTGCTTCTGAAAGACTATGTCTCGGTCATCCGTCTTCTCAAACACCATGTAGTGCGAGAAACCAAACGGAGGCGATCGAGTCTTGTGGGGAAAAGTGCGCAATCCTCTGTAGAGTGTATAAACTAATCATGGTTAGCCGTGTCCCCGGTTATGGACAACTTGAGTATTTAGTACCTGGATTATCATGTGAATCTCAACATGTTACCCTAAGATTTAATTTTGTCGGGTTTTGTTTAATGATGATTCTTAATTGGGATTGAGGATGCTGTCAACCATTCTCAATGTTTAACAACTACCATGATAGTTAAATAAAATTTATTCCTTTGCAGTAGGGAAAAATTGGCTTTACGCAAAACTATAACCATAGAGCTTTCCACCAGCCAAATATGCATATAAAATAGCTGTTTCGTTCCATTACTCTCTATGTGTTACCTTGCCAGCATATTCCATGTGTTGACCCGTTTCGGGCTGCAACGTTAATGTTGCAGACTTTTCGGACGATGATTAAGGAGTTTTTAGGTCGTGGTTCTATACTTAGTGATGTTGTTGGAGTTGATGGACTCACTTATCTTCCAAGCCTTCCGATGTTATCGTTATTAGATGGCCTTAAGCCATATTTATTGTAATAAGTTCTCTATTGAGACACTCGATGTAATAAGTGTGTGATTGCTACTCTGTTATAAATCCTTCAAGTACTATGTGGTGTCAGCATTACTGATCCAGGGATGACACCTGAGCATAGAGATCGGACTGTTTGAGGTCTGGTCGCTACAGAGATGGTATCAGAGCACACGCTGACTGTAGGACACGACCACTAAGCTAAAGACCTAGAACACTATTCACTCTCTTCTCTTCTGACCTCTCATCTTTTCTACTCTTTAGGATGGCGGATGCAAGGAACAAGTTCACGCAACCAGATGAAGATACACCCTTTGGATGTCACCTGAAGGAAGTCACTAGATACCTGAACATAGGAGTACCAAGCTTCACCGGAACCTACAACGCCACTTTACCTGAAGAAGAGCGCTGGATGATTCAAGTTCAAGTTCCAGGAAGGACGTTCATGCCAGTCACTGAGCCCATAGAGTTTTATTTTGATGCACCAACTTGGAGTCTAGGGAAGAGCATGGAAGCTCACATCGCCATGGGACGCATTGGAGAAGTCTACCGCAATGATCTCAAGGATACTATCTACCAGATTTGTGGGCGCCGAGATGAGCACCGGGAGATGATCAGCACTAGAAAGGATAGATCAATTGCAGCTTTTATCCAGGAGTTAAACCAGCACATTCGACGTCAGGAGAACCAAATGTGCGCCGACATGATAGACCTGAAGAAGGCTAGGACAAGAATCAAAGAACTGGAGGAAGAACTCAAGGCTACACGTGAAGATTACGAAGAGGAAATCGTAGTATTGGTGGAGAAGAATGACGATCTGATCAAGAAGATCGGGATATTTATGGGAGGCCCTACACCAGTAGATGAAGACCAAGAACCCAAGGAGATTCGCCCGGAAGACTACATCATCATCGACGACATCGACTCGGACCCAGATGATAGCGATGATGACTATATTGATGAAGCCGGAGCAGATATCATGGAGTCTGCAACCGAAGAATATTTCTAGTAGACCACCTCATCAGTAGTAGTAGTCCACCATGCAAATACAGTAGTCCGAAGCACTTTTGCGATAGTTAGATCGATTGTATGCCCTTGTTTGGTTGAATGAAGTGAATTGTTTGCTTTTGCCTCATGTGCATATGGGTAGTGTTTTCTCTTTAGACCCCCTCTATTCTTAAATCTCATCTTTTCTAAACCCTCAGATGCCTCCGAGACGTGACCCCGGATTTACCTTTCCACCGGAGCTCACCCAGTTGATCCAGCAGCAGAACACATTGATGCAGTTGCTAGTCCAGAATCAGAATCAAGGGAACAATAACAACAACCCACCACCACCACCACCACCTATTGATCACTTAGCCCGATTTCTTAGGCTGAATCCGCCGGTGTTTTCCAGTAGCACCGAGCCGATAGTAGCAGATGATTGGCTCCGCAAGACAGCAAGGGAGTTGACAACAGCTGGATGCATAGATGCGGAGAAGGTGAAGTTTGCCACACATCAGCTTGAAGGACCCGCAGCATCATGGTGGGAGAATTTCACAGCCACTTTCCCTATCGACACTGTCACATGGGACCAGTTTTAGCAGGCTTTTCGAACTGCCCATGTTTTAGCAGGAATTATGGCCATGAAGAAGCGTGAGTTCTGCAACTTGCGCCAAGGAGGACGGACAGTTGGCCAGTATGTGGAGGACTTTAGTAAATTAGCACGTTATGCCCTAGATGACGTTGCTACGGATGCAGCTAAGCAGGAGAAGTTTCTGGAAGGACTGAATGATGAATTGAGCATGCAGTTGATGATAGCAACCTTCAGCAACTACCAGGAGTTGGTAGACCGTGCTCTTATGATTGAAGGCAAGCAGCAGCAAATTGAGAACCACAAGAGTAAGTATGGACAAGGGAAGTACAATTCTGGAGCTCAATAGAAGCCACGATTTACCCCTAGATCGGGAGAACATTTTCAGCATACCCTTGGAGGAGGTAGCTCGCACAATCACAATGGCACCAAGAATGGTAACGGCAATGGAGGAAGCAACGGCCAGAACCGTACCAACCCATCAACCCCAGCCAAGAAAGACCTGAGCCAAGTCACTTGCTTTAAGTGTCAGAAGACCGGACATTATGCCAATGAATGTCTTGAAGGCCAGAATGGCAATGGAAGCTCTGGGAAGAAGCTGAACCCTTTTAACAGGGGATAGGTGAACCACGTTAACGTGGAGGCGGTTGAAGAGCAGCCGGATGCAGTAATCGGTAAGTTTTTGGTTAAGTCATTTACTGCACTCGTTCTTTTTGATACTGGTGCATCGCATTGATACATATCAAGGGGATTTGTGGATAAGTATAACCTGCCCACTAAGGTTCTTAGAACACCTATGCTAGTAAGCTCACCAGGAGCAGAGTATATGGCCAGTCAAGGATGTTTTCAAATGCCATTGAGTATAGGTAGGCATGTGTTTCCCTCAGATTTTATCATTTTGGAATCACAAGGATTGGATGTAATTCTGGGTATGGATTGGCTGTCGATGTATGGAGGAAACATCGATTGCGCCAGTAAGTCGATCTTGCTTACCACCCCAGAAGGGAGAAGGATCAAGTATGTATCCCGGCATGTGCCAAAAGGGACTCAAGTAAATTGTTTAACAGGAGTTGTGCAGGAGGAAGTACCAGTGGTAAGGGATTTCCCTGAAGTATTTCCAGAAGAGTTGCCAGGCATGCCACCAGATAGAGATATTGAGTTTTTGATTGAGCTATTGCCAGGCACAGCGCCAATATCGAAGAGACCATACAGGATGCCCGCAAAGGATTTGGTAGAGATTAAGAAGCAGATTAAGGAGTTACTGGATAAAGGCTACATTCGCCCAAGTTCATCGCCTTGGGGATCACCAGTACTTCTAGTGGAGAAAAAGTATGGATCGTTAAGGATGGTTGTTGATTATCATGGGTTGAATGAAGTAACGATCAAGAACAAGTACCCACTACCAATGATCAATGATCTGTTTGATCGATTGCAAGGAGCTAAAGTGTTTTCCAAGATCGATCTGCGATCAGGATACCACCAGTTGAAGATTCGAGAACATGATATACCTAAGACAGCTTTTACTACCAGGTATGGGCTATACGAGTATACCATTATGTCATTTGGTCTAACTAACGCACCTGCTTATTTTATGAACATGATGAACAAAGTGTTTATGGAGTTCTTGGATAAGTTCGTCATGGTGTTCATTGATGATATCCTGGTTTACTCGAAGAATGAAGAGGAGCATAAGGAACATTTGCATTTGGTACTTGAGAAGCTCAGAGAACATCAGTTGTATGCCAAGTTTAGCAAATGTGAGTTTTGGTTGAAGGAAGTAGGATTCCTCGGACACGTTATATCCTGAGAAGGTATATCAGTAGATCCCACTAAAGTTGATACCGTGACCAAGTGGGAAGCACCAACCACGGTTGGAGAGATCCGGAGTTTCCTTGGACTCGCGGGGTACTACCAGAGATTTATTGAGAATTTCTCCAAGATTGCAAAACCTATGACAGAGTTATTAAAGAAGGATACCAAGTTCATATGGACTGAGGAGTGTGAGGCTAGTTTCCAGGAGTTGAAGAAACGCTTGGTTACTTCACCGGTGTTGATTTTGCCAGACCAGACCAAGGATTATGAGGTGTATTGCGACGCTTCACGACGAGGACTTGGAGCAGTACTTATGCAGGAAGGGAGAGTTGTTTCATATGCCTCACGACAACTGAAACCCCACAAACTGAATTATGCCACGCATGATTTGGAGTTAGCAGCCGTAGTGCATGCATTGAAAACATGGAGACATTTCCTCATTGGAAATCATTGTGAGGTGTATATGGACCACAAGAGTTTGAAATACATTTTCACGCAGAAGGAGTTAAACCTCAGACAAAGGAGATGGTTGGAGCTCATCAAGGATTATGATATGAGATTGCATTACCATCCCGAAAAAGCTAATGTAGTAGCTGACGCATTGAGCCGTAAGAGCCATGTCAATACACTAATGACGGGAGAAATACCAAAGGAGTTAGCTGAGGATCTTCATGAACTATGTTTGGAAATAGTTCCGAGAGGCTATGTAGCAGCATTGGAGATTCAGTCAACTTTGATGGATAGAATCAGAGAAGCTCAGAAGACTGACAAAGAGATTGCCTCTATGAAGGAGAAAATGAGTGAAGGAAAGGCTAAAGGATTTCGTGAGGATGAGCACGACACCCTATGGTTTGAAGACCGTGTTTATGTGCCCAATGACCCGGAGATCAGGAAGTTGATTCTGCAAGAGGCGCACGACTCACCGTATTCGATTCACCCAGGAAATACCAAGAGGCGCGGTGCGGGGGAGCCGTGGGCGGACGACAGCGCACGGGCGCGGCCCGGTTCGGGCCCGGCGGGGGCCGGATCTGGGCCGGCGGGCCTCGGCGGCGCGCAGAACGGCGGCGGTGATGTGGCGGCGTGGGAGTGGCTGAGGCGGCGGGGCGGACGCGTCCAACCCGGACGGACGTGTCTGCCTGCGCGAGGAGAGGGAGAGTTAGGGTTTCGTCCGCGAATTTTTTGAGGGGGGGGGCACATATTTATACATAGAAGGAGGTGGGAGTGTCCAAATGAGGTGTAGTTTTCGACCACGCAATCTTGATCCGACGGTGAAGGACATGGTAGAGGTTTGGATGGGTTATTGGGCCGTTTTGGAGGGGTGTTGGGCTGCAACACACACGAGGCCTTTACGGTTCCCCGGTTAACCGTTGGAGTATCAAACGGACTCCAAATGGCACGAAACTTGACAGGCGGTCTATTGGTGGTGCACAAGGACGCTTGGCAAATCTTGTTCCATTCCGAGAATGTTTAACACCCGCACATGAAAAGAGACAAAAGGGGGTGCTGGAGGACATAGGAGTATCGGATTGCAAAAAGGACAACGGGGAAAATGCTCGGATGCATGAGACGAACACGTATGCAAATGCGATGCACATGATGACATGATATGAAATGCATGACATGGACAAAATGCAAAACGAAGATAAAACCCAACCATGAAGGAATCTCATAACTTAGAGCCGAAAATGGCAAGAGTCGGAGTAAAAATACGGTAAGTTACATCTGGGGTGTTACAACACTCCACCACTACGAAAGGATCTCGTCCCGAGATCTAGGACTGAAAGAACTCCGAATATTCGGAACGGAGGTGGTCCTCGCGTTCCCAGGTAGCTTCTCGGTCAGAATGGTGTGACCACTTCACTTTCAGGAATTTGATAGACTTGTTGAGAGTCTTGCGCTCAGTTTCTTCAAGAATAACAACGGGATGCTCATGATAAGACAGGTCTTCTTGGAGATCAATCTCTTCAAAGTTGATGGTGCGGTCAGGACTCTTGAAGCACTTGCGAAGCTGAGACACGTGAAACACGTCGTGCACATTTGCGAAGTTGGGAGGAAGCTCAAGTTGATAGGCGAGGTCGCCTCTTTTGCCAATGATCTTGAAAGGACCCACGTATCTAGGGGCAAGCTTCCCTTTGATACCGAAGCGACGAGTACCTTTCATTGGAGATACACAGAGGTAGACGTGGTCTCTGATCTCGAAAGCCAAGTCACGATGCTTGCTATCATAGTAACTTTTCTGGCATGATTGCGCGGCTTTGAGATTTTCACGAATGACTTTGCACATTTCTTTAGCTTCTGTGATTAAGTCATTGCCAAGAAGTTGGCGTTCACCAGTCTCTGACCAATTAAGAGGAGTACGGCACTTTCTGCCATAGAGAATCTCGAATGGGGCCTTGCCCGAACTCGCTTGGAAGCTGTTGTTGTAGGATAACTCGGCATATGGAATACAATCTTCCCACTTCATACCGAAAGAAATGACACAAGCCCTGAGCATATCTTCAAGGATTTGATTTACTCGCTCGACTTGGCCACTAGTTTGAGGATGGAAGGATGTGCTGAAGCGAATGTTGGTGCCCATGGCCTTCTGGAAGGAGTCCCAGAACTTAGAAGTAAAGATGCTTCCACGATCTGAAGATATCAACCGCGGAATGCCGTGCAAGGAGACAATCCTGGAGGTATATAGCTCTGCCAGCTGAGCTGCTGTGATAGATTCTTTGATAGGAAGAAAATGAGCCACTTTAGTAAGCTTGTCGATGACAACAAACATAGCATCATTTCCACGTTTGGACTTGGGAAATCTAGTCACGAAGTCCATCTCAATATGGTCAAACTTCCATTCTGGAATGGCAAGAGGTTGGAGGAGACCAGATGGCCGTTGGTGTTCTGCTTTCACTCTTCTGCAGACATCACATTCATTCACGAACTGAGCAATTTCTCGCTTCATTCGAGTCCACCAATACGACTGCTCGAGGTCATGGTACATCTTCGTACTACCAGGATGAATGGATAGAAGGGAATTGTGAGCCTCGTTCATATTGACTTTACGAAGGTCACCTTTAGGAACCACAATTCGATCCTTGAAGAATAAGTATCTTTGTCATTAAGGCGATAGCACTTGTACTTGGGTTGGCTCTTGGCAATCCCATTCTTCACCTTCTTTACCATTGCATCAAGAAGTTGTGCCTTACGAATTTGATCTTCCAAAGTAGGAGAGACTTGGAGGTTGGCAAGAAATCCTTGAGGAACAACTTGGAGATTCAGCTTGCGGAAAGCTTCACAAAGGTCCGGTTGGAAGGGTTTGAGAATTAAGTTGTTGCAGTAAGCCTTCCTGGCTCAAAGCGTCTGCAATGACATTGGCCTTGCCTGGAGTATATTCAATACTCGGGTTGTACTCTTGAATCATCTCGACACAACCAGTCTGTCTGAGGTTGAGGTTGGGTTGAGTGAAGATGTAGTTGAGGCTCTTATGATCAGTGAAGATGTCCACTTTCCTTCCCAACAAGAGATGTCTCCATGTTAAAAGAGCATGGACAACTGTCGCCAACTTGAGGTCGTGAGTGGGGTAGTTCTTTTCGTTGGGCTTCAACGGGCGAGAGGTATAAGCCACAACTTTCTTCTCTTGCATTAACACAGCACTGAGACCATGCAGGGAAGCATCATAGAAAACTTCGAATGGTTTGGATTCATTAGGAGGAGTCAGAACAGGAGCTGTGATTAACTTCTCTTTCAGGGTGTTGAAAGCCACGTCACATACAGGCGTCCAGACATACTTCACATGCTTCTGGAGAAGGTTGGAAAGAGGCTTTGCAATCTTAGAGAAATTCTCAACGAATCTTCGACAATAGCTTGCAAGCCCAAGAAAGTTGCGGAGCTGCTTCACATTCTGAGGTGGTTCCCAATTCATAATTGCAGATACCTTCTCAGGATTAACAGATATGCCCTTGCCGGAGATGATATGCCCAAGGTAGAGAACCTCATCGAGCCAAAACTCGCATTTTGAAAACTTCGCATAGAACTGATGTTCTCTGAGTTTGTCGAGTACCAATCTCAAGTACTTGGCATGATCCTCCTTGTTCTTGGAAAAGACCAAAATATCATCTAGATACACCAAGACGAAATCATTTTTGTAAGGGTTGAAGATGAAGTTCATCATGCGAGAGAACGTTGGAGGAGCATTGACAAGGCCGAAAGACATGACAGTATATTCATAAGAACCATAGCTTGTTCTATGCTATCTTAGGGATATCTTGTTCACGAATGTGAATCTGATGATAACCCATACGGAGGTCAAGCTTGGAGAATACTTGGGCACCCTTGAGTTGCTCAAAAAGCTCATTGATATTGGGAAGTGGGTACTTGTTCTTTATTGTCTTCTTGTTCAATGGACGGTAGTCGACGCAGAGTCATTCCGTGCCATCCTTCTTCTTGACAAAAAAAACACCACAACCCCATGGAGAAGAACTTGGTCGGATCAGACCCATACGCTCTTGTTCATCGAGTTGTTTCTTCAACTCCTTCAACTCTTCTGGTCCAAGCTTGTAAGGACGTTTGCAAACAAGTTCCGTGCCAGGCTCAAGATCGATGACGAATTCAACTGGCCGGTGAGGAGGCATTCCTGGAAGCTCTTCTGTAAAGACGTCTTGATATTCACAAATGACTGTAATCTGAGAGATGGCATTCAACTCGCCCTTCTCGTTGAGAGAAAACAGTCGAATGGTATCGTCACGAGCGGCATAGATGATCACATCCTCAGACGAGTGTGTCAATTGAATCTGCCTGGCAGCACAATCAAGCTGAGCCTTGTGCTTAGAAAGCTAGTCCATGTCAAGAATTAGATCAATATCCGAGTCGCCAAGAACAATAGGAGAAGACAGCTTATAGTCGCCCATCTTGATAACGGAATCCAGAATGAATACTCGAGAAGTCATATGTCGGGCCGGAGAAACAATAGACAAAGGTCTCGGTAAAACTTGCATAACCAAATCATGCATAGCCACAAAAGGTCTTGAAATGAAAGAATGCGATGCACTAGTATCAAAAAGGACTTTTGCAGGAATATCATTAACAGGAAGATTACCCATGATTACTTCTGAAGAGTCCTCTGCCTGAGCTGCGTTCATCATGTTGACCTTTGCAGACTTGGGATTATGCTTGACCACTGCATTGCTGGCAGATCTCACAGGAGGAGGCGGAAGGCGCCTTTGGTTGAAGCATTTGTTCACATAGTGTCATTTCTGCTGACACTTGTTGCAAGTAACCTCTGAGAGCGGACGGTGATAAGGAGCACTTGACCTTGAAGCATGAGACGGAGCTTTGTTCGGATAGCCTGGGTTGGGTGGGTGGGAAGATCCATTGCCACCTTTACTCTTCTGCTGGTAAGGCTGGCGGAACAGAGGAGGAGGAGGCAACCAGAACTTCTGTTTCTTAGCTGCCACTTGAGTTGAAGAAGAAGATGGAGTGGCATCCCTGACTCTCTTCTTAGATGCATCGCACTTGAGCTGAGCAGCTTCTTGCTTTAGTGCCATGTTGTAGAGTTCATCATACTTGGTCGGCTCAAAAAGCACGAGAGCTAATTGTAGATCTTCTCTGAGGCCCCCTCTGAATTGATAAATCATGCTCTTCTCATCAGGGACGTCTTGTTTGGCAGAGCTAGCGAGCCTCTAAAACAGGATGTTGTATTGGTAAACAGACATGTTGCCTTGCTTGAGGTTGCAGAACTCCTCACGCTTACTCTCAGCAACACTTTGTGGAATGTGGTGAGCTTTGAAGTCTCGACGGAAATCATCCCAGGTAATCACACGACCTCCTCTGGAATCTTTGTATTGTTGATACCACTCAGCAGCTTGGTCCTTGAGTTGAAATGAAACAAACTTGACAAAGTCCTCAGACCTGACATTGCTACACTCAAAATGTTTGCGGATATCCATGAGCCAATCATCGGCGTCTGTGGCCTCGACACAATTACTGAAGGACTTCGACTGGTTTGCGAGGAACTAATTGAGGGTAGCAAATTGAGCTTGATTGTTGCCTTGGCCTTGATTTCCTTGGTTGCATTCTTGTAGGAGTTGCAAAAGCATCTGAGTGTTGGCGTTGGTGGTGGCCATGACAGCTTGCCATGCCTCCGGAGGTGGAGGTGGTGGCGGAGGTTCCGGATTCTGACGCGTTGGAGGAGCCATCCTGAAGAGGGTGACATCCGTTAGCATCTTGACAGACATATATTCAAGCTGAATCAATGGATAGAAATTGCAATATGTAGCCTTAACATTCGAACAAGAATGAACGAATGAATTCCAAAGTAAATGATCACACTTCCATAAGTTGAGAAGCCACTTAGATAAAGGTAGATGAATAAAACAACAAGGTACGGATATGAACAAATAATTGGTAAGGATTACCCAATCACAAACCAAATATCTATGGAAAGAAATACTAGTGCTACATGAATTCCCACCTATGAAACTCCCGAAACTTTCTGGTTATGCAATCAGGTGTTGGGGATACAGGGGAAGCATAATATCTCACCCAAAACTAGCAAATCCTACATCCAGCTGTATCCATCCTTCAACACATAACCAAGAAACCTTAGGAAATCATTTACCTCAACCTTCGAAAAGCATCCATTATACGAGTTATGGCAATACTCCCGAACTCCCACCCCAGTACTGGGTGGCATCGAGGTTATCTCACCAACAACTGCATAAAAGAGATTTTCGATGTCGGCGAACTCAGGTATTCCAGAATTGCAACGATAAAATTGTGACAACAACACCTCGGAGCTCAACTCCCCGGGACACTGCCACAACCCCTAAATGTCAGGAGGCACCAAGAACAATGTTCTCATCACAAAACCATCAGAACAATTCCAAGATACCCGCGTGATCCTAAAAAAATTCGTGAAATTTGAGAAGAGAAGAGTTAAAACTCTACATCAGGAGGCCTCACCAGAGCGACGAAGGGACTGAGGAGTAAAAAGAATCCTACTCTCCAATATATATAATCCTATAAGACTCAAAACATTTTCTTCTAGACTCAACAACGTCAACGATTCGATCAAGCAGGGGGCTCCTAAGTCAGGGAAGGCTCTGATTACCAACTTGTAACACCCATGATGCGGCTATATCTCCCACGTGTCGGAGCACAACTTAGAGGCATAACCGCATAGTAGGCATGTCGCAAGAGGGGTAATCTTTACACATCCCATGTACTGAATAAGAAAGGGATAAAGAGTTGGCTTACAATCGCCACTTCACGCAATACATAAATATAGCATTACATCATCCAGAATACAATCAAGGTCTGAATACGGAACCAAATAAAGAAAGACAACCCCAAATGCTAGATCCCCGATCGCCCCAACTGGGATCCTCTACTGATCGTCCGAAAAAGACACATAGTAACATCCCGAATCCTTGTCGAACTCCCACTTGAGTTCGGTCGCGTCCCCTGCACTGGCATCATCGGCACCTACATCTGTTTTTGGAAGTAATCTGTGAGTCACGGGGACTCAGCAATCTCACACCCTCGCGATGAAGACTATTTAAGCTTATGGGTAGAAAAAGGTAGTGAGGTGGAGCTGCAACAAGCACTAGTATGTATGGTGGCTAACTTACAGAAATGAGAGCGAGAAGAGAAGCAAAGCACGGTCGAGAAGTTATAAAGATCAAGAAGTGATCCTGAAACTACTTACGTTCAAGCATAACACGAGACCATGTTCTCTTCCCGAAATCCGCCAAAAAGAGACCATCACGGCTACACACGCGGTTGATTCATTTTAACTAAGTTAAGTGTCAGGTTTTCTACAACCGGATATTAACAAATTCCCGTCTGCCCATAACCGCGGGCATGGCTTTCGTGAGTTCAAAACCCTGCAGGGGTGTCCCAACTTAGCCCATCACAAGCTCTCACGGTCAATGAAGGATATTCCTTCTCCCAGGACGACCCGATCAGACTCGGAATCCCGGTTACAAGACATTTCGACAATGGTAAAACAAGACCAGCAAAGCCGCCTGAATGTGCCGACAAATCCTGATAGGAGTTGCACATATCTCGTTCTCAGGGCACACCAGATAAGCGATCCGTACAACTAAAACCAACCCTCAAGTTTCCCCGAGGTGGCGCTGCAAGGGGCTCTAGTTTGGACCAACACTTAGAGGAGCACTGGCCCGAGGGGTTAAAATAAAGATGACCCTTGAGTCTGCGGAACCCAAGGGAAAAAGGCTTAGGTGGCAAATGGTAAAACCAAGGTTGGGCCTTGCTGGAGGAGTTTTATTCAAGGCGAACTGTCAAGGGGTTCCCATTATAACCCAACCGCGTAAGGAACGCAAAATCAAGGAACATAACACCGGTATGATGGAAACTATGGCGGCAAGAGTGGAACAAAACACCAGGCAAAAGGCCGAGCCTTCCACCCTTTACCAAGTATATAGATGCATTAAAGTAAACAAGATATAATAATGATATCCCAACAATCTCCATGTTCCAACATGGAACAAACTTCATCTCCACCTGCAACTAGCAACGCTATAAGAGGGGCTGAGCAAAGCGGTAACATAGCCAAACAACGGTTTGCTAGGAAAGGTGGGTTAGAGGCTTGACATGGCAATATGGGAGGGATGATATAGCAAGTGGTAGGTATCGCGGCATGGAAATAGAGCGAACAACTAGCAAGCAAAGATAGAAGTGATTTCGAGGGTATGGTCATCTTGCCTGCAAAGTTCTCCGAGTTGACGAAAGATTGATCCTCATAAGCATACTCAACGGGTTCCTTGATCACGTACTCATCTCCCGGCTCTACCCAAGGCAAGCACACAAGCAAAAGACCAACAATCAATTACGGTGCAATGCGCAAGCAACATGATGCAAAATATGGCATGATCTGCGAGATGTGATGTGCAATGCATATGCATGCTCCGGAAGGAAAAGATTGATCAAGGCATCAACTTGGCAAACCAAGTGTTCCGCTGGAAAGATGAGTTGATTTTGATCGAAATCGATATAAAGATCAACGGAATCGGATGCACGGTTTGCAAATGGCAAGCAAAACAATAATGACACAATTCTGCGATTAACAGCACGATGCCATCTAGAATGCAACAAGAAACTAAGCTACTGCACCCCAACATAACAACAAAGCACATGGCAGTGATCTACTCAAGATGCTTGACAAAAGATGAACAACTGATCTACGGCTAAATCACACCAGAGCAGGTACAAACAAGCATGTCAAAAGTGCAAAAGATATCAGCATCACGGACTTAGTGAAAATAACAACATGCCAGGAATTAACATCAGGAAGCAATGTTTAGAGAAAGCAAACAACATGCTACAGGAACTTATCATAGCAATACAAGGCACGGCATGAATCTACTCAAAGCATAGAACAAAAGTCCCTTACTGACCATAAGCCAAAAAGGATCAGAAGATATGATGGGACCCATGTAAACATAGCAAGTTTTGTTGACAGATTCAGACTTAGCAGAAAACTAAGCATGGCAAAATAGAAATATGAAGGCATCTTTGCGAGTTCGATTCACTCATCACAAAGCCTCGCATGACAAACTAAGCATAGAATCAGCAAGATGGCATGTTCAAGAAGCTAACCAAGGCAACAACAAGTTTATAGCATGCTTGGATCAACTGCAACAACCATGGCAAAATTGATCAACATGTAAACAATCTGCCAGGAACATTTTATAGCAAAAGTAGAGCAAGATTAAGTCATTCTAGGGCACTCCATAATTGCAAACAGGGGCAAGGATGGATAGAGCATAACCATATGTAAAAATCATCCTTACTGAAGATACTCAAAACAAGCATGGATCACACTGTAGCATCATGGATACATGGCATAAAAATAATAGCAAGGAAATGACTTAGTGAAATTCTAAGTCGCTGAAATCAGCAATATCACGAGAGCTACTTTGCATGCTTGTGCTAGTCACCATATTGATCACAAAAATACATGGCATACACCCCTATGAAGATGGCATGGCATAGCCCAAAACACATGTAGAGCTCATGACCATAGGCAGCACACAAAAAATGTAGCAAAATGATAAATGCTCATACTCTGCTAAGAATCAGCATCTAACATTTTGTAGCACTCTTGCATCAATGATTTGGGCATCAAGATGGACTCAAACAAGCATGTGACAATGGAACAAAATGAAGAGCACATCATGCTGAACATTTTGATATATTATGCATGCAAAACGGATCTACGGATTATGAGTTATGGCATGTTGAACAGGGCTTCAGAATGCAAAATAAAATGACTTAGTGGGAAAACGAGGTCAACCCTAGTCTTCCAGATCTGGATCTGGGGCTTCGGGTGCGGACTTTGAGGTTGACCGAGGAGCTCGCCGGAGTTCTAGCCGGGGAAGAAGAGGACGGCCAGACGCGGGACGGGGAGGCCGGATCTGGCGCGGGCACCTGGCGCGATCGGCGGCGACCTCGGGCGCGGGGAGCCCCGGCCGGAGAGGAGGGAGCGGCGCGGAGTCGCGGTCGGCGGCACGCCGGAGCGGGGCGAGGCGGCGGCACAGCGCGGTGCGCGGGAGCCGCGGGCAGACGGCAGCGCACGGGCGCGGCCTGGTTCGGGCCCGGCGGGGGCCGGATCTGGGCCGGCGGGCCTCGGCGTCGCGCAGAACGGCGGCGGTGACGTGGCGGCGTGGGAGTGGCTGAGGCGGCGGGGCGGACGCGTTCGACCCAGACGGACGTGTCCGATGACGCGAGGAGAGGGAGAGTTAGGGTTTCGTCCGTGAATTTTTGAGGGGGCACATGTTTATACATAGAAGGAGGTGGGAGTATCCAAATGAGGTGTAGTTTTTGACCACACAATCGTGATCCGACGGTGAAGGACATGGGAGAGGTTTGGATGGGTTATTGGGCCGTTTTGGAGGGGTATTGGGCTGCAACACACACGAGGCCTTTATGGTTCCCCGGTTAACCGTTGGAGTATCAAACGGACTCCAAATGGCATGAAACTTGACAGGCGGTCTATCGGTGGTGCACCAAGGCCGCTTGGCAAATCTCGGTCCATTACGAGAATGTTTAACACCCGCACATGAAAAGAGACAAAAGGGGGCGCCAGAGGACATAGGAGTGTCGGATTGCAAAACAGACAACGGGGAAAATGCTCGGATGCATGAGACGAACACGTATGCAAATGCGATGCACATGATGACATGATATGAAATGCATGACATGGACAAAATGCAAAATGAAGATAAAATCCAACCACAAAGGAATCTCATAACTTAGAGCCAAAAATGGCAAGAGTCAGAGTACAAATATGGTAAGTTACATCTGGGGTGTTACACTGGTGCAGATCTTACTCTAGTTGACCTACGAGGTTCAGTAGTAACTTGATCTGAAGTTTCATGATCATCATCATTATCTTTGTCACTAATTGGTGTAGGTGTCACAGGAACCGGTTTCTATGATGAACTACTCTCCAATAAGGGAGCAGGTACAATTACCTCATCAAGTTATACTCTCCTCCCACTCACTTCTTTCAAGAGAAACTCCTTCTCTAGAAAGGATCCATTCTTAGCAACAAATGTCTTGCCTTTGGATCTGTGATAGAAGGTGTACCCAAGAGTCTCCTTTGGGTATCCTATGAAGACACATTTCTCCGATTTGGGTTCGAGCTTATCAGGTTGAAGTTTCTTTCACATAATCATCGCAGCCCCAAACTTTAAGAAACGACAACTTTGGTTTCTTGCCAAACCATAGTTCATAAGGCGTCGTCTCAACGGATTTCGATGGTGACCTATTTAACGTGAATGCAGCTGTCTCTAAAGCATAACCCCAAAATGATAGCGGTAAATCAGTAAGAGACATCATAGATCGCACCATACCTAGTAAAGTACGATTACGACGTTCGGACACACCATTACGCTGTGGTGTTCTGAGTGGCGTGAGTTGCAAAACTATTCCACATTGTTCCAAATGTAGACCAAACTCATAACTCAAATATTCTCCTCCATGATCAGATCGTAGAAACTTTATTTTCTTGTTACGATGATTTTCCACTTCACTCTGAGATTCTTTGAACTTTTCAAATGTTTCAGACTTATGTTTCATTAAGAAGATATACCCATATCATACTCAAATCATCTGTGAAGGTCAGAAAATAACGATACCTGCCGCGAGCCTCAACACTCATCGGACTGCATACATCAGTATGTATTATTTCCAACAAGTCTGTTGCTTGCTCCATTGTTCCGGATAACGGAGTCTTAGGCATCTTGCCCATGAGGCATGGTTCACAAGCATCAACCGATTCATAATCAAGTGATTCCAAAAGCCCATCAGCATGGATTTTCTTCATGCGCTTTACACCAATATGACCTAAACGGCAGTGCCACAAATAAGTTGCACTATCATTATTAACTTTGCATCTTTTGGCTTTAATATAATGAATATGTGTATCACTACGATCTATATTCAATAAACCATTCACCTTGGGTGTATGACCATTGAAGGTTTTATTCATGCAGATAGAACAACAATTATTCTCTGACATTAAATGAATAATTTTATTGCAATAAACATGATCAAATCATATTCATGCTTAACGCAAACACCAAATAACATTTATTTAGGTTCAACACTAATCCCGAAAGTATAGGGAGTGTGCGATGATGATCATATCAATCTTGGAACCACTTCCAACACACATCGTCACTTCACCCTTAACTAGTCTCTGTTCATTCTGCAACTCCCGTTTCGAGTTACTAATCTCAGCAACTAAACTAGTATCAAATACTGAGGGGTTGCTATAAACACTAGTAAATTACACATCAATAACATGTATATCAAATATACCTTTGTTCACTTTGCCACCCTTCTTATCCGCCAAATACTTGGGGCAGTTCTGCTTCCAGTGACCAGTCCCTTTGCAGTAGAAGCACTTAGTCTCAGGCTTAGGTCTAGACTTGGGCTTCTTCACTTGAGCAGTAACTTGCTTGCCATTCTTCTTGAAGTTCCCCTTCTTCCCTTTGCCCTTTTCTTGAAATTAGTGGTCTTGTCAACCATCAACACTTGATGCTTTTCTTGATTTCTACCTTCGTCGATTTCAGCATCACGAAGAGTTTGGGAATTGTTTCCGTTATCCCTTGCATATTAAAGTTCATCACTAAGTTCCAGTAACTTGGTGATAGTGACTAGAGAATTCTGTCAATCACTATCTTATCTGGAAGATTAACTCCCACTTGATTCAAGTGATTGTAGTACTCAGACATTCTGAGCACATGCTCATTAGCTGAGCTATTCTCCTCCATCTTATAGGCAAAGTGCTTGTCAAAGGTCTCATACCTTTCGACATGGGCATGAGTCTGAAATACTAATTTCAACTCTTGGAACATCTGATATGCTCTGTGGCGTTCAAAATGTCTTTGAAGCCCCGATTCTAAGCCGTAAAGCATGGTGCACTAAACCATCAAGTAGTCATCATATCGAGCTCGCCAAACGTTCATAACGTCTGCATCTGCTCCTGCAATCGGTCTGTCACCTAGCGGTGCATCAAGGACATAATTCTTCTGTGCAGCAATGAGGATAGTCCTCAGATCACGGATCCAATCCGCATCATTGCTACTAACATCTTTCAGCTTAGTTTTTCTCTAGGAACATATCAAAATAAACGGGGAGCTACATCGCGAGCTATTGATCTACAACATAGTTATGCAAATACTATCAGGACTAAGTTCATGATAAATTAAAGTTCATTAATCATATTACTTAAGAACTCCCACTTAGATAGACATCCCTCTAGTCATCTAAATGATCACATGATCCAAATAGACTAAACCATGTCCGATCATCATGTGAGATGGAGTAGTTTTCAATGGTGACCATCACTATGTTGATCATATCTACTATATGATTCGCACTCGACCTTTCGGTCTCAGTGTTCCGAGGCCATATCTGCATATGCTAGGCTCGTCAAGTTTAACCCAAGTATTTTGCGTGTGCAAAACTGTCTTACACTCATTGTAGATGAATGTTGAGCTTATCACACCCGATCATCACGTGGTGTCTCGGCACAACGAACTTTGGCAACGGTGCATACTCAGGGAGAACACTTGTACCTTGAAATTTAGTGAGAGATCATCTTATAATGCTACAGCCGAACTAAGCAAAAATAAGATGTATAAAAGATAAACATCAGATGCAATCCAAATATGTGACATGATATGGCCATCATCATCTTGTGCTTTTGATCTCCATCTGCAAAGTACTGTCATGATCTCCATCGTTACCGGCATGACACCATGATCTCCATCATCTTGATCTTTTATCAACGTGTCGTCACATGGTCGTCTCACTAGCTATTGCTATTGCAACTATTGTTATCGCATAGCGATAAAGTAAAGCAATTACATGGCACTTGCATCTTATGCAATAAAGAGAAAACCATAAGGCTTCTGCCAGTTGCCGATAACTTCAACAAAACATGATCATCTCATAGAACAACTTATATAATGTTTTGACCATATCACATCACAACAAGCCCTGCAAAAACAAGTTAGACGTCCTCTACTTTGTTGTTGCAAGTTTTACGTGGCGGCTACGGGCTGAGCAAGAACCGTTCTTACCTACGCATCAAAACCACAACGATAGTTCGTCAAGTTAGTGTTGTTTTAACCTTCTCAAGGACCGGGCGTAGCCACACTCGGTTCAACTGAAGTTGGAGAAACTGACACCCGCCAGCCACCTGTGTGCAAAGCACGTCGGTAGAACCAGTCTCGCGTAAGCGTACGCGTAATGTCTGTCCGGGCCGCTTCATCCAACAATACCGCCGAACCAAAGTATGACATGCTGGTAAGCAGTATGACTTGTATCGCCCACAGCTCACTTGTGTTCTACTCGTGCATATAACATCTACGCATAAACCTGGCTCGGATAGCGCTGTTGGGGAACGCAGTAATTCAAAAAAATTCCTATGCACACGCAAGATCATGGTGATGCATAGCAACAAGAGGGAAGAGTATCGTGCACGTACCCTCGTAGACCGTAAGCGGAAGCGTTATGAGAACGCGGTTGATGTAGTCGAACGTCTTCACGATCCAACCGATCCAAGTACCGAACGCACGGCACCTCCCAGTTCAGCACACGTTCAGCTCGATGACGTCCCACGAACTCCGATCCAGTAGAGCTTCATGAGATATTTCCATCAGCACGACGACGTGATGATGGTGATGATGTTGCTACCGACGCAGGGCTTCGCCTAAGCACCGCTATGATATGATCGAGGTGGATTATGGTGGAGGGGGGCACCGCACACGGCCAAGGGATCAATGATCAACTTGTGTTTCTAGAGGTGCCCCCCTGCCCCCGTATATAAAGGAGCAAGGGGGAGGCCGGCCGGCCCTAGAGGGCGCGCCAGGAGGAGGAATCCTCCTCCTAGTAGGAGTAGGATTCCCCTCTTTCGTACTCCTACTAGGAGGGAGAAAGGAAGGGGGAGAAGGAGAAGGAAAGGGGGCGCCCCCCCCCCCCTCTCCTAGTCCAATTCGGAACAGAGAGGGAGGGGGTGCGCGGCCTGCCCTGGCCGTCCCCTCTCTCTCTCCACTAGGGCCCAACAAGGCCCATTAACCCCCGGGGGTTCCGGTAACCCCTCCGGCACTCCGGTAAAATCCTGATTTCACCCGGAACTTTTCCAATGTCCAAATGTAGGCTTCCAATATATCAATCTTCATGTCTCGACCATTTCAAGACTCTTTGTCATGTCTGTGATCATATTCGGGACTTCGAACTACCTTCGGTACATCAAAACATATAAACTCATAATACCGATCGTCACAGAACTTTAAGCGTGCGGACCCTACGGGTTCGAGGACTATGTAGACACGACCGAGACATGTCTCCGGTCAATAACCAATAGCGGAACCTGGATGCTCATATTGGTTCCTACATATTCTACGAAGATCTTTATCAGTCAAACCGCATAACAATATATATTGTTCCCTTTGTCATCGGTATGTTACTTGCCCGAGATTCGATCATCGGTATCTCAATACCTAGTTCAATCTCGTTACCGGCAAGTCCCTTTACTCATTCCGTAATGCACTATCCTGCAACTAACTCATTAGTTGCATTGCTTGCAAGGCTTATAGTGATGTGCATTACCGAGAGGGCCCAGAGATACCTCTCCGACAATCGAAGTGACAATTCCTAATCTCGATCTATGCCAACTCAACAAGTACCATCGGAGACACCTGTAGAGCACCTTTATAATCACCCAATTACGTTGTGACGTTTGGTAGCACACAAAGTGTTCCTCCGGTAATCGGGAGTTGCATAATCTCGTAGTCATAAGAACATGTATAAGTCATGAAGAAAGCAATAGCAGTAAACTAAAATGATCAAGTGCTAAGCTAATGGGATGGGTCAAGTCAATCACATCATTCTCTAATGATGTGATCCCGTTAATCAAATGACAACTTATGTCTATGGTTAGGGAACATAACCATCATTGATTCAACGAGCTAGTCAAGTAGAGGCAAACTAGTGACACTCTGTTTGTCTATGTATTCACACATGTACTAAGTTTCTGGTTAATACAATTCTAGCATGAATAATAAACATTTATCATGATATAAGGAAATAAATAATAACTTTATTATTGCCTCTAGGGCATATTTCCTTCAGTAATCCGTACTTTAACCATACTTCTGTAACTCCAAAAATCTAAAAAATTAGGACAACATAGGCAATTTGTATATCAATCTTGTGTAAAAAAATTCAGAATTTTATCACACTCTAGTGAATTTCTAAAATTGGACGCAAAAGTTTCTGCTTTACAACAGGATCAAATCAACTATCACCCAACATGAGCCTAAAGGCTTTATTTGGCACACACACTAATTAAAACATAAAACACAATCATAACAGTAACATAACTGTGTGCACAGAAGAAAACAGAAAAATAACTATTGGGTTGTCTCCCAACAAGCTCTTTCTTTATAGCCATTAAGATAGGCTTTGAGATTTCAATGATGCTCACATGAAAATTAATAATTGAAACACAAAGAGAGCATCATAAAACATGTGACAAACACATTTAAGTCTAACATAATTCCTATGCATAGTAATTTTATAAGCAAACAAATATCAAGACAAGAAATATCTAGCATATGCAAGGGAGAGGAATAAAACATTGGCAATCTCAACATAATGAGAGGTAATTTAGTAACATGAAAATTTCTACAACCATATTTTCCTCTCTTATAATAATTACATGTAAGATCATAATCAAATTCAACAATATAACTATCATATAAAATTTTATCTTCATGATCTACATGCATAAAAGTCTTATAGTCTTCCAAAATAGTGGGATTAACATCGACTAATATCATGGCCTCTCCAAACCCGCTTTTATCAAAAAAATCATAAGATTGAACACTCACCAAATATGTGGGATTATTTTTACCTAGAGTTGACACTCTTCCAAACCCACTTTCAATATTATTCCAAACACTATTATCAATATTATATTCATCATGAGGCTTAAATAAATTTTTAAGATCATAAGAAGAATCACCCCAATCATGATTATTGCAATAAATAGTGGACATAGCAAAATTAGCATCCCAAAGCTTGGGGTTTTGCATATTATTAGCACAGCTGACATTAATAAAATTTATAATAACATCATTGTAATCATGCTTTTCATCTAAGGAGCTATCGTGAATCACTTTATAAATTTCTTATTTTAACACTTCATCACAATTTTCAGATTCGCGAATCTCAAGCAAAACTTCATAAAGATAGTCTAGTGAACTCAATTCACTATAAATTGGTTCATCATAATTGGATCTTTTAAAAATATTAGCAAGAGGATGACGATCCATCTTAAATAGATTTTTAGCAAGCAAAGTGCAAGCAAATAGAAGGCCCATGGCAATGCAAGCAAAGATAGCAAACAAGCAACCAACAATATTTTTGTATTCTTGTAAAACTTTTTAGAAGTGAGGGAGATGAAAATGAGAGGAAAATGGCAAATAAAGTAATTGCAAGGAGATGAGAGTTTATGCGTAGGTACTTGATAGATGTTGATGATGTCTCCCAGGCAACGGCGCCAGAAATTCTTCCTGATTGCTTGTATCTGTGTTGGTATTTCCCCGAAAAGGAGAGGATGATGCAGCATAACAACAGTAAGTATTTCCCTCGCTTGTGAAACCAAGGTTATCAATCCAGTAGGAGAACTAAGCAACACTATGTAAACAACACCTTCACACAAACAATAAGTACTTGCAAGCCAACGCGTAAGAGGGGTTGTCAATCCCTCCTTGGTATTGAGATAGATTAAACTGTATGAGATTTGATAAATAGATCTAGCGAAAACAGAAAATAAAATAAATAAAAAAAAAGTGCAGCAAGGTATTTTGGGGTTTTAATATGATAGAAAACAAACTTGGGAGGGGGCGTAGATTTCTCTAGAGGCTTCTCCCAAGAAAACAGCATACGGTGGGTAAACAAATTACTGTTGGGCAATTGACAGAAGAGCAAATAACTATGATGGTATCCAAGGCAATGATCATGTATATAGGCATCACATCCAAAATTAATAGACCGACTCCTGCCTGCATCTACTACTATTACTCCACACATCGAACGCTATCCAGCATGCATCTAGTGTATCAAGTTCATGGAAAAACAAAGTAATGCAATAAGAACGATGACATGATGTAGACAAGATCTATTCATGTAGGAATAGGCCTCCATCTTTTTATCCTTAATGACAATGATACATGCGTGTCATGTCTCCTTCTCTCACTGAGATTGAGCACCGCAAGATCAAACCCATCACAAAGCACATCTTCCCATGGCAAGAAAAATCAATCTAGTTGGCTGAACCAAACAAAAGTTTCAAAGAAGAAATACGAGGCTATAACAATCATGCATAAAAGAGTCAAGCAAAGACTCAAATAATATTCATGGATAGATCTGATCATAAACTCACAATTTATCGGATCCCAACAAACACACCGCAAAAAGTCATTACGTCAAATAGATCTTCAAGAACATCGAAAAAAACATTATATTGAAGATCAAAAAGAGAGAAGAAGTCATCTAGCTACTACCTATGGACCCATAGGTCTGCGGTAAACTGCTCACGCATCATCGGAGGGGCAAAGGTGATGATGAAGAACCTCTCCGTGATCGTTGACCCCTCCGACAGAGTGCCGGAAAAGGCCTCTAGATTGGATCTCGTGGTTCTGGAACTTGTCGCGGCTGGAATTGTTTTCGTCGACCCCCGTAGGGTTATTGGAATTTTAGAGTATTTATAGAGGTGGATGGCGGTCGAGAAGCTTCCCGTGGTGCCCACTACCCACCAGGACACACCTGAGCCTTCTGGCGCACCCTGGTGCCTTGTGGGCCCCATGGGCCTCCTCCCGTGCACTTCTTATGCTCCCTGGGTCTTCTGACCAAAAAAAATCTCCAAAAAGTGGCATTTGGATTTGGTTTGGTATTAATATTCTACAAAGTAAAAAAAGCAGAAAATAGGAACTGGCACTGGCCACTATGTCAATAGGTTAGTCCCAAAAAATGATATAAAGTTGCTAGTAAATGAATATAGAACATTCAAGATTGATAATATAACAGCATGGAACAATCAAAAATTTAGATACGTTGAAGACGTATCAGAGCCGAGCCTTTATTTTGCCGGTCAAGAATGGACGAGTCGGTACAATAGTGCCATTGTCCAAGAGGTTGGACCGTGGGCTGTTTGCAGACTCGGTCGTGGGCCTAAGCCCAGACCCATCTACCCGACGACCTATACAAGGTGTCACTGCCAGTGGAGTGAATCCTAACTAACTCACTCACTCCTTGCACAACCCTAGCCGTCATCTACTGTTCCTCTCAGTGTGCTGCTTCCGACGATCCCATCCTGATGACTGTGTGCACGGTTGGTCGGGCAGCAGGTGCCTCTAGAACCTTGTCGTTCAAGATTCTACTCGGGAGAACGGCAATAAGGTTTTTGGGGAGCGTCTAAATATGACTGCTCCTCATCCGTCCCGTCTCCGTCCTCCTCTACTTCCACTACTTTCCCTGCATCGACACCATGGCCGAATACGCCCCGCTAAGAAGAAGGCCACACACGACGCTGAGGCTATTGTTGTCCTCGCCGCATTGGTCTGGCCAACCGGAAGGTATGATTTGTTCATCCCTCGTTTACTCGTTCATGTGCTAGCCGTATATGTTGTGTTCATAGATGCTTCGATTCTATGTAGTATATATATGTGCTCACATGTTTAGGTATCGTTATGAGTTGCATACCGTATTTGGCATGCTTATTGTTTACTCGTGGATTAGTATAATAAAAAATATGCTAATATTTCCCACATGACCTATGCAAAAACATCTTTTTTTTTAACTGTGCCTGAACGAACATCTTTTCTTGGAACTATGTATGAACATTCCCGCAAAAAAACATCTGTGCAATGTGTTATGACGGGTGGTGATATGCATCGCTCCTAGCGAGCGATACAGACACGTGTAGGAGACCTCCTGTTAGACACCAGCAGGGGCGATCGCATTGGACCCAGCAAGCGTTTGCTGCAGAAGCTGGGTAGTGCAGCGATCTATGTATTTATTTTCAAATACGCACGAACGTGTATATATCATATATTAAAGAAGAAAAGGGAGAGTCCTCCATAGTTATATTACATAATCACCGGCGTTTCCTCGCCATCCACCTAAGCACTAAACCGACTACTCGTCATGTGCCCACTCCGATGCCGCTATGAAGGCCGCTGCTAAGTCCCCTCGCAAGATGCCCGCCTGCATCCAAGTCATACTCTCGCTTGCTATTCGCTTCATAAGGCGTGTAGCGCTCACATTCGCCCCGTCGAAGACTATGGCATTCATGTGCTTCCATAACTCCCACATGGTAAGCAGACAGATGGTGCTCTACGCCCAAGCGTGTTGTGCCTTGCGCACCAGTCCTGCGTCAGCCGGCATGCGCAAGGCCGTGAAGATGCGGGACCAAACCTCCCGTGCCAATTGGTTCACTGTACGTGATCTGTGTACTGTGGCAGTTGGTTCACTGTAGCACCCGGTTTTTTGATCGGTCTTATTTATTTATTTTTCTTCCTGGTTTGGTTTTAACCTTATACACCTTTTCATTTTTATAACTTTTTGTACTATAAACATTTTTATAATATATGGTGAATTATTTCAAATATATGTTGAACAGTTTTAAAATACACATTGAACATGTTTCATATATAATTTAATATTTTATTAATATATGATGAACTTTATAATACACGATGAACATTTTGTATTATATGATGAACACTTTCTAATATATGATGAACATTTTTGCAGTACACAAAGAATTTTTTCATAATACAGTGAACTTATTTTAAATAGACACTGAATTTTTTTTGTAAACACACATTAAACTTTTTTTATAGTGTACGGTGAACATTTCCTTAATTATCCAAAGACCATCAAGGACTTATTCACCGTGAAATTTAAAAAGGTTCATCATATATTAACGAATTGCCTAACATGTGTTGAAAAACCAAAACAAACAAATGTTCATAGTATATTAACAAATTGTTCACCGTGTATTAAAAAATTGCTCACCATGTATTAATAACAGAAAATGAAATAGAAAAGAAAAGGAAAGGAAAACCCAGAAATAAAAAAATGGAAAACTAGAAGAAAAAACTAACAAAACTAAAAGGAAGAAACCAAAAAAAATAAAGCAACAAAAAACAAAAGAAAGAAAAAACCGGCAAAGAAACCTACAGTGCGCACTGCCACAAGCTAGGTCGGCCCACCTGCAGGCGCTGCAGGCCAAGCTGGCGCTATTTGCCGCCCGCGGTCGACATAAAGGATCGGTTGACGTGTCGGTCACGTAGCTCTGGCCCAGTCAACCCGCACATTAGTTCGGTAACTATAGCGTTTTTATAGTTTTTTCTTCCTTCGAAGTCACTAATTCTGAACTATCCTTTGCAAAGGCCACTCTCACCTTCTTCGATGGTGTCAAGTGGCGCACTACATGTGCATCACTTGTCGCAACCTGAGAAATTTGCCCTTTTTCGTAGATTCATTTTTTCACAATGTTTTATCGCTTGAACCGTGCGTCCAAATTACAAACTGTTTTTAGCGTTGGATTTATCATATCGAGATCTTCGAAACAAGATCCCATGTTAAGAACTTTTTAACAAATTTCAAAAATGCATACCCAAATTAAGGTTTTTCACTTCTATCATATTGTCGGCCTTCTGCTGGACGAAGAGGGATTCTTTGTTCTCGTGTTGACCGAAGAAGAGGTCTTCGTCCATTGGCTGGCCGAAGAGCCATCTTGGTTCTACGGTGGGCCGAAGAGAAGCACAAATGAGCCGAAGTGTAGTCTTCGGTGGGCCGTAGGACGAAGAGACTGACTTTCGGCCAGTACGCGGCCGAAGAGTCATCTTCGTCTAGGACGCGGCTGAAAAGGTCGCAAGAAGAGCGCATCCATCTTCTTCCTCCAGACGCCTCTGCTCATTCGACTTTCTCTCTCTCTTTCCTTCGCCATTTCCGCTCGATCTACCTCATTTTTGGGTCATTCTCGCATCCAAGCAGCAGATCCACTAGAGTATAGCCATCCCCCGACGGCCAAGGCCCCGATCCATCCATAGGGTAGTTGTTGTGGCGTGGCGGAGTCATGGAGGGAGGAGCGATGGTGTAGCATTGACATACATATGTGCAAGTTATACGATCATATGATTGTTCTTGTATATTGTAGATCAACACAAACTGTATGCATTTTGTTTGCAAGTTTTTGGCCATTATTATTTCCAATTCTTTATTCATTTCCCCCCCTTTTAGGGTAATGACAGTGCTCTTAATTCATTGTTCCATAGAATAAATGTTGTCTTATTTTTTTGCAAGTAACACCACTTTCACAATTCTATCTTCTGTAGATTGAAATTTACTTATTTTTCTATATTTTTAGTTTTTGTAGTTCACAGTTTATATATATATATTATAGTTGGCACATATAATAAAAGAGTTTGAAAATTAGTACTTATAACTTCTTCATTTTAGGCATAGTTGTATAGTATAAAATTTATTTTTAGATTTCTTACTTTATCATTCATTATAGGATTAAACCACTCCCATAAGTCATTCTTCCATAGAACAAATGTTTCTTCTTTGTTTTTGTTCATGACCTAAATTTGTACTAAAAGCTAAGTGTTGTTTTGTTTTTGTTTTTAAATTTGACCATTTTTTATCCTTTCTTAATTTTCTTTCTTCTCTTAGGGGTAATACCAATGCCCTTAATTCATTATTCCTTGAATATTTTTTTCCGATGAAACCACTTTCATGATTCTACCTTCCTTAGATTAAAATTTATATAGAAAAAAATAGTTTTTAGTTCACATTTTTACTTTTTTATTTGATTGTAAAAAAAAGTAACCTTGGCATGAAAAAATTGTCTAGTTTTCTCGCATGTGCTAATGTTTCACTTTTTTTATTGCTTAGTCAATGTTTGACCGTTGGGTTTTCTTTATTTAGGCGATGATTGTTTTTCATAATCATGTGACTACTTAATTTGTGTTAGGGACTTAAAGTGGAATTCATTTTTAATTAATTCCATTAAATCATAATTATTATAAAGTTGCACTATTTTGTGCTTGTTTTGCATAGTATGGGAGAGTACTAGTTTTTATTTATTTATGTGCAATTACCAATATATTCTAACTGCAGCATATAACAAAAGAGTTTGAAAATGAGTATTTGTAACTCGTTCATGTTAGGCATAGTTGTATAATATAAATTTTCTTGTAATTCTTTTTAGGATTAAACCACTCACGTAAGTCATTCTTCGTTAGAAATAATGTGTTCTTCTTTGTGTTTTGTTCATGATCTAAATTTGTAGTACTAAAAGCTAACTACATTTTTCTAAAATTATTTTTTGGTCATTTTGTATCCTTTCTTCATTCTCTTTCTTCTTTTAGGGTAATTCCAATGCCCTTAATTCATTTTCCTTAGAATAAATTTTGTTTATTTTCATTTTAATTTTTTTTAATAACACGACTTTCACAATTATATCTTCCTTGGATTGAAATTTCTATTTTAAATAGTATTTAACCTTTTTCAGTTAATATGTTCATATGTCATTTATTATTGGTAAAAAAATGTCTGGCATGAAAAAATATGTCTAATTTTCTCGCTTGTGCTAATGTCTCATCTTGTTTTTTTGTTGTTGCTTAGTAAATTATTTGATCATTGGATTTTCTTTGTATAAGCGGCGACTGCTTGTTGTAATCACGTAACTGCTTAATTTGTGTCAGAGACATAAAATGGAATTATTATTTTTAATTCATTCGCTTAAATAATAATTATTATTTGCGCTATTTTACACTTGTTTTGCACAACATGGAAGGGTGGAAGTTTTGTTATATTATGTGCAATTTATCAATATATTATAATTTCCGCATATAAGAGAAGAGTTTGATAATAAGTATTTATAATGTGCTCATGTTAGGCATAGTTGTGTAATATAAATTTTCTTATAAAATTTCTTGTTATTCTTGTTAGGACTAAATCTCTCCCATAAGTCATTCTTTCTTAGAAATAAATGTGTTCTTCCTTATCTGAATTTGTACTAAAAGCTAAATGCTATTTATTTCAAAAAAAAATTGTCCATTTTTATTATTTCATCATTTTCTTTCTTCTTTTAGGTAATACCAATGGCCTTAATTTGTTCTTCCTTAGAATAAATGTCGCTTTATTTTCATTTTTGTTTCAGGTAACACCACTTAGCTTGACTTTGATAATTTTTTCTTCCTTAGAAAGAAATGTGTTCCTCTTTCTTTTAACTTTTTGTTATTCTTTGAGGTACGATATGGACATGTCTGCTTCCGATATGACCAAAGAGATTACATGCATACATATAGGTGCATAGAAAAAAAGACTGAAAATTACATAAAATTCAGGCATCTGACATATAGGTGCTCCTTTTAGTTTTTGTGTTTAGTTAGTGTAGATGCAGCTCCGTCCTCCGGGATACAATTTGAAAGGATGGTGTCACATAAGGTAAGTCAACTGTTATGTTTTGAGGAACATCAGCTACAGACGAGTGTGTACTACTCTTCATATTATTTATACTCTAGTACATACGCACCGTTTGTCTACCTCTTCGGCACCGTCTGTAGCGCTGCAGCATAGGTAGTCTGGGAACACGAACTTTGAACAAATGCACATGGGCAATTAAGAGCCCCCAGCCCTAGTATGCGTTGAGATTTGAACTTCTTCACTTCTAGAAATCACCTGCTCAGCATTATACGTTATTTTACTATAACCTACGGTACCCCCTCCTTCCCTCCCTCATCGTGATCCCCATTCTTACTTGGTTCGTAGTGGGAAGTGGGAACAAGAGCGTGCCATGCACCACTCGAGCTCGACTCCCCTCTCCCGTTGACGACGTTCGCCACATGATGGTTAAACCATCGCCGATGGAAGGTGCGTGCAACGCGCGGCGCCGGACAGCTTCTGTGGCTAGCGACAGCATAGCAGTGATGGCGGAGCAGCACGACGGCAAGCCGGCCAACGGCGTGCGCTGGCGGCCGCACTACGGCTGCCCGGCAGCGGGAAGCACCACCATCCCCCTCGTGTTCCTTCTCTTGCTCACCGGCGCGCTGCTCCTCATCCTCGGCCCGACCGACTCCATCCTCACCCTCCCCAGCCTCCGCGTCGTGTTCAGCAACCCCATCCACATTGCCACCGCAGCTCCGCCAGCGGTGCCGCCCGCAGCCGCCAACGTGAGCGACGAAGACATCGGCCTCCCGCCGCCCCGGCAGCTCACGGACCTGCCCTACTCGCTGGGCCGCACCATCCTGGACTACGACGCGCGCCGGTCCGCGTGGCTCGCCGCGCACCCGGAGTTCCCCGCGCGCGTGCCGCCCGCGGGCCGGCCGCGGGTGCTGGTGGTGACCGGGTCCGCGCCGGCACGGTGCCCCGACCCGGACGGCGACCACCTGCTGCTGCGCGCGTTCAAGAACAAGGCGGACTACTGCCGCGTCCACGGCCTGGAGGTGTACTACAACACGGCGTTCCTGGACGCGGAGATGACCGGGTTCTGGGCGAAGCTGCCGCTGCTGCGGTCGCTGATGATGGCGCACCCGGAGGTGGAGCTCCTGTGGTGGGTGGACTCGGACGCGGTGTTCACGGACATGCGGTTCGAGCTGCCGTGGGAGCGCTACGCGGCGCACAACCTGGTGCTCCACGGCTGGGAGGCCAAGGTGTACGAGGAGAAGAGCTGGGTGGGCGTCAACACCGGCAGCATCCTCATCCGCAACTGCCAGTGGTCGCTCGACCTCCTCCACGCGATGGCACCCATGGGGCCCCGCGGCCCCGTGCGCGACAGCTACGGCGAGCTCTTCGCCAGGGAGCTCTCCGGCCGCCCGCCGTTCGAGGCCGACGACCAGTCGGCGCTCATCTACCTGCTCGTCACGCAGCGGGAGAGGTGGGGGGACAAGGTCTTCTTCGAGAACTCGTACGAGCTCAACGGCTTCTGGGAGCTCATCGTGGACAGGTACGAGGAGCTGCGGCGGGAGGGCGCCTGGCCGCTCGTGACGCACTTCGTCGGGTGCAAGCCGTGCCGGCGGTACGCCGACAGCTATCCGGCGGACCGCTGCCGCCTCGGGATGGAGCGCGCCTTCAACTTCGCCGACGACCAGATACTGAGGCTGTACGGGTTCGGCCACGAGTCGCTCAACGGCACCGCCGTGCAGCGCGTCAGGAATGAGACCGGCGGGCCGCTGGACGCGGAAGACGAGGAGCTCGGTCGGCTGTTGCACCCCACGTTCAGGGCAACTTAGACGACGACTTAGCCTGGAATCGACTCTTGTTTTGTCGTGGCTGGCTTCTTCTTTTCCCATGTTGTTTTCAGTCTGATGTTTAGTTTATAATAGAGAACTCAATAGTACTAGGACTCGAGTCGAGTCCAGGGATTTTGCCTTCTCTTTATCGATGATTTACCCGGTCTACTATACAAACCCAGTGATCTGGTAGGGCATTTCCTTTACCATAATTTACACGTTAGCATTTGCTTTCTCTAACAAGGCTCTCAAGTCTCAAGTTCTTATTTTCTGTTCGTCCAATAGGATCCCATCTCTCTTGACGGCAAACAAGGGTCAAATGGTCAGGATTTCAATTTGCATCAATAAACCGGGGATCGGATCAGATATAGTTTCAAAATGTTGGGCCACACAAGAAATCCCTCCCAACCTGCCAACTATTTTGGTTCATTCCTCTAACAAAAACATGCTTCTGCGACGCAAACGGAGAATCATCTGACGGGATGAGTGCAAAAATTCTGCTAAAAGGGAAGAATGCCAACCCCGCACAGCGCACCTCCCACTATAGTGATAGAATCTTGTCTTGGATCCATTCAGATAGCTTGCGGATCTTTTTGGTCATTTCGCCGCTCTTGGAAAAATAAGACTTGGCATTGGCAAGCATCACAGTGGCATCATGTTTGACAGCCTCCGGAGTTCTGTAGTAATCGCTCTGTAGTCTTGCTCTGATCACCTCAATGGAGAATTGGACAGGGAACCTAGAACGCAAGTTGTACAGAGAAAAATCTTTTAAGACAGGTGCTCCTTCATCATAAATAAAAACGATACGCTTCCAGAGTATGCATTGGTTGAATCTTTTTTAACCTTGTTAATGAAAATCATCAAATCTGCATTTTAACAAATATGGCCTCATAACTGAAATGGAAAAGGGGCCTTGTAGGGGTACAGCCATATATACCCAAAAACCTTGTCAAACACGCATTTATTTGACGAGATTTGGAAAATGGGCCTTGTATCAATTAGCGAATTTATGTTAGATGCTCGCTACGAGATTTGCCAACAAAAAAGGCAGTTTTGTAAAGAGGTTGGTTGCTATTATTTTCTAAAAAGTATATGTCACCTACAAATCATGAATAAAGAATCCACATTTTATGTTCCATATATCTTTAGTTCGTTAAACCTTCAAACAAACACAGGCGTGTTAACCTCCCAGAAATAAGGTATTTTATGTTCCATATATCTTTAGTTTGTTAAACCTTAAAACAAACATAGGCATGTTAACCTCCAACGGAAATAAGGTAAACTTTTTTACAAATACATGGTATACTGCATTATCTACAGATTATATGCCTCATGAGAATTATTTCACAGCAGTCATCATTCTCACTTTTGTTATAAATGAAACAAAAAACATATAGAAGCATCTGCACTGCATACTTTTATACAAGAATTACCTGTTTATGAAATCTGATTTTCCTGCAACAGTATCTAACTTCAGAACACCATAGCGATCCTGAAGACCCGTACAAAAATACGGTAAACAGTCAAAACAACAACCCAAGAGTAGCCAAAGGGTGTAAATTTTGAAAATAAAACTTCACCTGATTTCTGAGAGACTTTTCCTGTAAACCGGTCACTGCTGATAACAATTTGTTCCTGGTACTGGGATCGATATGTGGACGGTTCCATGGAACCAATGGGTTATTAGCATCATGCACCTCCCAGGGGCTATGCGGATGTTCAGAGCCATCAGTTTCATACTGTATGACATATTTCTCCCAAGGGCTCTCAGGAAAATCAGGTGACTTAGGTCTTATTTCCAATACTCATCCCTCCCACCAACTTCCTCCATCCTCTCCCTCATCCATCCACCAAACTTTGCACCTATCAGCGATGCTCCAGTTATACGTGGTAGTAGCTTCAAACCGTGTTCTTTCCACAAGAAAATCAGGGAACGTAACTAGCTCACGCAATGTGATTACAAACTCTTTGCCAAATCCGCTTGAAGTGTGATCAATGAATTTAATAGTTAATTCACAGCAGCTTTCCCCAGACCCTCTATCTGGCTTGTAATCAAGACCCTTAATTTTGCAAAGCTCGGCAGCTTTAAGGCCTCTGATCCGATTCAATGGGCAATTATCCGATGATTGCACTTTATAAACATATTCTTCATGGCCCTAAAAATAACAAGCGCACAGAAAGTATGATAAGAGGCGCTTCATAAATACTATTTTACGAGTCACAATGGTATATATGCTCGTATTTAACCTACGCACGATTTTCCCACCATCAACTAGTATACCTTACAACTGGGCACCAAAATCATTTCCGTACTTTATACACACAATGCAGCGAAAATAAATAAATACCTGTCGCAAGTACATAACCTCATCGCCAAGTTGAGGAATATAACGGTAGATATCTTCATGCTCTAGCAACATCAACCACGGCCTCGATACTTGGTGCTTTTTCTCCAATAGATGTGTATCAGGAAAGTTGCAACTCTCTCCTTTGTTCATACAAGACTTTATACCAGCATTCTTTGATGTTGATCCCCACATTACTTCACGCACATTTGCAACAATTCGTCTCCCACTAATTGCTGCTTCGAGGGAAGAACTTTGCACATGAGAGATTGCATCCCTTTCTCTACCATAATCAGTGTATGCACATGACCTCCTTTCGTTTCTTCGTAAACTACCAGTAAGTGCAACAGGACTGCAGTCTAGAGGTTGATGCCCACCATCATCATTGGAAACAGAAGTACTATGTCCATTTCCAAAGGCATCCGAACCCAATCTTTTCCTGTGCTTACTTGGCTCTGACCTTTTGCACACTGTGCCGTATGTGTTCGCAGATTCAAAGTCCTGGAAACGTCTGGACACACTAGTGAAGTCACTACTCCTATGTTGACTGGTGGCAGAAACCTCATCATGCTGCATGGAAACTTTAACATGGTTGATGTCACTCCCTACTGCACTAGTCTTCGATATGTCTGATGAACTTGCTCCATCTGCAAAGCCTCTTGGTCTGGACAACTTCAGTTTAAAGGATATAGACCGAGTGCTGTGGAACTGCTGACCGTGTTCCCTGTTATTTTCTTCCTCTAGATGAGTATTCTTGTTGTCAGTTATCCATTCTTTACCAGGCAAATTACCTTCACGATAATCATCAGTATTGTGGTTTTCATGGATGCTATCCAGATAAATTGCACGTTGTCTTTTCTGTACATTCTGCTCAACCCTTTGTTGGACGCCATTATCATATTGATTAGGTGTTTTCTGACAACCAGACCCATAAACGTCATGTGAAAGTGCATTATTTGAAGAGACCCACATGTCTCCTGAAGAAGAGTCCCCGAACTTGCAATGCTTTGAAGGTCGCAGCTTAAGCTCACCCCCTTTGATTGTGTCATTACTGTGAGCAGTACCCGCGTCATGTAGAACAGAGACCAGAGGTGATTCAGACTTGCAAGCAGAGGAGTTTCCAGGCTCAAAAGCTAGTTCCAGCTCAGCGTCTTTGTATCTGGCTGCTGGAAGTGACAGCACTGCATAATGAGGTGGGAGTTCTGGATTTGCACTTTCTGAAGGAAACTGAACTTTTAGATCACGGCATGGTATCCTCAGAATCAGTTTTCTACTATTTGCAGAATTTTTTCCCTTGGTTTCAGTGAACTGAGAAGGGGTAACATATTCGGAATCATATTGGTTGGTCTCTCTACCAAGTCTTGGCAGGCCATGCCACGCTGACTGCTCAGCTTCAGTGCTTTCTGTGTTCAGTTCGTTGTCTGAAAGACTGCTCGCTGATCCATCTTCCTCTTCTGTTGAAGTTTCAATCTTCGAGAAAAAACTGTGTGTGCTGTGAGTAGCACGTCTTTGAGGTCGCAATCTCCTAGATTTAGGAGATATTTTCCTTTTGGTAGCACGGCCAGTCTTAGACTTCCTACCTCTATGTGGCCTTGACGGTGTAGCCACACCATGCCCATCCAAATTTCTTTTCTTAACTCGCCGATCAGATGAAGTAACAAAATCAGCCTGTAGAAGACGTAATAAAAGGAAAATAAGTTGAAAAGTTAGAAACCGACATAAAGGAAATGGAATGATCTTAATGTCGCCTCTTACATCAGATCTTTTCTTCTTTCTTCTAGATCTGCGGAGATTAGCAGTACTGTTAAGATTAGATCCATCAATCTCTGCACTTGAGTATGAAGCACCAGAAGCATGACCACCCCAAATCTCCTGTTCTCCTTCACTAGAATAGTCATCCATGCCATTGTACTCGGAATCAGTATCATCAGAGATCGCTTCATTTTCTGGTTCAAGCTCGATGAAGTCTGTTATCTCTGGAAGTGGTTCCCACCTATCTGGATCAATAACTGAGATGATTTGGTACTCGCCAGTGGTTGCATGGTAAGTGGGCCCAACAGCAAAATTTACCGAGGGAGGTCGCCATTCAATACCCAGGGTACCTAACCTGTGTTTCTGGTACATGCTCTGAAAAGGCTCTGGGTAAGGTATCATACCTTCAATTGGCAATTAGCAACTAACAATTATAATCATGTGCGACCAATAAATTACTAAATTATACCTTGGTTAGAAAGATAGAGAAGTTGCATACCCGAGTCGCACAAAAGGTCTTGAATATTTCTCCTATAAGGTGCAAGTTGTGTTTCCTGGGTACAGTAAGAAAAGGCATCATAAAGAAAACTTGATAGCTCATAATGCACTTTGTGAAGAGAAAAAAACAGTTCCACACAGGCAAGAATGATCAGGAACAGGGTTCAATATCCCTTTCTTGGGAAATACCGGACCCAGCAGGCGTCCAGTAGTTTTTCAAACCTGGAGTTCTGTGTTTTATCATGTTTTAAGATTCCTTAGTCTTGCAATGCTAACTTGTTTGTTGGCTTGAATAAGCACCAGAAATAAATAAAAAAGGAATAGTTACTGAAACAAATTACACCCTCTGTATGACTTCTAATGAGATGGTACGAGTAGCACCACACAAACGTTTGATATATAAAACATATTATATATTACAGCTACTAAGAAAACACATTAAGAGGTGATCGGATGATTGTGGTACAGGATGCTTGTAACTTATAAAGTTATAACATACTGTAGTAGGGAATAACAAAACATCAATGTTGTGCACTTTCAAGACTGCCATCAAAGTCAAACTTCCTGCCAATCAGCAGAGTGGTCCTCGCTCGATTTGACAGCACATAATCCACCTTACTTAGCTGCTGAGCTAGCAACACTCCATAAGTAGACTGAAATGGCGGTAGTACGTGGCATTCTTTATAAATACGTTGGCAGCGAAAAACGACTAACGGATAGCTAGTTCAAATCATCTGACATACTACCTTTGTAAACAAATGTAGTGACCTAAAACGTCTTATATTTGTTTACAGAGGGAGTATATTACTTCACCAACCAGTAAAACATATACCATCACAAAAGCAAGTCTAGGACTTCTCTTGAAAACAGTACTTTTTTAGACAAAAAACAATACATGATACCTATACAATTTCGCTTGTTTAACAAATATTCAGAAAATATCAAAATGAAAAGTTCCACTAAAACGGATTTTGAAACAGTTCACACGATGAATCTGATGGTAGAGTTAGTTGCAGAAAATGAATATAACGACATTATACAACTCAATCGGCTAATGCAAATGCAAAAAACAGATAGCTCATATCCTCAGACGAACCTGATCAATAGCACTTCCATTTGTATCATGAACAAGGGGCCTGTAGTCTCCAAGAAAGAACTGTTTGAAAACATGAATAGTCAGCATCGATGATTGCATACAAGGAGGGATATTTCCAAAACAGGAGGATTATCCAGCGCAAACATATCTAGGTAGAGTCATGCAAACTCTCAAAGCGCCACATGGATGAATAATTCTGTGACTAAGCACCAAGGCCCTGACAGATTAGAAAGTTATACATGATCAAACTGAATTAGAATATCAACTGTGCCTCACCCAGCTGTACACATGATAATGGAGATAATGGCAGTTTGCATGACTGCACCCAACATTGGTTTGCACTAGGCATTCCCCCAATAATTTGGTAGTTCAGTAACAATTCATATACCTGATCATATTTCGCATCCTTTTGGGACTTGCCCTGCCCTGTACCAATAATGAATATTTGCCCAATTTCATCGGTGAGGACAAGTGATGTTCCATCCCTAAATGTCCATTCAGCAACACGTCAAGACATCACGACAGACAAATAAACTCAGATTCATCTGCAATCTATGGTAACTGGTCAAATGGCAAAATTTTCATTTTTGGCAATGATACATCCCAACATTACAGAGAAATAAGTAACGCTGTCAGTTGAAGTCATATTAGTTTGGCTGCACTATAACAGAAAACTAGAACACTAAGGATCATCTACATTTCGACCAGGATAGTTGCCATGCTGTAGCCTAAACAGTCAGCACATCATGGAAGCTCGCCTCACCTTTATGAACAAGGCGAGCACCCAGAAATTCTGGCATCCAAGTAGAGAGAGAAACCTAGCTGCCATCGACAGATAAGTGCACTTTTCTCCCTGGTCAACCAGATTTCACCATCAAGTCATCCGTGAAACAAAAACAGAAAAAGTCAAGAAATAAAGCAGAAAAGGGAGGGATCACTTCTGAACAGAACTTAAAAAAAAAAGCACACCACAATATATTCTCAAAAGTTTTACTATGGAATATCCCAACCTTCCTAAGATTAATGGAACATCCTTAAAATTTATAAGTAGTCCCTGGGTTTTTTCCTGCTATTTTTCTTCATTGTTCTAAACATTTTATGGAGTATCATCTCAATGCAGGCGCATTGTTACAAAAGAAATACAAATAAAATGTACATTTGCTTAAGGGCCAAAACAAAAATTCATGTTGTCACGAATGTGAAGAAATTATAGTGACACTTACGGAGAGAACTTGCCGTCAACAAGCTTATAGTGGCCAGTTTCGTAGATCTGTACAGGCTTTCCTTCCCATATCTGGATACAGAAATAGCGTATTTTCAGGAATGAAGATAGTGACCAAGATTAAAGATGTCTAGTTGGAACTTACATCCCAGATTATTGTCTTTCCATCATACCCAGCACTCATACCTATACGGGGGTTGAACGGATGCACATCAAGAACAAATGTCTGTTGATAATGAATGTGAGCAAATTTAACAAGAGGACATTTGTTTATACAAGGGTCAACCTTTAAGAAAAAAGAAGTTGAATAACATAGTGCAGATGAATTATGAATGAGAATGGAAATCAAGATGTTGCGATCAAACAAAGCTTCAGGTGCTTGATCATTTAAACCAGTTCAATACATGCAAAAATTAGAAATGCATATAGAACTCATGAATCAAGATTGACTATAGCATAGGACAAAGAATCATTAGTTCATTACACTATCACAAGAAAAAAGAGGTTACTAATGTGAAACAATTAAAGTTAAGCATATAGATCAAACTGTGCGAACATAATTGGCTGCCAATGCACTAAACTGTCCACGATTGGGCAACAAAATATATGTGAACTGAGGTCAAGGACAATACTGCTACTACTACTCACTTCAATTCTGAAACGGCAATAATTTTGCAACACACACTGCCATACTCTTAGAAATTTTATTTTATTTTGCTGAGATTAGCATCTCCTTTCATGTTCCATGTAATTATCATCTTTAATCCATGCTCTTTGACGGCATATTCACTAAGAAAATAAGAGTTGTTTCATAGTGTTTTCACTAGTGATATGATGAATAGCATGCCCGTGATGAGTTGCCAGCGACAAAGTTCACACATATGCACCTAACTGATAGGAAATTTCATGCACAATAAACCTGGGAATAGTTTGGATTGAAACCTTAGTTTCAGTGCGGTTTTCCTACAAAACTGTCTTTGGATTGGATTGAATGGGCTGAGCCCCTAACATAATCTGGTGTGATCTGGGTTTTGCGTATTACTGGATTAGTTTGGTTCGGTCTGGATACATACAAATTGGTTTCAGACTGTTTCAACCCATGGTCAAAACCAAATCCAGCGACCAAACTGTACGAGACCAGCGCTTCCACTCATGGCGGTCATCCACACGACCAGTCCTCAACGGCGCATCACCACAAGCTCTCTGTTGAGAAGAAGGCTACACAGGCAGAGAGAGAGTTCTCCATGGTGCTCTACGCACTAAATACGGTGACAAAATGATGGCAGCCGATCAGCCACAACCCCATCCGCGGCAAGAAGCCAAGAATGCGTACAGGAAATCAATTAGGAGAAGAAAAACAGAGCCGTGACTCCAGACATGCGGCAATGGCGTGCTATGGTTGCTCGACCATGGAGAAAAGAGGAGGATAAGAAATCACAGTCGGCGAGGAGGTGCTCCGGGAGCGACGGGAATATCCCTCTGTCACGACCCTGCACGCGCGACCATTAGACAACACCGGAAGGTGGGGTGACCGCAGCCGGCGGCGCGGTCACCCAGTCGCGCGGAGGCACAACACTAAGCGCAAGGCAAGGAGGTGGCCGCGAGCTAGTATTTTGGGATGGAGGCGCGCTTGTGCACGACGCAGGCCTAGCGCATGCCGCGGGTTCACTTTCGTCCCGGTGTTTGCACCGGGCAGAGGCGGAGGCTGCCGCGAGCGCGTCCCCGGCAGTCGAAGCCCTTGGCGTCTCGGCGCCAGCGTGGAGTGCGACGACAGCAGCGTCCATCCCGAAGCTCTAGGAGACGAGGTCCCGACGGCACCGCATGACCCAAAGGGCACTGCAACGATGGGACGTCGACGGAACGGATGCGCGACTATGGCAAGACAAGCAACTGCGGCGAGGTCAGCTACGCGACGCTTGACGTCACTAGCAGCGTGATGGCGCCTGAAATCGACTGGTTCTACTTCTACCTCTCTGGTGTTGCGCTCGCTGACTCCAGTAGAGGATTCTTACTAGAGTACCAGTCCGTTAGATAAGCATGTGCATATGGATTTGTCTATGGTTTGCATCTGTGGATTCAATCCAAAAATAGGAGACGGTTTGGATTGGTTTGAGTGAATAACTCATAGAGTTTGGTTTGATTTGGTTTGGATGATCGACATGCAGTCCTATAGTTTGGGTTGGATTTAGTTTGGATGTCAAACTATTCCCAGGTTTATGCACAAACTAAGTTTCAACATGCAATAACAAGTTGTTAACGAAATCCAAAAGTAACTCTAATGCTAGACTGCATGGCACATGCTTACTGATTCCTGATGGCTAATCAGTGAATGCACCAAGCTCCCATCAGAAGCATTCCAAACACAAATTCTGCAATCTTCAGAACATAAGACATGTTTAAGTGACATGAATACAAATGAGAACACTGAAAGATAAATTATCAATTATGTAACAACAAGATTGAATTTCTTCATGCTAGGAATACTAGGAACCTTAAATGGTAATACATGCAAATATAAGGAAAGGGTTCAGTCACAGTAAAAATATATAAAGCAGTAGACCAAAGATACCCATGATAGCAGCAAGCACAAAGCGGTTGTCCAAACTCCAAACAATCATATTCACACCACGAGGAGTTGGATTGTATCTTTGACGTGGACCACCGCGAAGTGGTTGAGGAGCCATTGGGGGTGGAGGAACCTTGAGATGGTAAGCGCGTGTCCAGCGTCCAATCTTTCCCTGGGTTAGTGCAGGAAACAAATTGTGCAAAAAGTTACAAATTCTGCCTAAGGAAACTATAACACCAAATGCCAACTACATTCACCAGCACACACGCTAATACGACTGACCAGTTAGCGAACAAGCATTAACTATTACACAGGGCACACTATTAAACTGGCTGATGTGGCAAGTTGCTTTTCAGCCAGCTCTTACTACACACCTCTAGTGATAACACACGTAATACAATGGGAAAATACAAAATATATCAGAAAATAAATATGAATGGTATTAAGGAGACAATACAGATTACTGTAGCAGCAGCCGAAATCAGCAGTAATGCAAATCGCCGTAAACATAATTAGTGAAACAATGTTTGTCAGGAGCAAAATTGGAGTTTTAGGTCCCATTAACTTACATGTGATCTCCGAGACCGCGGAACCCATATAATTGCGCTGCCATCACGGGAGCAGGTAACAATATTATGTGTGAACCTGGCAAAAGGAGACACTCAGATGATGTAGAACTGAAGCCAACAATGAACACCAGTTCAACATGAGGTTAAAGATGAATGAAGTACAGAAACTAGTAAGAACAGGTAAGACAGGAGGTGAATAAACTCAAGGATTACATAAGAACATGTGAATGACCATTCCATAAGTACAAAATATACTGACCATGAATTTCTTAGCTTAAGGTTATTTTCTTCCTTACTGGTGTGACTGCTGTCAGACGAAAAGGATCTTGATACAATACATCCACTAAACTGCACGTAGTTTACATCATTTTCATGACCTGATAATATGTCCATCTCATGATTCGGTTGGTCATGTTCGTCAGAACAACTCTTGCAAGCACTCCACACCTGAAATCAACACTTCTGATGAGAAAAGGCACTTCACCTTTTCGTAGTAAAATCAGAACCTCACAAGTGGCAGTAGATAACAAGAAAACGCACCCTCGCATAAGTGTCTGAACTGCCAGTAACAAACACAGTTCCATTAGCATTGAATGAACAACATAAGATTTGGTGATTTGTTGGTTGAACTTGAACAGCACTGGAAGATGCATCACCACTCTTCCCTGGAATCAACAGCATGTGGTTACAGCAAATAAATGTAAGCGTTACCCACACACACGCAATAGACATGCTTTAATGAACTAACCAGCGGCAACATCTGAAGGTTTTGGTATATATATTCGTGGAGATTGTTGAGAATGTCTAGCATCCCAAATCCTGCATGTCCCATCATCAGATGATCTGCTCATCAATATGATGTGACAGTTAGGGAGAGCAAATAACTTACAAAGTTATAATAGGATGCCAAAAATGCTATAACAATTGTAAAAATACATACAGCAAACAAATGATGAGGTTTTATCCCAAGAACATTCAAAAAAAACATACATCTGACAGTATGCATAAGCAAATAAACGAAATATGAAAATCTGAGCACAATGCAAGGATCTACCATATGAAAACGGAAGGATGCACAGATAATACATGATACACAACAAATGTACCATTCCTATTACTTCAGGATATGGCGGAACTGCGGTAGCAGTGATATAACTTACATAAGTTTGGTGACTAGATGCTCTCAGAGTATAAAAAATGTAAAGGGCTGTTTGGATTGTGACTATGTTTACCATATATGGCCACATTATTTTTGCCATACTTGCCATACTTGCCTAACTTGAGTTGCTCAAATTGTTAGCCACACTTTGGCTTGCCTAAGGGAATCTTGCCACACTTTTTGTGTCTATGACATGTGGGGTTCACTTCTCATAAAAAAATCTTGCCTTAGGTGTGGCTAGAACCAAACACCCATCTAACTTGGTCAAACTTGCCTAAGGTGAGGTGTGGCAAAATATGGCAAGATGTGGCTAGAAATCAAACAAACGAAAATGAACAAAAACTGTTCGAGAAAAAAATGAACAAAACATTCATGATTTTTTCCAAGATTGGTTCGGGTTTCTCTAACTTGGACACACCTAATTCGTAATTAATCCTTGTCTTGTTTGCTTGATCAAACTGCGAGCGTGGAACTTCACGAGATGAAATAGGGAAAGACAGAACTTAAAAGGATAACTGAGGTAGCTTTAAACTGTGTGCAATTAAGCATTTCCTTCACTGAAACTAAAGCAGATTGGACATGACTTCTACTAGAGACTTGTACCAGTTCCTTTTTATCATTTTGTACAGCTGCTGCCGTCAGTTAGTACATATAATCATGAATTAAATAACTACAAAGACTATACTATCAGGAATAAGAAAAGGAAACACTCACGACAATAGCTGGAAAGCAGCACCTGGCCTTGGACTAAATGCAATAGTTGTTACAACCCCAGTATGGCCCTTCAACACTGACATTGGCATGCCGTCAGGTATGCGCCACTGCTTAGTAACCAAATGCATTAGACGTATAGAAGGTAGAAAGAGAACTGTCGTAATGTTCTAGGTGGTACAGAAACTAGCAATCTTACCACTCTAATAATGAAATCATTGGAGGAAGATGCTACCACAGCATTATTGGAACTCACAGCGAGGTCAGTAATATCACCCTTAATTTAGAAGATGAAAGGTGATTTAATGGAAGGTTGTGAATATTTATGTGTTGCATTGCAATAAGCAAAGCTTACTTCATGGCCTCGGCAACTAGCCAGACAAAATGCTGTTTCCATCGCCCAAATTTTGACAAGGCGGTCATCAGAACCAGTAATAACATAACGTCCTGAGCGGTCAAAAGTAGCTGCAGAAACAGGAACAGTAAAAACATTACAGCAGGTAAAATGGAAAATGTACAGATGGATAACTATGATGATTTGGAGTTTTGGACAACAACCAAACAGCTCATTATGAAAACAGTAAAATCTTTAGAAACAGAACAAGTGGCATGCATTTGGTAAACTTTCCAGTTAATATCACCAAATAATTTCATGGTGAACCCTAACACATATAGATCCACTGTAGGAACCTCCTGAAACTTAAATAGGTCTTAACATTCAATTAGCACAAGTATCAACAGGACTCCAAACATAGAGTAAAATTTGGCTCCTGGATATTTTACTTGGATGCCAGTTGCTAAACCCACCAAGTAGTCACGATTTAGCTCGGGGACACAACAACACTGGTGTCCAGATGAAGCACACTACACTATTTAGAATTTTGCAAGTGAAGAGGGCTAAAAGATCATTTTTGCCCTCGGAACCAAACTTGACCCACCTGTCACTGTCAGTGCCCTCTAGCACATGGACACAACTCCCTCTACCACATGGACACAACTTGAGGATCCATGTAAAGCGTGTTTGTGAGACAACTGGAGAATCCATATAGAGTGTGTTTGTGTGGCATGTGAGGGGTCACTGACAGGTAGGCTTAGTTCGATTCTGAGGCTAAAATTAACTGTTTGAGCTACCACTGTCTCCTAAAATTCAACAATGTATTACTGCAATGGCCAGAGTGTGTTCCGCAAGACCGCAAAGTGATCAAAATTCTGTAGTGTCCCTGAGCCAAATCATGGTTGCGTTTGAGCAGGCATTACCCAAGTGGAGTGTCCAAGAAGCGATTTTGCCAATATTCGTATACTTTCCTTGAACATAACTAAATTCAGAAAACGGAGAAGTTCAACGAACCACAATACGCGGCATTCTGATGTCCCCTCAATTTCTTTATAATCTGCATCTTTTCAACAAGGGTAGATGGCTTTGCAATGGCATAGCATGATGCACGTACAGAAGGAGCTCGATGATTCTTAGTGAAACCACCAATCTCCCTCAAACTTAAACCATGAACTTGATCAGCATGTATGTGTGACCACCGGAGATACCTCGGCAGCCTGAGGGTTTCCTTATCTTGCCTGCACCTATCAGCTGAAGGATCCAAGTTTGCATCAGCACGTTAAAGTAATAACTGTTAGAAATATGCAACTTGTATTCCCATGAGGCCATAGGCCAGTATATATACATGTACAGGTGCAGGAAATATGCAGAAGGCCCCTTATACAATGGGGTAAATACAAAAGGCTACATGGCTATATAAATATACTCTAACAATACACTGAATTACACTGAACATAAAACTAACTACCCAAACTTCAAAACTGAAACACTAAGTTGCAACAAAAGATGTTTTAAATAGCTCAAGAAATGGGGAAAGAAATACTTTAAAGACTAGATTTCAGAATACATACATGCAAGAAGGGAAAAGGAGTTGGAGCCAAGAAGTGTTGGAAAATCAGCAGCATTTGGAGACACATCTCTAACCAAGCTGTCTGGGCAGCAGGAAGTCATCATCAGTTGCTTTAACAGCTTCACCAAGTGGTCTTTACCAATATGAGGGTATCTAAAAGCAGCATAAAACTAGTTAGCAAAAAACTTATTTGCATTTGATTGTTAAGAAAAAAGCAGACAGAAGTTTATTGTTGATAAGGCCATAAGACCATTTTAAATATGTCTGCTTACCCCTTTTGCTAATTATTATGTGATGTGCCTTTATAACATAATAACAGATTTCATAATCATTGGTTTCATCAGTTTTAGATTAGTCATTAGTCACACAAACACTAACTGAAGAACATCATTACCAAATCAGGAAGGGTGGAGGAAGTACGAGCTCCAGAAGACAAAACAAATAGAGTAATGTATGTGTACCTCTCAACTAGCTTTAGGTAACCCAAAGGGAGTGATACACCATCGTCATTTTCTTCGCCGCTATGAAAACCACCACGCGAATACCAAGCATGATATCTTCTAGGTAACAATTGATGCTCCAGAAGTTCATTGCACAGCTCTCCAGCGACCCGCTTAAATGGACCATGTGATAAAAAATGCAAAATTAGAAAGTAAAGTTCCCTCATATCAATATCAATAGGAGCCTCCGATGGAAAATCTGCTGGCATCACTTGATTCACAGAATCAATATCCTCAAGCATTTGGCTAGGAAAATCCAGGTGGACCATACTAATAGAGGTTGCATTAGCAGAAGGTTGATGCTTTCGAAAATCCATGTCTACAACACCACCTGCAGTTAAAAACATAAGCTTAAATACAAGAATACTGCTAGTTGATAAAGAGATATTGAGTTCTGGAAACCAGACAAGAGCTTAGCCAAGAGACAATGCAAAAACACAAGTAGAGAAGTCAAATATTGAATGGACATGAACGGTGCAGAATATTATACTCCCAAGTAATGGAGGATAATACATATTCCATAGTACAAGCACGCACATAGAGGAAAAATAATTTGGAGAACTAGCAGCAAGCTGGTAACCATGAGATGTGGAGAAAACAAATACTCCCTCCGTTCCTAATTATTTGTCATTTTAGAGATTTCAAATGGACTATCACATACGGATGTATATAGACATATTTTAGAGTGTAGATTCACTCATTTTGTTTCGTATGTAGTCACTTGTTGAAATCTCTAGAAAGACAAATATTTAGGAACGGAGGGAGTAGTTTTTAGGATGAATCTGAAATAACTTTTCAAGTGCAATTATATGAATGAACCATAGTTTAACAGAATTGCGGTACAACTGGTCCGTTACTGCATAAAAGGTTCGTCTGAATAATACCTTTTGACAACCATAGACACATCTGCAATGATGTGTGGCATTATAAAGACAGAACAACCATACATACAAGTGGAAGTTGAAAATCTAGTGCAAACAACAGCTAGGTTATCGACAATGCTATCAAGAACCTGGCCTCCACCATCAACCAACACACGACACATCACTTGATTTGCTAAAAGGTAACTTCATTTGCCAACAAATAGAAAACTCTACCAAAAGTTCATGACATGCAACTGATATAGCGGTATAGTACTAATGGAAGTTCTATACCATATACTATGTAGTCAAATGTGTAATGTAACTATTTGAATATATTCCTTTCAACCTTTGTCAGGACGTCTATATGTTTCCGATAAGTCAAAGTTCCATGTTACAATTGCACATCAGCAGATGGAACTTTGGATTTTACATAATCGTCCCTACAAACACCTATCTAATACTTGAAATTCACAAAGTACACAAACCAAGTAAGAGTTTTCTTTTACCTGCACCAAGTGAGATGTTAAGCAAGTAAACTACATATCTAGAGTGCGCAATCACCAAATACAACATAAACACAACCACCTCGCCTTGCATAGATCTTGTTTGAAATGCAAGCATCTCTATAAATTTACCTAAGGCACATGGCAGAGGTACTTACTATTCAACCTCTTCTGCTAACCAACCACTAAAACCTAGAACCTATAAGCAGGATATCTATAAGAAAAACAATCCGATACATATTTCTACCCTATATTTGCACCTCCCAGCTTCACAAACTGATCGAATCATGCAAAGCATCCATGACTACTACTCGCATTCGGTCAAAACTGATCTTTGCACTAAATACAACGATATTTTTTTATGGCAAACATTTAGCTTACCATCACTACAGCCCTAGAATTCACAGCATTCAAACTGAGCAGATACAATGCCAACAGCGCACAATCAAATACGTTCTACTAAAGCTCGTTATGCCACAAATCTCATCTACGAAAGCATCACAGGGGAAAACTCATATGAGGCTTAAGCCTACAAACCTAGCTGTAAAACCTGTGAAACTTTTGCAATTTTTTACAAATTAGAACTTCGAGACATTTCCTATGCTTGCCACAACTGATATTACTACAGCTTCTGCATGGCATTGAACACATCAATAAGCACAAATCTACCAATCTGGCTAAGAAATTCGCAAAGTCTGAACCACCACCGCGAAAACAGAAAGCACAATATGGTCATAATACGCGCCGGAAGGGGGCTGGTGAGAGATCCACCTACTATACTCAGCAGTGCATTGTTCACAAATGTGAAGCAATCAAGTAACCGATAAATGTAACAATTAATCAGGAGATTCATTGATAAACACTGACCAGTGGCGGAAAGCAAGTGATTAAGTGACCAGTGTTCTGTAATTGCCTTCCGTTGACGCACGGCTGCACGGCACCGCCGCCTAATGCGCCGCTGCGGCCCAATCCCTCCTCCAGCCGCACGCCAGTTGACTGCCGCGGCTGACCACTGCTCGCTGCCCCTCCTCCAGCAGATTCCTTCGCCCGCGGCGTGCCGGAGCGAACCGGCCGACGAGCCGCTTCCTTCGCCCGCTGCCGAGAGCTCCCTGCACCCCGCTTGCTTCGCCCGCTGCCGAGAGCTCCCTGCACCCCGCTTGCTTCGCCCGCTCCCGAGAGCAGCCGCCCTCCCACAGACCACCTCCCCGGACACCCTAACGCAGCTTGGGCTCCGGCCACTCTCGCTTTTCTCAGTGTTGTCTCCCGCTGCATTCGATAGACTGAATCAGTCTGGTCGAGCCAGCCAGTAGCGACCGAGGGGGGCATAATCGTCAAACGAATAACCAGACGTTCCCCATGCGTTGTCGTGGAAACTAATTGCATTATGTTTTAGTGAGATTTGATTTTATGAAACATAAATATTTTGACTAATATTATAAGAACTGAAATTATATGTATGATTTGTTACTAGCAAAAATGACCGTGTGTTGCAATGGGATAAAAATTTACAAATAAATTATTCCCAACACGACGAAAAATTATGCTTTCAACCATACAGGTTTTGCAAAACCGTTAAATATATATGCAGTTTGGTTTGCAGCCTTCCGAGTTTCATTCTCGTCTTCATTGTTTTAGATGCAATACATCCATGATGGTGTTGTCTATGGGGAGGAGCCCATAGAAGTAATGTTAATGATCGACACTCGATTTGTGATGACGGTGATAGAGCTTCGTAGACCAGACTAACTTGAGGCTCACTGGTCTAAACTCATATGGATGAGGTTAACAAAGTGACAAAAAAGTTTACATAGGACTGACATTTCAATGCCCGCGCCGAGGTGATGCTGCATTATGCAACATCCAGTTCACATCTATGGCTAGCATGGAGCTATTTTTTTTAAAATAATACATTTTTTATTAATTTATAAAAATAATACACGGTTTAGATATATTTCACAAATAATAGGGCGTCATCTTCGGGCAAGACAATTGGAACTAATCGTCTTACTGGTAGATGATTAGTGTCTAGTCGTCCTCGCTGAACAAGGGCTTCTGGTCATCCTCCCCGAAGATGATTAGCTCCAGTCATCCTCCCTGGAGATGATTGGAACATAACTGTGTTCCTGGGACATATCTTCGAGAATCGAAGAGACGAGTGTGAGCCACCGCCCCCCCCCCCCTCGATAGCAATCCAGTGATCCAACCAAGGACATATCTTCGGAATATGTACATCTATGATGGGGGCAAAGGCAGAGGTTGGTAGTTTTGCGGGCGACAGAGTCAAACCTAAGTATAGTAGACGAAAGGATTCATGTTAGCATGCCACAGTCGTGGCAATTAGCAAGGTCAATGCATGTTCTGAGTGGATTGGAAGACATGCAGTTTTACGGAAGTTGATTGAGAGGACAGTTATGAGGGCAAACTCATCAAGGAACACTTTAGGGTGAGTGCGGCAACAATGAGTGTATCATTCACGTATTGTATGGTGAGCCGAGGTTTTGCAGCGGTGTTTGACAAAATATTTGAGGTACGAAATCTTATTCCACTATACATTGCAGCTGGGTGGCAACAATAATGAAAAGATGGCGGGAACAGAAGGGATGGTGGGAAAGAAGTTGGCGGAAACATAAGGGTTGGCGGGAAAGACGATGGCGGGAACAGAAGGGTTGGCGGGTGTCGGTGTCAAAACCGGCGGATCTCGGGTAGGGGGTCCTGAACTGTGCGTCTAGGCCGGATGGTAACAGGAGGCAGGGGACTCGATGTTTTACCCAGGTTCGGGCCCTCTTGATGGAGGTAAAACCCTACGTCCTGCTTGATTGATATTGATGATATGGGTAGTACAAGAGTAGATCTACCGCGAGATCAGAGAGGCTAAACCCTAGAAGCTAGCCTATGGTATGATTGTTGTTCGTCCTACGGACTAAAACTCTCCGGTTTATATAGACACCGGAGAGGGCTAGGGTTACACAGAGTCGGTTACAATGGTAGGAGATCTACATATCCGTATCGCCAAGCTTGCCTTCCACGCCAAGGAAAGTCCCTTCCGGACATGGGACAAAGTCTTCAATCTTGTATCTTCATAGTCCAGGAGTCCGGCCAAAGGTATAGTCCAGCCATCCGGACACCCCCTAATCCAGGACTCCCTCAGTAGCCCCTGAACCAGGCTTCAATGACGACGAGTCCGGCGCGCAGATTGTCTTCGGCATTGCAAGGCGGGTTCCTCCTCAAAGTACTTCATAGAAGATTTTGAACACAAAGGTAGTGTCCGGCTCTGCAAAATAAGTTTCCACATATTGCCATAGAGAGAATAATATTTACACAAATCTAATCTGCTGACGTATTCCGTAGTGTGACATCACACCACGGCCAAGTCTTTATTTGAATCGTTTTACTGTCCCACCTCAGCGCGTTTAGCGAGGCGGTTTCCTTGGCACGTCTTGTTAAAGCAGAGATCGTGTCCCCTTATTCTGGGATTCTCATCAATACGGGTGTGGGTAACCCAACCGTACCCGTTGGTATATTTTCTCGATCAAAGGCGAGTCCCAAACGGTCACGGGGAAGGCCCTTGGTATTCAACCTCTTATAAAGAGACCAAGGCCTTACTCCTTTCTTTCAATCTCAAACGAGTTCGCCCTTCGCCTCGAGTTCCAACACCCAAGGCTCCAGATTTCAGGCGCTTCAGACCTTCGACAATGTCCGGTTCCGACCTTCGAGGCCGATGGATGCCCTCCTCCGTCACGGAGGAGGACGTGCTGAAGTTGAGAGAGGCTAGGTTCTTGATCGACGAAATCTCGCATAGGCTGCCTGCCCAAGGGCAGGTCATTCCCACTCCCAAGCCCGGTGAGAGTGTGGTGTTCATGTCTCACTTCCTTCGGGGGCTAGGCTTCCCGACGGATCCCTTCGTGAGGGGGCTCATGTATTTTTATGGGCTGAAATTTCATGACTTAGCCCCGGAGTCCATCCTCCATATTTCCTCATTCATCGTCGTGTGTGAAGCCTTCCTCCGTCTCACTCCTCAGTTTGGACTATGGCTCAAGACCTTCAAAGTAGAGCCGAAGATGATTGAGGGACGGCACGCGGAGTGCGGAGGTGCTTTTATAAGCAAGAATGCTGGTACTCCATGGCCCGAGGGCTCTTTTCAAGAGGGGTCCAGCTTATGGCAACGAGAGTGGTTTTATATTACCGCTCCCAGGGCCCCTAAGTGGGTGGCGCCACCTGCCTTTCGCTCGGGTCCCCCGCCACGACTGGCGTCATGGGTCAATACAGGGCCGCATCCGAGATCTCCTAGAAAGAGACATCAGTCTGGTCATGGTGACGCAGGTTATGTTAATTCGCCGAGTTCTGCCCTGCAAACGTCGCCCCCTCCGCCTGTGGGAGTTCAACCCGGAGGGACCACGAGTTCTCCAACATTTTCTTGGCATGACGCCCGTGGAGATGTACAAATTGTTCTTCGGACCACAAGCAGTGTGTCCGGATTCTACGGAGGACGCAGGTCTGAGCTGCAATCGTCCGGATACTCAAGTAAGTAGCCTTGTGCCCGGACTCGCTATCCGTATATTTATCATAAAATTGCCCCTAAAAGAGTTGTCCTTTAAACAGGAGTGGATAGCGAAAGCAAAGTTAATCAGGTGTCCGGCCCCCCTCCCCGAGACCACGCCGGGTCCCGTGCTAGTCAGGATGTTGGAGGTTGTGCCTTCAAAGAGAAGTGAGGTAGGGGACGAGGAAGCTACAGCCTCCTCGAAGGAGGTTGTCCGGAAGGGAGGAATCGAAAATTCCTCTCCTCAGGGGAAGAAGAGGACCGCCTATGAAGACCCGGAGACCATGGCCTTAAAGCGGGGGAAGAAATCTTTGCCAGAGGGTCCTGTGCTGGGGGATACTTCGGTCGAATTATGCCCTCAAGGGGATCAGCCCTCCACCGAGCCGTAAGTAGAGAGGAGTTTTCTTTTTAAGAGACAAGAGAAATCTCTGCTTTATATCTGAGGAAAGTAATCGAAAATTTACCTTGTAGCTCGGACCTTAGCCCTTCTCAGCAAAGCTCGTCTTCGGGGGATCTTCTCCCGGAGATGATGGAGAGCGGAACGCCTTCCCCTGCCGTACCGCCTTGCGAGGCGGGCGACCCTGAGGTATCGTCACGGAGGGTTTCTCTGAATCCGGCGGGGCCGGAAGGTAGTCATATGGCCCCCCAAAGCCCTCCGCATCCGGCCTTCGAAAAGAGCCATCGGACGAGTTCGGCGCCATCTGGTGCGCGGTCGGAGGAGCTGAAGGATCTTCTAGGGCGAGCATCTATCTCAGAGGAGCACCGTGCATTGATGGGTACGGTGATTGAGAGGATTTCATCCGCAGAGAGTGGATTGCACGAGGCCGTCAGGAGTTTACTGACAGGTTTTGAGGTATGCGAAATAATGTACCCTTTTTGGACAGTTGCGCATAAATAAGATGCGCCCTATGTAGATAGTAGCCCCTGAGACTCTGTATGTTGTCAAAAGTGACGGTGCACAGAGGATCATAATCCCAGGTCTAATATGCCGCCTTTATACGTAGGTGGTGAAGTGTCCGGTGGCCAGCCGGACTGATGGATTTGCCGAGCTAAAGCGGCAACTTGACGTGGCAGATGCCGACATTGCGCTTGTCAACAAGCAGCTTGACGAGGCACAAGGTATGTAATTCCTTCGGTGGCGCCTGGTAAGAGGAGCTTTATGCCAGTATCTTACAATGTGTGCGCTTGATGCAGATGGTGTTGCTGCCATGGAGAATCTTCGGGCGGAACTTGCCCGAGCCAAGGAGCAAGCCAGGAAAAGTGATGCGGCTGTCGGAAAAGCAATTGAAGAGCTGAAAGCCGAACAAGCTGCTAACTGCCGAAGCAAGAAGCAAATGGCTGAGATGGTCGTGAAGCTGAAGAACGTTGTTGACCGTTGCAAGCTTCTTGAAAAAGAAGATCGGGCGGAACAGACGGACCTGAAGAAGGCCGTTGCCGATGCCAAGGATGCTCGCTCTGTGATGAGAGCTATGAAGGAGGAGCTGTGTCAGGCCGGAGAAATCGCGGCTGGAAAGCCCTTTATGCTGCGGAGGAAGTTCTGTGATCCTAAACATGCTCCGTTAGACCAGATGTGGAGTACGGCGGACACCTATCTGGATTTAGCAGCGAGTGCCGCAGATGCGGCCGAGCACTTCCGAGATCAAGAAGATCGCGAAGTGGAAAAGCTCTTCTAGTCACAGTTCCACAGTCCAGAGCGTCCACTGTCATTAGCCGATCATTTGGCCGAATGGGCCGAGCTAAATAGGTTGTCTGGACTCGCCATGAAGTATGTCGTGAGTCATTTGTGGCCAGAGAGGCCAGAGCCGAAAATTTATTTCAACTTGGTGCAGCAGTTCCTTGGTGCGGCGCCGCATATCAATGCGATGAAGAGGTCAGCGTGCATAGAGGGTGCGAGGATGGCTCTTGCCCGTGTCAAGACATACTAGGCGGAAATGGAAGCCACCGATGTTGCATCCCCAGACTCGGATGGAAGCCGAGTACCTGACGAGCGCTATTTTCAGGAAGTTCTGCAAGGCGCTCGTTTAATAGAGACGCAGTGCTCGAAGGATACTATATTCGAATAGCATGTATTATTGTAAAACAATATTTTGATAAATTGTAGAAGCTTTTTATACTTGTGCCTGCAAGTATTATGATACCTCCTGTGCGGCCGTTTAACATATATGTATATATAATCTGAAAGATGGCAGTCGTCAGCTTCAGCCCCCATGCACATAATGCAGGGGTATTCGCGGAAGGCTCATTTTCACACTTGATCCAACGTCTTGGTCCTACAAAGGAGGTGATAGCGCAGCGAACTAGGCAATCGGACTATGATGCTTTATCACTTTCACTTAGCCATAGGAGTTTGACAGTGAGGCTACTTATATAGCCCCTGGTGGCGCCTGCGTTCGCCCGAACTCGGGGCGCGTATGTGCCTGGCTGGGAAACGGCCCTTTGTTAATGCGGAGGAATCCTAAAGATTCCGGTAAGTCATCGAGTGGTTGACCAGTCTCACGCTATATCATGACAGTCAGTTTTCGGCTTTCTCTACTGAGGTGCTCGCCTGGCCGAACCGGGGCACAATCGCAGTAGTTCTCCTGGTGCTGCCTTAGCCGATAGAGCGGAATGTAAGGTAGCAAAACACAAGAGCCGGGCAAACCCAACATTTGGCCAAAGACATGATTCGGAGCTGATGCATATAAGGCCAAACTCGTGACGCCGAACACTCCCTAAGGTATTCGATCTTTATGAGGGCGTGTGGGATAACGCCCTTAGTAATAAGCCCCTAGTGTCCACGTACGCGCAAAATTCTAACGTGGCCACATGCCAAAACGCCAGCCTCCTCCTTGGTTATATCAAGAAACCAGGGGATGTGTATCAACAAGAGACAGTAAAAAAGGTTTACGCAGGGTCTTAATCTGAAAAGAATCCTTGGAACGGGTCCCTGCTGCACGTCTGCGCCTGTGTCTCCGTTGTGCCGTATCCTAGACGGGCGTAGCACGGTGTTCATCTGTAAAAGAGATGAACTTGGTTAAAGAAAGATCGTGCCGAACATAAGTTATGCTAAATAAACGAAGTATAAATCGAAATGGGTAAAATTGAGCTTTATTATCCCTTGTTTTATCTGCGCGGAGCCCCTAGTACAGGGGTATACGACTATTAAGCCTTTATCAATTGTATGTTCATGCCGGACTCGTCTAGCCATGTCCGTGGTCTTGACGACCTGTTTAGATGCTTTGGCTGGTGAAGCCACTTTATTGTGGGGCTGTCAAGGTAGCCACACTGTTTTCCGCGTGGGGGGAACACTCAATGTTTTCCCTTTAATGAGATGATGCCTCGTGGACCGGGCATCTTAAGCGTAAGAGATGCATAATGCGGTATTGCGTTAAAGCGGGCGAAAGCTTCGCGTCCCTGCAGTGCTTGATAGCTACTTGAGAATGGGGCGATGTGGAAAGTTAGTTGTTCGCGACGGAAGTTATCGGGGGAGCCGAACATAACTTCTAGCCGAAGAGAACCCATACAGCGGGCATCCGGGCCTGGCGTTACCCCTTGAAAGGAGGTTTTGCTATGGCGAATTTTTGTTGGGTCTATCCCCATGTTGCGGATTGTGTCCTGGTATAACAGGTTTAGACCACTGCCGCCGTTCATCAGGACATTTGTAAAGTGGAGTTTGCCGATTATTGGATCTAATACCAAGGCAGTCCTGCCTGCGTTCCGGATACTTCTAGAGTAATCTTGACGGTTGAAGGTGATTGGTTTTAACAACCATTGGCGAGACTCCTTCGAGATAGGTCGTATGGCGCGTATCTCTGGTGGCGCCGTTCTGTTCGTCGCATGAAGTAAGTTTACTGTTTTGACTTCTTGTGGGAAATCCTTTTGTTTCCTGGTGCTCTGCTTGTGGGGTTCGTCATCATTCTCACTTGGTGTGTCGAGCCCCTTGTGTTCGGTGTTGAGCTTGCCGGCTTGCTTGAAAACCCAACAATCTCTGTGGGTATGGTTCGCAGGCTTCCCGGGAGTACTGTGTATTTGACATATCGTGTCCAAGATTTTGTTTAAGTTGGATAGCTCGTCCTTGTTATCCTTGAGGGGTGGCTTTCTCTGATTTTGCCGCGAGCTTTTGAATCCGGCATTGACCTCCGTGCTCTTTGGGTTGTTTCCCTTATTCCGGCGTTGGTCCTTGCTGCGTCGGGGTTTTCCGTTTCCATCCCTAACTTCGGATGTACTTGGGTCGCTGGTGCTACATCTTGCCAACCAGCTGTCATCTCCTGCGCAAAAGCGGGTCATGAGGCTTGTTAATGCGGCCATTATTCTTGGCTTTTCTTGGTCGAGGTGTCTGGCGAGCCATTCGTCTCGAACGTTGTGCTTAAAAGCTGCTAGGACTTTGGCGTCCGGATGTTCGGATATTTATTGTGTTGCATTGCTTACTAGAGCTTGCTTTCTTGGCCCGTATATAGATCTGGCTGGGCTGTCTTTTTGATGCGGATCCTTTGGTGGATCGCGTGCCGGCTTGTGTGCGGCGCCGCTTGCCGCTCCATGCTGGCCATGCGGTCGTCCATCCGACCGGATGGCTTTCCTATTTTTTGATTGCGGGGGCTCTAAGGCCTCCTCGTCAAATTCAGGCAGTAGCTTTCTCTTTGGATAGCTTTTTGTGCGGCGACTGCCGGCATATTTGTCTGTGGTGTTACGTACTTTGCTCCATCTGATTCTGACTGCATCTTCCGCAGTTTTGAGCTTCCGCTTCTGCTTTTTCAGGCTATGCGCAGTGGCGACGAGCCTTTTGTGGAGGCTCTTCTGCTCCATGAGTTTATCCGACGTAAGGTCGTCCGGACTGTTGCTTTCGCCAGGGACGGGGTTTTCGGTTTGTTTATCCAAGTTTCCCTATTCGGACGCTTGCTCGAAGGCATGTTCATCGTCCACCGCCTCGTCCTGCTCTATGGCTGGGTCTGTATGTTGCTGTTTCTGTCGAGGCGGGGCTTGGAGCAGCGCTTACGTCGCCGCTTTGATTGCTTTTCGAGTGAATCCCTCGTTGCATCCCTGTGTTCCTCGTCGTCGCTTCCTTTGGGTGTGTCCACCATGTATACATCATGAGATGAGGTGGTTGTCCAGTGCCTTATAGGCGTTGGTTCATGTTCATCTCCTACATCGTCGTCCATACTGTTGATGTCTTCGGAGTCGAAGTCGAGCATGTCGTTTAAATTATCGACAGTGGCTACGAAGTGGGTGGTGGGTGGGCTTTGAATTTCTTCATCATCCGCATCCCAACCTTGTTGACCATAGTCCGGCCAGGGCTCTCCTGATAAAGAGAGAGACTTTAGTGAATTCAGAATATCGCTGAAGGGCGAGTGCTGAAAGATGTCCGCGGCGGTGAACTCCATGATCGGCGCCCAATCGGGTTCGATCGGTCGGGGCACGGAGGGCTCGGAGTCTGGAGAGGAGTCTAGCTCCTTGGAGTCACGGACTTCGCAGAGAATAGGGCTGGTGTTCGGCTCGATCGCCGTAGAGATTGTAGCCCTCGAGGCGGTGTCTAACCACCCATCCTTGATTGGTGTGATCGGCTCCGAGCTAGGGGTCGGAGCGGACACAGGTGCGGCCTCCAGGGCACTGTTCGGCGGCAGAGCTAAATCATGCCCATCGTGACAGTGCGGCGCGCTCAGCCGTGGCTCGAATCCATCGAAGATCAAGTCTCCGCGGATGTCGGCCGTGTAGTTCAAACTTCCAAATCTGATCTGATGGCCAGGGGCGTAGCTTTCGATCTGCTCCAGATGACCAAGCGAATTGGCCCGCAGTGCAAAGCCGCCGAATACGAAGATCTGTCCGGGGAGAAAAGTCTCACCCTGGATCGCATCGCTGTTGATGATCAGAGAAGCCATCGGGCCTAAAAGTGACGACATAGAGGAACTCTCAATGAAAGCACCAATGTCGGTGTCAAAACCGACGGATCTCGGGTAGGGGGTCCTAAACTGTGCGTCTAGGCCGGATGGTAACAGGAGGCAGGGGAGATGATGTTTTACCTAGGTTCGGACCCTCTTGATGGAGGTAAAACCCTACGTCCTGCTTGATTGATATTGATGATATGGGTAGTACAAGAGTAGATCTACCGCGAGATCAGAGAGGCTAAACCCTAGAAGCTAGCCTATGGTATGATTGTTGTTCGTCCTACGGACTAAAACTCTCCGGTTTATATAGACACCGGAGAGGGCTAGGGTTACACAGAGTCGGTTACAATGGTAGGAGATCTACATATCCGTATCGCCAAGCTTGCCTTCCACGCCAAGGAAAGTCCCTTCCAGACACGGGACGAAGTCTTCAATCTTGTATCTTCATAGTCCAGGAGTCTGACCAAAGGTATAGTCCGGCCATCCGGACACCCCCTAATCCAGGACTCCCTCAGGGGGGAAGGCAGGTTTGGCGGGAAAGGGTTCCCAAGAACACAGTTATGTTCCAATCATTTTCAGGAAGGATAACTGGAGCTAATCATCTTCAGGGAGGATGACTGGAGCTAATCATCTTTGGGAAGGATGATTGGAGCTAATCATCTTCAAGGAGGACGACTGAAAGCCCTTGTTCAGCCGACTGCCCAGTCATCTTCAGGGAAGACTACTGGACACTAATCATCTACCAGTAAGACGATTAGTTCCAGTCGTCTTGCTCGAAGATGACGCCGTATTATTTGTGAAATATCTAAACCGTGTATTATTTTTGTAAATTAATAAGAACTGTATTATTTAAGAAAAGTTTACATAAGACTGTTCAATGCCGCGTCGAGGTGATGCTGCATTATGCAACATCCAGTTCACATCTATGGCTAGCATGGATCATGGTGCATGCGTCTATCGACAACAATCAGACCAAGAACAAAGTCTAGGAAATTGATAACATCTACATTCTATTCTAGTAATTGGAAAATCTCTTATTAACCGCGACATAGTCTTTGCAGCGGTTGGTATAGGTTGAACGTGGAAATTCGTCATTCAGGAAGCATGATCAAGCCCTGCTTCATCTGAATGGATTATAATTCTCGATGCGGTTCTGATGGTTTGTGGGTTCAGCCAAAGGAACTTCGATGAGTCGAGGGTGATAATGTTGGGGAACGTAGTAATTTAAAAAAAATTCCTACGCACACGCAAGATCATGGTGATGCATAGCAACGAGAGGGGAGAGTGTTGTCTACGTACCCTCGTAGACCGGAAGCGGAAGCGTTAGCACAACGCGGTTGATGTAGTCGTACGTCTTCACGGCCTGACCGATCAAGCACCGAAACTACGACACCTCTGAGTTCTAGCACACGTTCAGCTCGATGACGATCCCCGGACTCCGATCCAGCAGAATGTCAGGAAAGAGTTCCGTCAGCACGACGGTGTGGTGACGATTTTGATGTTCTACTGTCGCAGGGCTTCGCCTAAGCACCACTACAATATTATCGAGGACTATGGTGGAGGGGGGCACCACACACGGCTAAGAGATCAATGATCAACTGTTGTGTCTAGAGGTGCCCCCTGCCCCTGTATATAAAGGAGCAAGGGGAGAGGTGGCCGGCCTAGGAGGAGGGTGCGCCAAGGGGGGAGTCCTACTCCCACCGGGAGTAGGACTCCTCCTTTCCTTGTTGGAGTAGGAGAGAAGGAAAGAGGGGGAGAGGAACAAGGAAAAGTGGGATGCACCCCTTGTCAAATTCGGACCAGAGGGGGGGGCGCCTCCTTCCTTTTGGCCTCTCTCCTCTATTCCCGTATGGCCCAATAAGGCCCATATACTCCCCGGCGAATTCCCGTAACTCTCTGGTACTCCGAAAAATACCCGAATCTCGGAACCTTTCCGATGTCCGAATATAGTCGTCCAATATATCGATCTTTACGTCTCGACCATTTTGAGACTCCTCGTCATGTCCCCGATCTCATCCGGGACTCCGAACTCCTTCGGTACATCAAAACTCATAAACATAATATAACTGTCATCGAAACCTTAAGCGTGCGGACCCTACGGGTTCGAGAACAATGTAGACATGACCGAGACACGTCTTCGGTCAATAACCAATAGCGGAACCTGGATGCTCATATTGGCTCCCACATATTCTACGAAGATCTTTATCGGTTAGACCGCATAACAACATATGTTGTTTCCTTTGTCATCGGTATGTTACTTGCCCGAGATTTGATCGTCGGTATCTCAATACCTAGTTCAATCTCGTTACCGGCAAGTCTCTTTACTCGTTCCGTAATACATCATCCCGCAACTAACTCATTAGTTGCAATGCTTGCAAGGCTTAAGTGATGTGCATTACTGAGAGGGCCCAGAGATACCTCTCCGACAATCGGAGTGACAAATCCTAATCTCGAAATACGCCAACCCAACAAGTACCTTCGGAGACACCTGTAGGGCACCTTTATAATCACCCAGTTATGTTGTGACGTTTGGTAGCACACAAAGTGTTCCTCTGGTAAACGGGAGTTGCATAATCTCATACTCATAGGAACATGTATAAGTCATGAAGAAAGCAATAGCAACAAACTAAACGATCAAGTGCTATGCTAACGGAATGGGTCAAGTCAATCACATCATTCTCTAATGATGTGATCCCGTTAATCAAATGACAACTCATGTCTATGGCTAGAAAACTTAACCATCTTTGATTCAACGAGCTAGTCAAGTAGAGGCATACTAGTGACATGCTAGTGACATACTGTTTGTCTATGTATTCACACATGTATTATGTTTCCGGTTAAGACAATTCTAGCATGAATAATAAACATTTATCATGATATATGGAAATAAATAATAACTTTATTATTGCCTCTAGGGCATATTTCCTTCAGATAAAGGCATCCGGTGGTAGCTTAGGGCATTAAAAATTATGTATGCGGAAATTGCAAAGCTAAAAAAATTGGAATCTTTTTCGCCCGTTTTGGCCTTACAATTTTTTTTTTGAATCTGTCATGGCATTAGAATAGTGTTTTTTAGAATCCTCCATATTATAGATGATGTGTCCGCGATGCTGCATTACTTTGTTCTCTTTTTTTTCTTTGAGCAGGGCTGTGTTACTTTGTTTGAATCCCCTACGGCAGCAACGTCCCTCCTTCTTCAGGCTCACAATCGATGGTTCCCTTTTTTTCTTGAGCGGGTTGTGTTACTACTTTGTTCGAATCATAAGGCGGCACTTCCCTCCTCCTTGAGGATCACAATCGTGAAATCTATCCTCCTCATGTAGCGTGCACGTGCATCCATACTTGATAATTAAATCCTTGCAAGTCCACAATCTGAAATTTAGCCCCATAATTTCCTTTTCAAGGACGGAATCCTTCCTTTAATACCCCTCCCTTGAGGCAGCCCACAAATCCTGATTATTTGCCATGCAAAGTGCACACCTGCATTCACAACCGCTGTAGTTAGTTAGGCCTATTGTTGATATTTCAAAAAACATGTGATCCTATATAAACTGGTCGCAGTCTGCATAAAGGAGCGAGGTGGAATTATCTTTTTTCCATGTAACTTTTAGTCTATAAAGAAAGGCCCGTCCGTGGCCCATAAGAAAAGGCCAGCCGGCAATTGTGGTAAAAAAAGCAACATTGCCCAATACGGAGGCGTGTGTGCGAGCATAACGAAGCGTTTTTAGTATGATTTGTTTTACGTATGGATAGAAACATTAGCTATTTTATTAATAGGTAAAATAATGACGGTGAACCGACAGAGGCAATCCATGCTTTATTAGTAGGTAAAGATAATCCATTAGCTTAGCTCATTTGGTTTTAAGTCCTAACTTTGGAATGAGTGTTCGCATTTTACTGAATTTATTTTTAAAGATGTTTGTTTAGTGGGAGACGGCATTCTTGTCGACTATGAGACACATGTGACGATTTTGACAGTCTCTTGAAGGAGCTCATAAAGATAGGGTATATGTGCATATGTACTCTGTTTCATAAACAATATTGAGTACAAGGGGCAAAATGCAAATTATTTAATTGTTTTCCTATGATGGTTGCATCTTAAGACAAAAAAATGACAAGAGGCATAGTTACATGTTGAAGGGAATAGGTTAATAAGATCATCTATTTTGGAATCACTTAGTTTGGAGGATTTTCAAGAAAAAACTTCAAGAATGAGGTTTCAAAAGAAGAAGAAAAATAGGAGACGTTTGGTAGTCTATACACTTTTCGCGTTTTGCGAGAGCCTGGCTAAGTGAATACATGGTAAAAACCATATTGCGCAACTCGTTTGTTCTCTTGCATCCTCCCTTGCCAAAAATTCACCGATTCATAACATGCACACATAAACACATTTGTGTGGTCTAGTAGGAGATGTAGATCTACTTGTCTACAATTGTTGAAACAGAAAATATGCAACACGAAAGTCATGTGAAACAACGAGATAAAACTAGTGATCAAAGGAAATTGTAAAGAGTTGACCAGGTGCTCAGAAAATATCTTGACAAGCAAGTGTTGGCTTTGTGGGAACCTAGTTTAGGGGCTGACATTTTTGGCAAATTAAGCCTTGTGAATGCAAACCACATTTTTAGAGATACATAAAAAAGGAGGTGCTTGTTGGTGATGGTAGACTTTAAGGGAAGATGAGTGGCTTGGTGGAGATCGAGTAGTTTCCCAGTTTATGTAATACCCAAAAGAATGAATTTGGAATGAAAAATAAAACATGAAAATTCTTGATTTTCATGAGGGATCAGAAGTTTTAAAACTTTCCAACTAATGGCAAGGATGAAAACCTCATAAGTATGTTGCCTAGAACCCCTTTGTTGCTTATGTTGTTTTAGGGAATTAATATATCCTAAAGAAATAAACTTTCAGGAATTATTAATGGCCTAATTTTTTTAGAGGATTTCATAACTTTCCAGAACCAAGTTTTGGTTAAAATCGTTTTCCTAAGCCCAATATAAGATCCTTGGTATTTTTCTGAATTTTTTTTGAAGTGGTTTAGAATTTTCAAATGGTATAGCATCATTTCTGCATTTATTTCTTAAAGAAAAGGGGGTTAAACCCATATTATTTATAATCTTGAGAAATCGAACTAACCTCGACCATAAGTGAACTGTTACATTCTATCGGAGATCGTCTGATTCGCATCCAATGGACGACGATCAAAGATACCACTTCTCTCTCTCTCTCCCCCCCTCTCTCTCTCTCGCGCGCACACACACACACCGACTAATGGGGCCCAACCTCGGTCATCTTAAACCTCGCTTCTTTCTTCTAAGATGCACGGTCTACACTACTAGGAAAAGGCCTACTAGTGGCGCACCAGTTTTGCCTACTAATGGCGCACCACTGGTGCGCCACTAGTAGCACGCCACTAGTATTTTTTACTAATGGCGCACCAGTGGTGCGTGATTAGTATCTGGTATACTAATGGCGCACCACTGGTGCGCCATTAGTATAGGCCACTGGTGCGCCATTAGTATTTTTGAATTTTGAAGGCGGGAAAATAGTAGTGGCGCACCGTCTAACCCCCAACGTGCGCCATTGCTATTTTTGAATTTTGAATTTGGATCTGGATCGCGATTTTTTTGCCCATTTATTGCTTGTTTTTTTGCATGATATTATTTCAAATTTTGTTTCCGTTTTTGGATCTTGTACGTTCTTTTGCCGTGTTCTTTTGTCGGAGAGGAGTTCACCGGAGAGGAGGATAAGGAGGTGACCGGAGAGGCGCTCGCCTACATCGCTGGAGAGGAGGAGGAGGTCGCCGGAGAAGAGTTCACCGGAGCATCGGAGAGGAGGAAGGAGAAACCATGAGGGGATGGGAGAAGAGGAGGGAGGAGGAGCTCACCGGAGAGGAGGGAGGAGAAACCGTGAGGGGAGGGAAGGGGAGGAGAGGAGGGAGGAGGAGGTCGCCGGAGAGGAGGAGGAGGCCGCCGGAGAGGAGGAGGAGGTCGCCGGAGAGGAGGAGGGTAGTATGGTGGAGGAGAGAAGGGAAGATGGAGTGGAGGAGAGGAGGAGATGGAGTGGAGGAGAGGTGGAGTGGAGGAGAAGAATGAAGAGGTAAGGAGGAGAGGACACGCCCAGCCATATATACGGCATAGTAATGGCGCACCGTGGGCAGGTGCGCCATTACTAATTTTTTTATTTTTTTATTTATTTTGAATTTTGAAGGCGGGAAGATACTAATGGCGCACCATGGGCAGGTGCGTCATTAGTAACTTTTTTTTATTTTTTTGATTTATTTTGAATTTTGAAGGCGGGAAGATAGTAATGGCGCACCATGGGCAGGTGCGCCATTAGTAAGTTTGATTTTTTTGATTTTTTTGCCTCTCCAGATCTTAAAAGCCACGTATCTTTTTTCTGTTAGGTTTTTGAGGATTTTGAAAATGTTTAACGGGGTTCCCCCGGTTAAATTTGGATGTAACTTTTTGAGTAGATGATTTTTTATATAAGAAACTTTTTCATTCGAGTTCGTATGCAAAAGTTATGCCCATTTTTATAAATTCTCGAGAGATTTTGCAAAAAAATCGAAAATTCATGTTTGTAAATTTTGCTAACAAATAGACCACATATCACATGAGAATCTTATTTTCTTTTATTTTTTACATTTCTATCATTTTCTTTTTTTTTTGAAACTGAAAAGGCGGTCTACGGGAGAGGGGTGCATTCGGGGGAATGTTTGGGCCAAATTACTAATGGCGCACCGTGGGATGGTGCGCCATTACTAGTTCAACTAGTAATGGCGCACCACTCCTACGGTGCGCCATTAGTAGTTTAAAAAATAAAAAATAAATTAAAAGTTTTTGAAACATAATTACTAATGGCGCACCGTGGGAGTGGTGCGCCATTACTAGTTGTTACTAATTGAACTAGTAATAGCGCACCATGCGACGGTGCGCCATTAGTAGTTTTGAAAATATTATTTTTTTTACTAATGGCGCACCGTGGATGTGGTGCGCCATTAGTATTTACATACTAATGGCGCACCAACACATGATGTGCCATTAGTATTTAGTAATGGCGCATCACATGTACAGTGCGCCATTAATGTTCATATTGACTATAGCTGTTTTTGTAGTAGTGCTATTTACACGTCTGCGATTAGATCGCTCATGATAACAAAATGGTATGTAGCGCCAACCCTTGATCTCGGGTCGAATGGTTCTAGACACATCACTTAAGTGAATCGGTACGAGCCACTCAGAGCATGCCACATGTCTTGGCTGATTTTCTAATTTCTATTTTATGTTTATTTTGGACATAAAAATAGCATAAACTTTAGAAAAATCATATCTTCCATTTTGTTTGTCCAAATTTATGAAACTTACATTTCCGGAATCCTTAGAACTAGTAGAATCCAGATGTACCTTTGGATCACCCATTTGGATGTTTCGCAAATATTCACAATTTCAAATACGTATTTGGGCATATATGTCATATCTTGAGTTCCACGGATCCATTTTTGGTAAATTTGATATCCAAGAAATCCTTAAGACATGTAGGAACCAATGGCATGCTTAGGAAAAAATGGGGTGTTCATATTTCAAAATGAGGGTTTTGGGTATATTTTGATCATAGCTTCGGTGTGGAAATTATTTTCAAAAGAATTCCTTTTGCAAATTTTGATATTGTGACCATACCACCCCTTTAGCATTTGTAAACTTAGTTGCCAGCTCTTTGGACCCAATCCTTCTCCATTGATTCAAATTCAAATAGAGTTTGAGCTAAATCTTTTTCTCTAGAGATATTCCTTACTCTTGGAAAGTCAAGACTGTGCCATTTTACATAATGGCTCTTGAACTCTATCGGTCCATCAACCTCTAGCCATGGACCTAATATGTGAAAATTCCATATATAATTGGAGCAAATTGCTTTTGGATTCATTATAAACTCAATATGGATTTTGCATAAAGAAGTATGTTGTATTTGGACCATGATTATAGCAAGGATATATATTTGGATTTGGACTCCAGTTTTAAGAAAGGAGAAGTACTTTGGATTATACACATGATCTTGCATATGATGAATCTGTATTATGAACATGATCTTTTTGTAAGACAAACCTTGGATTGATAGCACATGACCAAACTCTAGGAATGACTTAAACTACAAATCCATATTATTTCATACAAACCAAGTTTGATTCTCCCATCACCCTAGATTTGCCTAGAGCAACGTTTATCAAATGTTAGGGCATGTTTTCATTTCAGCCCTTACATTTGGTTGGTTGGTTACGTACCAAGAAATTATTTTCCAGTTGTAGAGTATCCCAAGTTGACGGAAGAGTTTCTCAATGATGACTAGGAATAAGTTAAGTCATATCTTGATCATACAGAAATACCCATGAATATTGTGCATCCCTCAGTTGTTTCCTCGAGAGTAGAGTTGCATGTGTGAGTGTGTTGGCTGTGTTGCAATTGATTGTTAACTAAGTAATTAGAAGGGTCAAATTCCTAAAGACTATTTGGTGGTCAAATCTTGAACTATATCTCTTGGAGAAGTTGATCAATGGAGGAAGTGGATGGGGTATGTAAGGCCTCATATGCGGTACTATTCTAAATATAGACCTTTCGATCCGTTTCTAGAATATAAGCACATACAGTACCGAAGTAACATTTGACTTCATATCATACACATATTGTCATGCGTAGCGGACTTTACAAATTGAATATCACAACACTTTCACTATCAAATATGCAACTTAATATATAAGTAGAGCATACAAGTGACATGATCCAAATTTATTACACTTAGAGACCAATTTGTTCAACACTACATTAACATAGCGGAAGGCATCATAACTCTAGATACAAACAAAATCCACATTTGCCTAAGAGGCAGAAAACATAAAGCGGATGATCCCTGTCGGCGTTCTAGGAACGATGGTCCCCAGACTTGCCTGCCTACACCCCGCGGCGTGGCTCCGCTAGTGGCCCTGTACGACCCATCTTCACCAGCAAACACTCAAGACCCTCGCGAGGCGGACGATGCAAGACCTCCTCAGGGGCTACCTCACCAGGCTGGCTCGCGAGGGGCGGAGAGATCAAGGCAAGGGACACCTCGCGAGGTTCCTATGACGCAAGCCATGACGACTGGAGCCAGGTGGGCGCTAGCATGCAGTGTCCTCGTTTCCTCTTTGATGCTAAAGAGGCAAGCGCAGGCAAGGAGTCCCGAGGCATCAGGCAAAGGTTTTAGCATCGGTGCAACAAGACCAAGACCAGCAGGATAGCAGGATGGAGGTCACCGTGGAGCCCAAGACGGCATCACCACCAGAGCCTTTGGCAGGCGAAGACTATTTTTGTCAGGATAACTTGTACTAGTTGTCTCCCTTTGATTTGGCCGTTGTGGGATCCCTTCCTGCTCAATATTTGGAAAGAGGACCAGTGCCTCTATAAATAGGACTAGCCACCACCATAGCGGGGAGAGGAGACCGGGATCATCCCGAACCACACAAGCTCACCAAACACAAGAACACCTCTCCTCAGGAGGTTGTTCTTCCCTTGTAACTATTCATCCTCAGCCCAAGAGGCAATCCACCACACCACACCGGAGTAGGGTATTACACCACAACGGTGGCCCAAACCAGTATAAATCTTGTGTCTCATGTTCTTTGGGTTCGTCGAGCTAGGCCGTGAGATCATACGGAGTGCGAGCTAGAGAGGGGGAGAGATCTTTGTGCGCACCCCAGTGTTCGAACCTCAAGGGTTTTGCCGGAACCCGAAATCCGACATTTGGCGCGCCAGGTAGGGGTGCGCTTAAGCTTTCCTCTTCGTCGATCCACGCTTCACCACTCCATCAAGTCCATGGCCGACGCTCGCTGGGCCCGCGCTGAGCACCGGGCCGCCCTCGCCACCTGTGTCACTCAGACAGCCCCTATCGGCGGGCCTCCCCGTCGTTCTCCGTCACCCGCTGCCAACGCCGCCACCAGCCCGGTGGCAAACGAGCAGCGAGCCTCTTCGTTGCACCCCTCCATGCGCCGTGACAGCCGCACTGCCACCCCGCCGCTGACTCCGGCCGGCTCATCGTCTCACGCTCGCCGCGCCCCCACGAACGCGCAGGCCGCGCCGCTCCTGGCACGCGGGCTCTTGCGCTACCGCCCGGTCGATGACCTCTACGAGGACTGGTTGGACCGCATCGCCAAGCTCGTCAGCGCCGCGGGGGGCTCTCCTGCACCATCCCTCTCGCTGCCTCGCTCGCCCCCGGCTGCGGGTGATGTGGCTCACGAAGCGCCTCCGCCTCCTCCGCAATAAGACGACGCCCTCGCACCGAGACGCATGGCTCATGGAGCGCCTCCGCCTCCCCCTCGCCAAGACGGCGTCCTCGCTCCAAGGTGCGCGGTCCCGTGGCGTGACCTGCCGCGCCGTGTGCCCGCACACGAAGAAAGAAGTTGCCAAGATATTCCTCGTCCGCAAGGAAACGCTCCACCGCTCCCAGCACCGCCACGTCAGGATCGTTTGCTATGGCAGGGCACCAAGATCAAGCTCCACCTCCACGACGGGCCCCGGTGGCCACAGCAGGCTGCCGCGCCTTCACTCCCGAGCTGCGTAGCATCGTCTGACCAGGCAAGTTCAAGTCAGATCTGCCTCCTCGCTATGACGGCACCCCGACCCTGCGAAGTTCTTTCAACTCTATGAGCTGAGCATCGAGGCGGCCAACGGCGACGAAAAGGTCATGGCAAACTAGTTTCCCATGGCTCTCAAGGATGGCGCTGTTGGGGAACGCAGTAATTTCAAAAATTTCCCTACGCACATGCAAGATCATGGTGATGCATAGCAACTAGAGGGGAGAGTGTTGTCTACGTATCCTCGTAGACCATAAGCAGAAGCGTTATGACAATGCGGTTGATGTAGGTGTATGTCTTCACGATCGACCGATCCTAGTACCAAAAGTACGACACCTTCGCGATCTGCACACGTTCGACTCGATGACGTCCCACGAACTCACGATCCAGCAAAGTGTCGAGGGAGAGCTTCATCAACACGACGACGTGATGACGGTGATGATGACGCTACCGAAACAGGGCTTCGCCTAAGCACCACTACGATATGACCGAGGTGGATTATGGTGGAGGGGGCACCGCACATGGCTGGAAACAATCAACTTGTGTGTCTATGGGGTGTCCCCTATCAACGTATATAAAGGATGGAGGGAGGAGGAGGCCGGCCCTCATAGGGCGCGCCCAAAGTGTGGAGTCCTACTAGGACTCCCTAGTCCTAGTAGGATTCCACCTCCCACATGGAATAGGAAAAAGGGAAGGGAGAAGGAGAAGGAAGGAAGGGGGCGCCCCCTTTCCCTAGTCCAATTCGGACTAGTCCATGGGGAAGGGGCGCGGCCACCCTTGAGGCATTTCTCTCCTTTCCCGTATGGCCCATTAAGGCCCAATACGAATTCCCATAACTCTCCGGTACTCCAAAAAATACCCGAATCACTCGAAACCTTTCCAATGTCCGAATATAGCCTTCTAATATATCAATCTTTACGTCTCGACCATTTTGAGACTCCTCGTCATGTCCTCGATCTCATCCGGGACTCCAAACAAACTTTGGTACATCAAAACACATAAACTCATAATACCGATCGTCACCGAACATTAAGCGTGCGGATCCTACGGGTTCGAGAACTATGTAGATATGACCGAGAGACGTCTCCGGTCAATAACCAATAGCAGAACCTGGATGTTCATATTGGTTCCCACATATTCTACGAAGATCTTTATCGGTAAAACCACATAACGATATACGTTGTTCCCTTTGTCATCAGTATGTTACTTGCCCGAGATTCAATCATCGGTATCCTCATACCTAGTTCAATCTTGTTACCGGCAAGTATCTTTACTCGTTCTATAATGCATCATCCCGCAACTAACTCATTAGTCACAATGCTTTCAAGGCTTAGAGTGATGTGCATTACCGAGAGGGCCCAGAGATACCTCTCCGATACACGGAGTGACAAATCCTAATCTCGATCTATGCCAAATCAACAAAAACCACCGGAGACACCTGTAGAGCATCTTTATAATCACCCAGTTACGTTGTGACGTTTGATAGCACACAAGGTGTTCCTCCGGTATTCGGGAGTTGCATAATGTCATAGTAAGAGGAACATGTATAAGTTATGAAAAAAGCAGTAGCAATAAAACTGAATGATCATTATGGTAAGCTAACGGATGGGTCTTGTCCATCACATCATTCTCTAATGATGTGATCCCGTTCATCAAATGACAACACATGTCCATGGCTAGGAAACTTAACCATCTTTGATTAACGATCTAGTCAAGTAGAGGCATACTAGGGACACTCTGTTTGTCTATGTATTCACACATGTACTAAGTTTCCGGTTAATACAATTCTAGCATGAATAATAAACATTTATCGTGATATAAGGAAATATAAATAACAACTTTATTATTTCCTCTAGAGCATATTTCCTTCAGTCTCCCACTTGCACTAGAGTTAATAATATAGTTCATATCGTCATGTGCTTTAACACCAATAGTTCACATCTTTATGTGATTAGTTCACATCTCCATGTGAGTAACACCCAAAGAGTTTACTAGAGTTAATAATCTAGTTCACATCACTATGTGATTAACAACCAAAGAGTGATCATGTTTTGCTTGTGAGAAAAATTTAGTCAACGGGTCTTGCCACATTCAGAGTCGTATGTATTTTGCAAATTTTCTATGTCTACAATGCTTTGCACGGAGCTACTCTAGATAATTGCTCCTACTTTCGATATATATCTAGATCAAGACTTAGAGTCATCCAGATCGGTGTCAAAGCTTGCATCGACATAACTCTTTACGACGAACTCTTTGTCACCTCCATAACCGAGAAACATTTCCTTATTCAACTAAGGATATTTTTGACCGCTGTCCAGTGATCCACTCCTGGATCACTATTGTACCCTCTTGCCAAACTTATGGTGAGGTACACAATAGGTCTGGTACACAGCATAGCATACTTTATAGAACCTATGACTGAGGCATAGGGAATGACTTTTCATTCTCTTTCTATTTTCTGGCATGGTCGGGTTTTGAGTCTTTACTGAACTTCACACCTTGCAACATAGGCAAGAACTCCTTCTTTGACTTTTCCATTTTGAACTACTTCAAAATCTTGTCAAGGCATGTACTCATTGAAAATATATCAAGCGTCTTGATCTATCTCTATGGATCTTGATGCTCAATATGTAAGTAGCTTCATCGAGGTCTTTCTTTGAAAAACTCTTTTCAAACACTCCTTTATGCTTTCCAAAAAATTCTACATTATTTCCGATCAACAATATGTCATTCACATATACTTATCAGAAATGTTGTAGTGCTCCCACTCACTTTCTTGTAAATATAGGCTTCACCGCAAGTTTGTATAAAACCATATGCTTTGATCACTTTATCAAAGCATATATTCCAACTCTGAGATGCTTGCACTAGTCCATAGATGGATCGCTGGAGCTTACTACTTTGTTAGCACCTTTAGGGTTGACAAAACCTTCTGGTTGCATCATATACAACTCTTCTTTAAAAAATCCATTAAGGAATGCAGTTTTGACATCTATTTGCCAGATTTCATAAAATGTGGCAACTGCTAACATGATTCAGACAGACTTTTAAGCATTGATCGAGTGAGAAAATCTCATCGTAGTCAACACCTTGAACTTGTCGAAAACATTTTGCGACAATTCGAGCTTTGTAGATAGTAACACTACTATCAGCGTCCGTCTTCCTCTTGAAGATCCATTTATTCTTAATGACTCACCGATCATCGGGAAGTCAATCAAAATCCATACTTTGTTCTCATACATGGATCCCATCTCAGATTTCATGGCCTCAAGCCATTTTTTGGAATCTGGGCTCATCATCGCTTCCTCATAGTTCGTAGGTTCGTTGTGGTCAAGTAACATGACTTCCAGAACAAGATTACCGTACCACTCTGGTGCGAACCGTACTCTGGTTGACCTACGAGGTTCGGTAGTAACTTGATCTGAAGTTTCATGATCATCATCATTAACTTCCTCACTAATTGGTGTAGGAATCACTAGAACTGATTTCTGTGATGAACTACTCTCCAATTTGGGAGAAGTTATAGTTACCTCATCAAGTTTTACATTCCTCCCAATCACTTCTTTTGAGAGAAACTTCTTCTCTAGAAAGGATCCATTCTTAGCAACGAATATCTTGCCTTCGGATCTGTGATAGAAGGTGTACCCAACAGTTTCCTTTGGGTATCCTATGAAGACGCATTTCTTCGATTTGGGTTCGAGCTTATCAGGTTGAAACTTTTTCACATAAGCATCATAGCCCCAAACTTTAAGAAACGACAACTTAGGTTTCTTGCTAAACCACAGTTCATATGGTGTCGTCTAAACGGATTTAGATGGTGCCCTATTTAACATGAATGCAGCTGTCTCTAATGCATAACCCCAAAACGATAGTGATAAATCGGTAAGAGACATCATAGATTTCATCATATCTAATAAAGTACGGTTATAACGTTCGGACACACCATTACGCTGTGGTGTTCCAGGTGGCGTGAGTTGTGAAACTATTCCGCATTGTTTCAAATGAAGACCAAAATCATAACTCAAATATTCTCCTCCACGATCAGATCGCAGAAACTTTATTTTCTTGTTACGATGATTTTCCATTTCACTCTAAAATTCTTTGAATTTTCAAATGTTTCAGACTTATGTTTCATCAAGTAGATATACCCATATCTGCTCAAATCATCTATGAAGATCAGAAAATAACGATACCCGCCGTGAGCCTCAACACTCATCGGATTGCATACATCAGTATGTATTATTTCTAATAAGTCAGTTGCTTGCTCCATTGTTCCGGAGAATGGAGTTTTAGTCATCTTGCCCATGAGGCATGGTTCGCAAGCATCAAATGATTCATAATCAAGTGATTCCAAAAGCCCATCAGCATGGAGTTTCTTCATGCGCTTTACACCAATATGACCTAAACGGCAGTGCCACATATAAGTTGCACTATCATTATTAACTTTGCATCTTTTGGCTTCAATATTATGAATATGTGTATTACTACGATCAAGATTCAATAAACCATTCACCTTGGGTGTATGACCTCAGAAGGTTTTATTCATGTAAACAGAATAACAATTATCTTTGACTTAAATGAATAACTGTATTGCAATAAACATGATCCAATCATATTATGCTCCACAGAAACACCAAATAACATTTATTTTAGGTTCAACACTAATCCCAATGGTAAAGGGAGTGTGCGATGGTGATCTTATCAACCTTGGAATCACTTCCAACTCACATCATCCCCTCGCCCTTAACTAGTCTCTGTTTATTTTGCAACTCCCGTTTCGAGTTACTACTCTTAGTAACTGAACCAGTATCAAATACTGAGGTGTTGTTATAAACACTAGTAAAGTACACATCAATAAGATGTATATCAAATATATACTTTTGTTCACTTTGCCATCCTTCTTATCCACCAAGTATCTAGGGCAGTTCCACTTCCAGTGACCATTTCCTTTGCAGTAGAAGCACTCAGTTCCAGGCTTGGGTCTAGCTTTGAGCTTCTTCATGGGAGTGGCAACTTGCATGCCTTTCTTCTTTGAAGTTCCTCTTTCTTTCCCTTTGCCCTTTTCTTGAAACTAGTGGTCTTGTTAACCATCAACACTTGATGCTATTTCTTGGTTTCTACCTTCACCGATTTTAGCATCACGAAGAGCTTGGGAATTACTTTCATCATCCCTTGCATATTATAGTTCATCACTGAGTTCTAGTAACTTGGTGATAGTGACTAGAGAACTTTATCAATTACTATCTTATCTGGAAGATTAACTCCCACTTGATTCAAGCAATTGTAGTACCCAGACAATCTGAGCACATGCTCACTGGTTCAACTATTCTCCTCCACCTTGTAGGCAAAGTACTGTCAGAGGTCTCATACCTCTCGACACGGGCATGAGTATGAAATACCAATTTCAACTGTTAGAACATCTTATATGTTCCGTGGTGTTCAAAACATTTTTGAAGTCCCGGTTCTAAGCCGTAAAGCATGTTGCACTAAACTATTAAGTAGTCATCATACCGAGCTTTGTCAAACGTTCATAATGTGTGCATCTGCTCCTGCAATAGGTCTGTCACCTAGCGGTGCATCAAGGACATAATTCTTCTGTGCAGCAATGAGGATAATCCTCAGATCATGGACCCAGTCCGCATCATTGCTACTATCATCTTTCAACTTATTTTTCTCTAGGAACATATCAAAAAATAAACGGGGAGCTACATCGCAAGCTATTGATCTACAACATAGATATGCAAAAACTATCAGGACTAAGTTCATGATAAATTAAGTTCAATTAATCATATTACTTAAGAACTCCCACTTAGATAGACATCCCTCTAATCATCTAAGTGATCACGTGATCCATATCAACTAAACCATGTCCTATCGTCACGTGAGATGGAGTAGTTTTCAATGGTGAACATCACTATGTTGATCATATCTACTCTATGATTCACGCTCGACCTTTCGGTCTCCAGTGTTCCGAGGCCATATCTGCATATGTTAGGCTCGTCAAGTTTAACCCGGGTATTCCGCATGTGCAAAACTGGCTTGCACCCGTTGTATGTGAATGTAGAGCTTATTACACCTGATCATCACGTAGTGTCTCAGCACAACGAACTGTCGCAACAGCGCATACTCAGGAAGAACACTTATACCTTGAAATTTAGTGAGAGATCATCTTATAATGCTACCGCCAAACTAAGCAAAATAAGATACATAAAGGATAAACATCACATGCAATCAACATATGTGACATGATATGGCCATCATCATCTTGTGCCTTTGATCTCCATCTCCAAAACACCGTCATGATCTCTATCGTCACCGGCATGACACCATGATCTCCATCATCTTGATCTCTATCAACGTGTCATCACATGGTCGTCCACTATTGCTTTTGCAACTATTGCTATCGCATAGCGATAAAGTAAATCAATTATATGGCACTTGCATCTTATGCAATAAAGAGACAACCATAAGGCTCCTGCCAATTGCCGATAACTTTAACAAAACATGATCATCTCATACAACAATTTATATCTCATCACGTCTTGACCATATCACATCACAACATGCCCTGCAAAAACAAGTTAGACGTCCTCTACTTTGTTGTTGCAAGTTTTACGTGGCTGCTACGGGCTGAGCAAGAACCGTTCTTACCTACGCATCAAAAACCACAACGCGGTATAGTGACTGCTTTTTGATCTTCAAAAAGAACCCTGTTCATTGAATCCGATTCAACTAAAGTTGGAGAAATAGACACCCACTAGCCACCTGTGTGCGAAGCACGTCGGTAGAACCAGTCTCGCGTAAGCGTACGCGTAATGTCTGTCTGAGCCGCTTCATCCAACAATAACGCCGAATCAAGAATCAACTAGTGACAGAAAGCAATATGTATATACCCACACCCACAACTCCTTCGTGTTCTACTCATGCATATAACATCTACGCATAGACCTGGCTCGGATGCCACTGTTGAGGAACGTAGTAATTTCAAAATTTTCCCTACGCACACACAAGATCATGGTGATGCATGATACGTCCATTTTGCATCATGCTTTTATGTCGATATTTATTGCATTATGGACTGTTATTTCACTTTATGTCACAATACTTATGGCTATTCTCTCTTATTTTACAAGGTTTACATAAGGAGGGAGAATGCCGGCAGCTGGAATTCTGGGCTGGAAAAGGAGCAAATATTAGAGACCTATTCTGCGCAACTCCAAAAGTCCTGAAACTCCACGGAACATCTTAAAATAAATAAAAAAAATCCTTGCCAAAGATGAAGGCCAGGGGGCCCACACCCTGCTCACGAGGGTGGGGAGCGCCCCCCCTAGGGCGCGCCCCCTACCTCGTGGGCCCCCTGGTGGCTCTCCGACGTCCATCTTCTCCTATATGAAGTCTATCAATGAGAAAAAAATGAGAGGGAACTTTTCGGGACGAAACTCTTCCGCCACGAGGCGGAACCTTGGCGAAACCAATATAGAGCTCCGGCAGAGCTGTTCTGCCGGGGATACTTCCCTCCGGGGGGGGGGGGGAATCATCACCATCATCATCACCAATGCTCCTCTCATCGGGAGAGGGCAATCTCCATCAACATCTTCACCAGCACTATCTCATCTCCAAACCCTAGTTCATCTCTTGTATCCAATTCTTGTCTCAAAGTCCGGGATTGGTGCTAGTATGTTGCTAGTAGTGTTGATTACTCCTTGTAGTTGATGCTAGTTGGTTTATTTGGTGGAAGATCATATGTTCGGATCCTATATGCATATTACTACCCCTCTGATTATGAACATGAATATGCTTTGTGAGTAATTATGTTTGTTCCTGAGGACAAGGGAGTAGTCTTGCTATTAGTAGTCATGTGAATTTGGTATTCGTTTAATATTTTGATAAGATGTATGTTGTCTAGCCTCTAGTGGTGTTATGTGAACGTCGACTACATAACACTTCACCATTATTTAGGCCTAGAGGAAGGCATTGGGAAGTAATAAGTAAATGATGGGTTGCTAGAGTGACAGAAGCTTAAACCCTAGTTTATGCGTTGCTTCATAAGGGGCTGATTTGGATCCACATGTTTCATGCTATGGTTAGGTTTACCTTAATACTTTTGTTGTAGTTGCGGATGCTTACAACAGAGGTTAATCATAAGTGGGATGCTTGTTCAAGTAAGAACAGCACCCAAGCACCAGTCCACCCACATATCAAATTATCAAAGTATCGAACGTGAATCATATGAACGTGATGAAAACTAGCTTGACGATATTCCCATGTGTCCTCGGGAGCGCTTTTCCTATTATAAGAGTTTGTTCCGGCTTGTCCTTTGCTACAAAAGGATTGGGCCATCTTGCTGCACTTTATTTACTCTTGTTACTTGTTGCTCGTTACCATTTATCTTGTCACAAAACTATCTGTTACCACTTATTTCAGTACTTGCAGAGAATACCTTACTGAAAACCGCTTATCATTTCCTTCTGCTCCTCGTTGGGTTCGACACTCTTACTTATCGAAAGGACTACGATAGATCCCCTATACTTGTGGGTCATCAAGACTCTTTTCTGGCGCCGTTGCCGGGGAGTGTAGTGCCTTTGGTAGGTGGAATTTGGTAAGGAAAAATTTATATAGTGTGCTGAAATTTACTGTCACTTGTTACTATGGAAAGTAATTTTCTGAGGGGCTTGTTCGGGTTATCTTCACCCCGTCCAGTAGAGCAAAGAGTTTCTCCTCAACCTACTGAACCTATTGAAAATGAAACTCCTTTTGAATTTCCTTCGGGTATGATGGAAAAACTGCTAGCTAACCCTTTTATAGGAGATGGAACAAAGTATCCTGATGAGCACTTAATATATGTGGATGAAGTTTGTGGGTTATTTAAGCTTGCAGGTATACCCGATGATGTTGCTAAGAAGAAGGTCTTCCCTTTATCTTTGAAGGGCGACACATTGATATGGTATAGGCTATGTGATGATATGAAATCATGGAACTATAAAAGATTGAAGTTGGAATTTCATCAAAAGTATTACCCTATGCATCTTGTTCATCGTGATCGCAATTATATATATAATTTCTGGCCTCGCGAAGGAGAAAGCATCGCTCAAGCTTGGGGGAGTCTTAAATCAATGTTATATTCATGCCCCAATCATGAGCTTTCAAGAGAAATGATTATTCAAAATTTTTATGCTCGGCTTTCTGAAAACAATCGCACCATGCTCGATACTTCTTGTGCTGGCTCTTTTATGATGAAGACTATTGAATTTAAATGGAATTTATTCGATAGAATTAAACGCAACTCTGAAGATTGGGACCTCGACGAAGGTAAGGAGTCAGGTATGACACCTAAGTTTGATTGTGTTAAATCTTTTATGGACACCGATATTTTCCGTAAGTTTAGCACTAAATATGGACTTGACTCTGAGATAGTAGCTTCTTTCTGTGAATCTTTTGCTACTTATGTTGATCTCCCTAAGGAGAAGTGGTTTAAATATCATCCTCCCATAGAAGTAAAAGTAGCTGCACCTATTAAAGTTGAAGAAAAGACTGTCACTTATAATGATCCTATTGTTCCTACTTCTTATGTTGAGAAACCACCTTTCCCTGTTAGAATAAAGGATCATGCTAAAGCTTCAACCGTTGTTCGTAAAAGCAATATTAGAACTTATACACCTCCTGAGCAAGTTAATGTAGAACCTAATATTGCTATTGTTAAAGATCTCTTGTTTGATAATATTGATGGGCACGTTATTCAGTTTGATGGTGAAACTGCTAGAATTGCTAAGCCTTGTGATAAAGATAAACATAGACCCGTGGTAGGCGTGTCTGTTATTTCTGTTAAAATAGGAGATCATTGTTATCATGGCTTATGTGATATGGGTGCGAGTGCTAGTGTTATACCACATACTTTATACGAAGAAATTAAGAATGAAATTGCACCTGCTGAGTTAGAAGGTATTGATGTCACAATTAAACTTGCCAATAGAGATACTATTTCACCAATTGGAATTGTTAGAGATGTTGAAGTCTTGTGTGGGAAAACTAAATATCCTGCTGATTTTCTTGTTCTTACTTCTTCGCAAGATAGCTTTTGTCCCATTATATTTGGTAGACCCTTCTTGAACACTGTTAATGCTAGGATAGATTGCGAAAAGAATGTTGTTACTATTGGCTTGGATGATATGGTTCATGAGTTTAATTTCTCTAAATTTAGTAAACAACATCGTGAGGAAGAATTACCTAGTAAGGATGAAATTATTGGTCTTGCTTCTATTGCCGTACCTCCTAGTGATCCTTTAGAACACTATTTGCTAGACCATGAAAATGATATATTCATGAATGAAAGAAGGGAAATAGATGAAGTATTCTTTAAACATGAACCTATTCTGCAACACAATTTGCCTTTTGAAATTTTAGGGGATCCTCCTCCACCCAAGGGTGATCCCGTGTTTGAGCTTAAACCTTTGCCTGATAATCTTAAGTATGCTTATCTTGATGAAAAGAAGATATATCCTGTTATTATTAGTGCTAACCTTTCAGAGCATGAAGAAGAAAGGTTATTGAAAACTCTGAAGAAGCATCATGCCGCTATTGGATATACTCTTGATGATCTTAAGGGCATTAGTCCCACTCTATGTCAACATAAAATAAATTTGGAAGCATATGCCAAACCAGTTCATGATCCTCAACGACGTTTGAATCCTAAAATGAAAGAAGTTGTAAGAAAAGAAATACTCAAGCTTCTGGAGGTAGGTATAATCTATCCCGTTGCCGATAGTCAGTGGGTAAGTCCTGTCCATTGTGTCCCTAAGAAGGGAGGTATTACTGTTGTTCCTAATGATAAAGATGAATTGATTCCACAAAGAATTATTACAGGTTATAGGATGGTAATTGATTTTCGTAAATTAAATAAAGCTACTAAGAAAGATCATTACCCCTTACCTTTTATTGATCAAATGCTAGAAAGATTATGCAAACATACACACTATTGCTTTCTAGATGGTTATTCTGGTTTCTCTCAAATACCTGTGTCGGCTAGAGATCAATCAAAGACTACTTTTACATGCCCTTTTGGTACTTTTGCTTATAGACGTATGCCTTTTGGTTTATGTAATGCACCTGCTACCTTTCAAAGATGCATGATGGCTATATTCTCTAACTTTTGTGAAAAGATTTGTGAGGTTTTCATGGACGATTTTTCCGTCTATGGTTCCTCTTTTGATGATTGCTTGAGCAATCTTGATCGAGTTTTGCAAAGATGTGAAGAAACTAATCTTGTCTCGAATTGGGAAAAGTGCCACTTTATGGTTAATGAAGGTATTGTCTTGGGCACAAAGTTTCTGAAAGAGGTATTGAAGTTGATAAAGCCAAGGTTGATGCTATTGAAAAGATGCCATGTCCCAAGGACTTCAAAGGTATAAGAAGTTTCCTTGGTCACGCCGGATTTTACAGGAGGTTCATTAAGGATTTCTCAAAAATTTCTCGGCCTCTGACTAATTTATTGCAAAAAGATATACCATTTGTGTAACATCCCAAATTTTCAATTTGGAATGTTATACATTAGATCATTAATGCATATCATATTTTATTTGCTTTTGGTTTTGATCCTAGAAATCCTAAGCAACTCAAGGACCCACGGAGAGAGTTGGGGATTTCGTTATTTTCATATTTGAGTTTTCTCAAAAATTGAGAATAGGATCATTTGATTTTTATTTATTTTATCATCAATAATTTATATTACAAAATTATGAGAGAGGGAATAAAATGACTTTCCCAAAATAAAGAAATATTGAGGATTTAATAAAGAAATCAAATAAGATTTTATTTCGGAGTTTTTCGATATTTTATTTGAATTTAGGAAAAATATGCGTTTTTCAAAATTGCATTTAGGCCCTAAATAAATGTTCACTTTGTCCGGCTTGATTTTAGAAGTCGGGGAAAATTTATTTCGGGATTTTTGGAGTCCGTTTAGTATTTCTTTTTATTTTTCTTCTACGCGTAATTATTTAAAAAAAACGCGCACCGACCTAACCGGGCCGTGTCCGCCTGGTACTCTGGCCCGGCAGGCTTTATAAGCCGGGGCAGCCCACCCGAGCCAAACCCTTGCCCCGCCGCTCCCGACGCCGCCGCCCGCGCCGCCGCCGCGCC